>NC_079315.1:113609606-113909814 GCF_029931775.1 Euleptes europaea | reverse complement strand
CTGAATTCCATACCCAGTTCAAAAATACATTCGCACATGGAGTAAGCACAGAATACACACATTATCCTGGCTCCAAGCACTGTTGGAAACCACCTTGAAATGTGCGTGCAAAGTCACCAAGAGCCCCCGTTTGTAGGGAATGTTTGACTAAGCTGTTCCTTTCTGGACTCCAACATCTATAAAGCCAAACTCCCTTCCTCAAACGTTCCATGTCCTCTGAATCCCAGAAAGTTTGTTGCGACAGCTGGGAGCCAAGGCAGAGGAGTGGAACCCATCAGTATGCAAAGGGCGAGGATCTTGCAGGCGAAACGTCTCCAAAGCAGAGCACGTCACAAACGTGGATGGGTTTTTTTGCCCCTCCAAACTCCTGCGGGTCCTTAATCAGTTCTTAAAAAGCAATAATCATCGCTTTGGGATGGGAGAAGGGCAATCACATAAATATCAATCCTAATTGAACTTCAGGGGCATGACATTTGCCAAGAGAACTTAACCTTTAAGGGATCCCTTTTCCACAAGAAGCGATGGTTTAACGCACTTAATCTGTTCCGGTTTTTCCCTCGCCGGTGAACATGATTAAGTTATTATAGCATCAATGACACAGATCTTTTTTTTTTTTAATGTAAACAGATTTTTATTGTTAGGTTTGCATTAAAATCCATCACAACATTCATAATAAAAACAAAAAGCTCCAGCATAAAACTGTCAAACAGTCGCCAGACATCTAGCTGACTTCAGCCAAAAGCTAAAAGAAGAAGAAGAGGAGGAGGAGGAGGAGGAGTTGGTTTTTATATGCGGACTTTCTCTACCACTTAAGGGAGAATCAAACCGGCTTACAATCACCTTACCTTCGCCTCCCCACAAGAGACGCCCTGTGAGGTAGGTGGGGCTGAGAGAGTTTGGAGAGAACTTTGACTGTCCTAAGGTCACCCAGCTGGCTTCAAGTGGAGGAGGGGAAAAACCAATCTAGTTCACCAGATTAGAGTCCACCGCTCATGTAGGAGTGGGAATCAAACCCAGTTCTCCAGATCAGAGTCCACCGCTCCAAACCAGCACTCTTAACCACTATACAACGCTTTACGCCCCAACAAAGTAGCTTTCCTCCCCTGTTCTGGAAGATGATTCCAGACTGTGAGTACAGCTACAAGCAGTGTTTCTGGCCCCCTTTCGAGTTCACCTCTTACTTCCACCAAACAAAACTTTTAAAATACATAAAAGCATGACACAGTAGAGAAGCACATTCTATAAACAAATATACCCGAAAATGGGAAAGGTATAAATAAACCCATAACATAATGCCTGGTGGAACTCTCTGACAGATGACATCCGGGCTGGATCCCACACAACCTATTGTCTGAGCTGCGGGTATCCTGCCTGCGGTTTTGATAGTATTCACACTGCTCTACTAGGTTGATACCTGCACACATAGTATATGAGAGACATATACTAACCAGCATTACAACTAGAACCAATTTGACCAGATGTTTGAGTAACTGGTAATAGATTTTACAACCTATACACATGCCTGGTTGGGTTTGAACTGTTTGTAGACTTATTTATTTATTTATTTCTGTACATGTGTGCAGGCTTAACATGTGTTTTAATTAACCACTGATGAAGGCCCAATAGGCCGAAACACGTTTGGTATGTGGTTACAGAGATCAACCCTAGGAAATGCCATTGTGCTATTTTAATGTTTTTAAATATTTTTAACCTTTACTTAGCGCTTCTAATAAATTATATTTTTAGTATTTATATACATATTTTTTTCTTTCTTTCTACCCAACCTTGGGTACCCAGCTTCTGTTTTCAGGTTGGGTTTTATTCCCCTCTTTTTTCTTCCTCTAATCTGGAGAACCAGGTTTGATTCCCCACTCCTCCACATGAGCGGCGGACGCTAATCTGGTGAACCGGGTTGGTTTCTCCACTCCTACACATGAAGCCAGCTGGGTGACCTTGGGCTAGTCACAGCTTTATTAGAGCTCTCTCAGCCCCACCTACCTCACAGGATGTCTGTTGTGGGGAGGGGAGGGGAAGATGATTGTAAGCTAGTTTGATTCTTCCTTAGGTGGTAGAGAAAGTCAGCATATATAAAAAAAACCTCTTCTTCTTCTTCGATACGTCCAGGGCACGGAGAGATGGGAGGATGTCTTCGATGTTCTATAACTTTGTACTCCTGAAAGATCGATCTTGGCATTCAGGGATGTACAATTTTTTCCCCTAGCTCCACTAACACATGAGGGTATGAACAAGCTCAAACTATAAAAAGCAACACTCCTGTACTCTCTGGAGCCAATCGATTCTCCAGACACCCACCCAAGGGATGGAAAATCTGGACTTCACACAAATGTTCTATAATATAGTTGATAAGAGACTTGCAAACATGGAAACCTGAGCTATGAACAGGGACGGGCACATTGTTTTGAGTCAAGAATTCCAGTTTCTACTGCTGGTTCTCTTGGCTTGGGACGAAACCACAGTCGTCTTTTTCCCCAACCATCTGATCAAAGTAAGGTAGGAATAATATTGTTTAAAACTGATTCCTGGTTTTGCATAAACAGTTAATACATGCTGCAAGTGTGGTGTACAACTGGCAGAAAAATCTGGGAATGCCAGCAACAGAAAATGGGCATGAGAGGATACCAATGACAACATGCGAAAACAAAATGAAATGAACGGGTGCCTCAACACATTGAACACGTGAAGCTGTCTTATACTGAATAAGACCCTTGGTCCATAAAGGTCAGTATTGTCTACTCAGACAGGCAGCGGCTCTCCAGGGTCTCAGGCAGAGGTCTTTCACATCACCTACCTGCCTAGTCCCTTTAACTGGAGATGCCGGAGATTGAACCTGGGACCTTCTGCATGCCAAGCAGAGGCTCTACCACTGAGCCACAGCCCCTCCCTTAAAAGCCTATTGACTTCACATGAAGCTGCCTTCTACTGAATCAGACCCTTTGTCCATCAAAGTCAGTATTGTCTACTCAGACCGGCAGCAGCTCTCCAGGGTCTCAGGCAGGGGTCTTTCACATCACCTACCTGCCTAGTCCCTTTAACTGGAGATGCCGGGGATTGAACCTGGGACCTTCTGCATGCCAAGCAGAGGCTCTACCACTGAGCCACAGCCCCTCTCCAACACAGCCTGTTTGTACATCAACTGGTATAAAGTGACCTGTCAGGAGGCTGCAAAAAACGATTTGCTTCCTGAAAAGATGCTCCCAAGAGGCACCACAGCCATGGTCCCTCAGCTTTCTAGACCAGGAGTTTAACTCTTTCCCTGCAGGTTGCTTTTTCCATCAGCAGAGGGTGAAAACCATTGCTTTTTCTCCCTTATATTATCCCTCCCACGGCTGAAAAAGCCGCTTGGGAGGGGGGATTTTTGAGCTGAAAGACGTATTGGAGAGAAAGGGGTTAAGCTGCCTCTTTCAGCATACCCATCCTCCAATCTAACTCACGGCATACCTTCAGTGGGAAAGAATCACAGGATCGGTAGGTTGAGCCTCAGGTGTATTCTTCAGAAATGATTCTGTGAGCAAAGCTTAAAATCTTGAAAACAGGTTGGCTGACCTATTGTTTGAGGGAGGGGACCATGAAATGCCAAAATATGTGTGGCCCATTCCTATGGGGAGGGGCTGTGGCTCAGTGGAAGAGCCTCTGCTTTGCATGCAGAAGGTGCCAGGTTCAAATCCCCGGCATCTCCAGATAAAAAGGACCAGGCAGCAGGTATGTGAAAGACATCTGCCTGAGAAGCTGGAGAGCTGCTGCCAGTCTGAGCACACAATACTGACCTTGATGGACCAACAGTCTGATTTAGTATAAGGCAGCTTCATGTGTGAATGCATGTTTACAGGGAACGAAAGGCCATCGGTTCACTGGGATTTACACAGGACTGCAGCCAGTATTGATTGATCATCCAAAGTTAAGGGAACATGGTTTTCTTAAACAGTCTTCATTCTGGTAAGCTGGGTATGTTTAGCCTGAAGAGAAGACTGAGAGGTGATATGATAATCGTCTTCAAGTACTTGAAGGGCTGTCATATAGAGGATGGTGCCGAGTTGTTTTCTGTTGCCCCAGAAGGTCGGACCAGAACCAACGGGTTAAAATGAAATCAAAAGAGTTTCCGTCTAGACATTAGGAAGAGTTTTCTAACAGTTAGAGCAGTTCCTCAGTGGAACAGGCGTCCTCAGGAGGTGGTGAGCTCAAATTCCCTGGAGGTTTTTAAGCAGAGGCTAGATGGCCATCTGTAAGCAATGCTGATTCTATGACCTTAAGCAGATGATGAGAGGGAGGGCATCTTGGCCATCTCCTGGGCATGGAGTAGGGGTCACTGGGTGTGTGGCGGGGAGGTAGTTGTGAATTTTCTGAATTGCACAGGGGGCTGGACTAGATGACCCTGGTGGTGCCTTCCAACTCTATGAATCTATGATTCTCAGTCAGTGTACGGAACAGAAAAGGAAGTTAAAAAATATTTTCTTGTCCTCCTCCAACAGTGAGTGATAACTATCTCACCAGCTGTGCCTCCACGGTCCTTAATCCACGCTGTTAAGACTCTTGCTCCCGCATGTGTTCCTTGAGAGTTAAAACAAAGGGAGCCGATTATTAGGTTTTTAATTAAAAGGCATTAGCAATAGCCTCCTGCTGATTTACAGGGCAATAACCTGGTCTCCAAATGGAAGCGTTTCCATTGGCTAAGTGCCACCGATGAGCGAGCACATACAAGCGCACACATGCTCGCTTTGAGAGGAAAGAATGCACTGCAATCCCTGAGAGGCAAAATGAAATCCATATAATATTTCGTTGATAATGAAGGCGGCACTATCAGATTACAACCGGAGGAGAGCAGACAAAGATGATGTCCACAGGAGGGCAGCGAAGATGGTGAGGGGTCTAAAACTAGTAAAGAAGAAGAGTTGGTTTTTATATGCCGACTTTCTCTACCACTTAAGGAAGACTCAAACTGGCTTACAATCACCTTCCCTTCCCCTCCCCACAACAGACACCCTGTGAGGTAGGTGGGGCTGAGAGAGCTGTGACTAGCCCAAGGTCACCTAGCTGGCTTCATGTGTAGGAGTGGGGAAACCAACCCAGTTCACCAGATTACCATCCATCGCTCATGTGGAGGAGTGGGGAATCAAACCCGGTTCTCCAGGTCAGACTCCACCGCACCAAACCACCGCTTTTAACTACTACACCACACTGGCAAGCTTGCCTGGATATTGTTCTGAATGCCCAACCACCCTCAAAAGGCTCTGGTGTAGGGCGCAAGACACAGAAAACACTTATTTTAAAAACATTAATACATTTCTTCTGCAGGCGGGACCATTCATCAGAGTTCAGAAGACCAAGACCAAGCTTGTCCTATTGAGTTCAAAGGAGCTCACTCCACAATAGGCAAGCACAGGACTGCAGTCTAAGAGCAGAGATAAGCGTCACATGAGGCATTGGGCTGCCACCAAAAGTGGAATCCCTCTGTCGACTGCAGTGAAGGGACATTTGCCACATAGTCGGACAGAAAGGGTGTTTTTTTTTAACCTCACAGTGTAATAAAATCATAGAATCACATGGAAGGGGCCATACAGGCCATCTAGTCCAACCCTCTGCTCAATGCAGGATCAGCCTAGAGCATCCCTGACAAGTGTTTGTCCAGCTTCTGCATAAAGACCGCCAGTGAGGGGGAGCTCACCACCTCCCTAGGCAGCTGATTCCACTGTCGAACTACTCTTACTGTAAACATTTTTCCCCTCATATCCAGAACGGTACCTTTCCGCCCTCAATTTAAACCCATTGTTGCAAGTCCTAGCCTCTGCTACCAACGGGAACAGCTCCCTGCCCTCCTGTAAGTGACAGCCCTTCAGATACTTCAGGAGAGCCACCATGTCCCCCCTCAACCTCCTCTTCTCCAGACTGAACATTCCCAACTCCCTCAGCCTTTCCTCGTAGGGCTTGGTCTCCAGGCCCCTGATCATCCTCGTCGCTGTCCTCTGCACCCGATCGATGTCCTCCCATGGGATAAATGGTACTACTAGGGTTACTAGGCTCTGGTTGGAGGCAGGGGATTCCCCCACTCTAGGGCACCTTTGCTCGACCAGCAGGGGACTTACTGGTGGCAAAAGGAGCCCTAAGCCTGCCTCGCCAGCAATGTGGCAGAGACATTTCCGGCATACACAGAAAGTGACATCAGTGTATCACCAGCAATGAAGAAGATGCTTTGGTATTTGGGCAAAAAAAAATATGGTAAAAAAAAAAAATCACTTCTACCATAGAGTTTTTGCTCAAATACCAGAGTGTCCCCATGTTGCTGGTGATGCAATGATGTCACTACCGGTGCACGCCGGAAATGATGTCACATCACAGGCAATGCCAGCCCAGGCCTGTCTCTGCTCCTGGTAATTCCCCTCCACTTCCTGCCAGCTGCCAGGGGGTACTAGGCAACCCTAGGTGCTGCTAATTATAGAAAGGAGGAGGAGAAATTCACATGGGACTTCCATTAATCATGGCATCAATGTGTCCCACATAAAGTGTAGTCCTGCTCTAAACAGCACAGTATCCTGGGATCTATTCAGAAGCAAAACCAATCCTGCTAGGAGTCAGAGGAGGAGTTGGAGGAGAGTCGGAGGAGCTGGAGGAAGAAGAAGAAGAAGAAGAGTTGGTTTTTATATGCAGACTTTCTCTACCACTTAAGGGAGAATCAAACAGGCTTACAATTACCTAACCTTACCCTCCCCACAACAGACACCCTGTGGGGTGGGTGGGGCTGAGAGAGCTGTGACTAGCTCAAGGTCCTCCAGCTGGTTTTGTGTGGGGGGGGGAATCCAGTTCACCAGATTAGCCTCAGCCACTCAAACCCGGTTCTCCAGATCAGACTCAACCGCTCCAAACCACCACTCTTAACCACTACACCACGCTGGCTCTCTAGAACATTATTATGACCGTTCTGGAACATTTTAGCCCTTCCCCCCTGATCAACATGGGGGTAAAAGCTATTGCCTACAGCGCAAATTAAAAATATACCTTTCTGATCGCAGTCACCAGGAGAAATAGCACCGGGATATGTCTCATTGGAGAGTAATAGAAATGGGCTTTGTGACCTTCGCCTTCCTCCTTCCCCCACCCCCCTCCTCTTCCCGTATCAGTGCAGAAGTTACTTATCTGCTCGCTTTTAATTAACGGAGAACATGGTCAGCGGCACACCACTGAGAATTGAAGGAGAGAGATGTGCAGCAACTTCCCAAATGTCATACTCAACCGCCGGAGGCATGCAAATCGCCGGCTGGAGGAGCAAATAATTTGCAAGCAGATGTGAACAGGTTGCTTTCAAGGGAGTTGGACTCTTCCAGGCAGCTGGGATGGACAGCGGGGGGTCTGCTGCCTCCATTTCTTGGGTAGACTCTTGGAAGAAAGGGCACACAAACACACATAAAGATGCCTTATGCTGAGTCAGACCAATAATCCATCAAGGTCAGTATTGTCTACTCTGACTGGCAGCAGCTCTCCAAGGTCTCAAATGGAGGAGGAAGAAGAAGAGTCGGTTTTTATATGCCAACTTTCTCTACCGCTTAAGGAAGAATCAAACCGGCTTACAATCACTTTCCCTTCCCCTCCCCACAACAGACACCCTGTGAGGTGGGTGGGGTTGAGAGAGCTGTGACTAGCCCAAGGTCACCCAGCTGGCTTCATGTGTAGGAGAAACAAATCCAGTTCACCAGATTAGCCTCCGCTGCTCATGGGGAGGAGTGGGGAATCAAACCCGTTTCTCCAGATCAGAGTCCACTGCTCCAAAGCTCCGCTCTTAACCACTGCCCCACGCTGGAGATCACCTACTCTCTGGTCCTTTTAACAAGAATAGGGGGATTCAACCTGGGACCTTCTGCATGCCAAGCAGATGCTCTACCACTGTACCACAGTTCTTCCCCTGTGTATATCAAAAGTCTAGTCGCACTGGGTGACTTTGAGATAGTCATTGCCTCTAGGTATAACCTACCTCATAGGCTCATTGTGGAGGACAATATAGGGAAAGCACCATGCACACCACCTGAGCTTATGAAAAAAGGGCAGGGCAGGATAAAATATCATGGATGGGTGAGGGTGGAAAGAAAGGGCTAATGACTTCTAAGCGGTCCCCTATATGGCCTACAGCTCCTCTAATGCACCTAGTAAATCTTTCCCCATCCTTCCCCACAGAAACCAGGGCAATTCTCTCCCTTCTCCACTTGTCCACCAGCCTCCCCGCTTCCTACCTTAATACCTCAATCTGGAAAGCCAGTTCGCTGCAGTGGCTAGAGTGACAGTCTGTGATCTGGGAGACCCAGGTTCGAATCCCCTCTCTGCCAGGAAAGCTTGCTTAGTGACCTGGGACTAGTCATACACGCTCAGCCCAACCTACCTCACAGGGTTGTGGAGAGGATAAAGGGCAAGAGAAGAGAACAATGTAAGCTACTTTGGGGTCCTCCCTGGGGAGAAAGGCAGGGTATAAATAAAATAAATAAATAATCCCAGGAGCTAGATTCAAGACCAGTAAACACTTTAAACAAAAAGATTTCCGGGTATAAGCTTCTGAGAGTCAAAGCTCAAGGGAAACAGCTGTATTAGACAGAAACTTATTATCTCCCATTTCTGGAGGGGTTTTTTTTCCAACAGATAGTAGCTATGCGAGAAACATTATTCCATCTCTGAATTTGACTGGCTACCTATACTCCGTAGTTCCCTCCCAGCAGAGACAATTACCACTTAACTGTAGGTTTTGGTAGTGAGTAAAGGTAACCTGGCAGTTAAATAATTCAGCAAGTAATTCCAGTCTGACTACATCGCGACATCCGTCTCTGCCCACCTGGGAAGCAATTTGGTGACTAGAGTCCCCCGTCTCGCAAATTCCAGAGGACAGAGGTTGTGATACGTTTGGATATAAGTTGTTTTCTTGTGTGTGTGTTTTTTTTTCTTCAAGAAATGTTCCTTCAAGAATAACGAACAACTAAGAAAACTCAGCAGAACTACACAAAAAGCAAGCTTGAAAAACCATTGGGGTTGCCAATTCCAGGTCGGGAAAATCGTGGAGATTTGGTGGGTAGAGCCTAGGAAAGTGGAGTTTGGGGAGGGGGGAGTTCAGAAGGGATGTGATGCCATAGTTTCATCCTCGAAAGCTGCCATTTCCTCCAGGGGAACTTATCCCTGTAGTCTGGAGATGTAGTAATTCCACAAGATCTCCTGGCTCTGCTTGTCGGCTGGAAACCCACCTAGAATCATAGATTCATAGAATCATAGAGTTGGAAGGGATCACCAGGGTCATCTAGTCCAACCCCCTGCACAATGCAGGAAATTCACAACTACCTCCCCCTCACACACACCCAGTGTCCCCTACTCCATGCCCAGAAGATGGCCAAGATGCCCTCCCTCTCATCATCTGCCTAAGGTCACAGAATCAGCATTGCTGACAGATGGCCACCTAGCCTCTGCTTAAAAGCCTCCAGGGAAGGAGAGCTCCCCACCTCCCAAGGACGCCTGTTCCACTGAGGAACTGCTCTGTCAGAAAATTAAAATTAGAATTAAATAGGGAAAGGTTTTTATTTATCAGCCACTGGCTGGATTTAAACCAGGAAAGACAACCCCTTCCCCCAAAAAAACATCATTGTCATACACATTAATGGAGTGCGCCCAGTCAAAATTCGTGGCTTCAGCTTTTTCATCTGAAAAGTTTGGAGCCAGGTACACAGAGGCTATATGCATCCCAACGAAAAACGGAGAGATCTGATGGTAACTCAGTAATAATTTGCAAAATCCCTTTGTTCCTTCAAAGGTGCCAAAAAAATGAAGCCTCTAATGATACCAGTATGGCAACCATTATTAAACACAAAGCACACACAAGACCCCAGAAGAACACAAGCTAAACAACTATTCATAGGCACATATTCACCCGCAGCTCCATCACTGAGGCAATTTCAAAAAGCTCAAAGTAGATTAATAAAGAAAGAGACAAAAGAATGGCAAAGAACCCAAAACAAACTGCACGAGCCACAGCTGCACCAAGTCGAAAAACCTAAGTGCAGGGAAGTAAGCCTCAATTAACCCTACGGGGCTTACTCCTAAGTTAACATACATAGCTACAAGTCAAAAACCCAGTTATTTTGCCTTTAAAAACAGGAAACACGTAGAACGTTAGAGGTGAGAGGTTTAGACAGTCCTTGCAGTTAAGTCCACAACAACAACAACAAACAATAAATGATTGCCAATACTTGTTCAGTTTGTTTAAATTAAGCAAATGTATATTTCAGACTGTTCTGCTCTCCCCCTCTTCCTGCAGAAAAATGAGTCTGAACAGCCAAGATCTGCAGTTTTCTGAACACCTGTTCAAAGAAGAAAAAAGCAGTCCACATATACCCTCCAGGTACTTCTAGGAACCAGTGTTACCAAGTGGGTATGAGAAGACACCATGATTAGACTGCTTGCTAGTTCAAATCTCTTCTCAGTCATCAAATCCCTAGGTAGCCTCAGACACTGATCCAGTTCAGACACTGCACAAAACCACAGTTTAAGGAAACTAGGTTTGGGTTTCCAAACTGGCAACCAAGATCAAGTTAATTCATGCCATAGTGTTCCCTATTACTATGTAAGGGTGTAAAAGTTGGGACAATGAAAAAAAGCTGATAGGAAGAAAGTAGATTCCTTTGACATGTGGCGTAGGAGGAGAATATTACAGATATCATGGACTGCCAAAAAAAATAAAAATGAGTGGGTTGTAGATCAAATCAAGCCTGAACTGACCCTAGAAGCTAAAATGACTAAACTGAGGCTGTCGTACTTTGGTCACATCAAGAGAAGACAAGAGTCACTGGAAAAGACAGTCATGCTAGGAAAAGTTGAGGGCAGCAGGAAAAGAGGAAGACCCAACAAGAGATGGATTGACTCAATAAAGGAAGCCACAGCCCTCAGTTTGCAAGACCTGAGCAAGGCTGTTAAAGATAGGACGTTTTGGAGGACATCGATTCATAGGGCCGCCATGAGTTGGAAGCGACTTGACGGCACTTAACAGAGAAAGAGAGAGAGAGAGAGAGGTTTGGGTAGTTTCAGGGGGGTAGCAGTGTTGGTCTGCAGTGGAAGAAGCAAGATTTAAGTCCAGTAGCACCTTAAAGACCAACAAGATTTCCAGGGTATAAGCTTTTGAAAGTCGTAAGTCCCTTATCTGAGGAAAGAAGTGTTGACTCTCGAAAGTTTATACTCTGGAAAATCTTGTCTGTCTTTAAGATGCTACTACACTTGAATCTTGCTCTTCTAAATTTGGGTAGTGTGACTGTCCAAATGTGTGGGACGCTCCACAAACTATGATTAGTTAGGATCCATCAGGCTAGGATCTAAAACTATGGTATGACGTGATGTGATGTGAAAGACCTCAGCCTGAGGCCCTGGAGAGCCGCCGCTGGTCTGAGTAGACAATACTGACTTTGATGGACCAAGGGTCTGATTCAGTATAAGGCAGCTTCATGGGTTTATGTGATGTTGGTTTATTAACCTCAGTCCATTATGATTTCACACAATGCATAAACATTGACATTGTGGTGTGTTCAACAGCAAGGCCCAAACCACAAAGCAGGCAAGATACCCACAGGGTCACCACCAGGTTAAGAGGAAAAGCCATGAAACCAGTGTTTGCTGAGGCAAATCGTGGTTTCACAAACAAACCATTGGTAAATAAGCTGAAATTATGTGTGACAGGGCCAGTCCTTAGTATCCTCAGCCTGCCCCCACCCCATCTTCAGCTTGGAAAAAATATTACAGACCTTCCTTACAGAACTGCTCATAAAGATGGTTGTGATAATATAAAGGAAGTCTTTTGAAAGCACTATACAAATGCTAAATATAATTAAGCTAACAATTTGCATATGGTATTTCTGGTACCTCAAACAGAAAACGGAATGCTATCACGTTAAATGTTTTACACACTCCCGCACTGCTGCCATAAAGCAGGGAAGAAAAGTGTTCACATAGTCCCACCTTGAGTGTCAGGGTGATGGAAAAGGAAGGAGAAGGAGGAGGAGGAAGAGGAGGAGGAAGAGGAGGAGGAGGAGGTGGTGGTGGTGGTGGAGGAGGAGGAGGAGAAGAGGAAGAAGAACGACAACGACAATGGAAGATAGAGAAGAAGACAAAAAAGAAGACGATGGAAGATGGAGAAGAAGACAAAGAAGAAGACGACGGAACATAGAGAAGAAGACAAAAAAGAAGATGAAGAAGAGTTGGTTTTTATATGCCGATTTTCTCTACCTTTTAAAGTAAATCAAACAGGTTTACAATCTCCTTCCCTTCCTCTCCTCACAACAGTCACCTTGTGAGGTAGGTGAAGCATAGCCCTTCCATTGGGTTGGTATCTGAAAGACTAACAAAATTTATTGCAGCCAAGGAAGGAGCTTTTCTGGCATAACGTCGGCTCTTATTTCAAAACAGACAGAAGGATGTTTCAAACTCAAGGAAAGTTTAAAGGCAACAACGGCCACCAACAAGTAACTGTCTGTGTCTGGGAACGCTAGGGAGACAAATAATAGATGCTTCCTGGCTAGCCCACCAGACCAGGCATGGAGAGAAGAGCCACGCCAGGAATGTTCATTATTCAGCACACAGCCTTTCTCAAACGTTATGTGCCATAGAGACCCCTTACATGAGTAAATACTGTACTTTTTGGTAGCCCTCACTCTTAAATTGGCCCTCAGAGAAAGGCGAAACAGTGTATTGTGTCTGAAAATACCTGGAAAGTTCCACCTGAGGGAATACAGAGGGAACCTTCCTGAGGTAACTGCTGCCTAGGAAACAGAGGCTGCTATGTGCTTGGGAGGCCTTAAGCAATTTGGAAGAGGGCACTCCAAAAAGAGATTAAAATCACAGCTGCTAATATCAAGCAGAAGCAGGATTATGAAAGCCGGGCTGTGTACAAGTGTGATTTGATGTTCTGTTAGGTTGTGTGTTTTAATTCTATGCCAAGAGCAATAGGATATACAATCAAGACGTTTATTTTATTTAGTTAACTTGATTCATCCCCTGTTTTTCTCACACAAGGCAGAGTACAGAATAAAAGCAACAAACTCATATAATGTAGGGCATCCAATGGACAATGAAATCGGAATAAGATAAAAGAATTGGAAGACAATGCAAACAAGCTTCTCTGCTATGCAACATCCCAACTGTTCCTGTCACATTACTCTCATTTTTCACCCACAGCATACAGAGTTCTCCCCATTTTGTGTTTTATCCTCAGAACAACCCAGTGATGTAGGGTCTGGAGAGACAGAGAGAGAGACAGAGAGAGACAGAGAGAGACAGAGAGAGAGAGAGTGCAACTGGCATGGTATCACCCAGTGAACTTAGCTTAATGGTTCCCTATTAAGGAAACAAGTGAGGTATACATGAAGCAAATAATGTGGATGAATGAAGGGCAGAAGGACAAGTTACCAAACCGAGCTCCTAAGTGTCGAGTCATGTCTGAATTGGTTCTCTATCATCCATGAGTGTCTGCATTTTCCTGGGATCCCCTATTGGAGAAGGCATAGGGCACTACCCAAGGGACACAGCGCACAGAAAATATCAACCCCTTTCATTCTCAACAACCTTCTTTTGGGGGCAGTCATCAAGTCCTGCGTGACTAGGGGTTCACTTGAATGGAAGACCTTGCTGGAGCAACAACTGTTGTTCCTGGGAGCTGTCCTAGGTCCTGCAGACTCCATTCCTCAGCCTTAATGCCCAAGTGCACTGCTAGGCAATTTTCACTGAAGAGCTGTCCCCTCCAGATTTTGTGCAGCACCTGACAGGCTCAAGAGCTTGGCCAGATCATGACGTGGTCACTGTGTGTAAATCAGGGCTGCGATACAAAAAACTGGGGAGACACCCAATGGGGATTGCAAACATGCTTCACAGCACGACCCACAGTAATTAATGAATCGTTTTTTGGAACTAAAATGCCAATGCAATTAACCAGAGGAAAGGGCTGATCATGCACGCCTCACCAGCCTTCGGGTTCAAGTGTCAGCAGTGCAGCTACATGGAGAGTATAGCAGAGCTGGGAGTGCAGTGGGTTGAAACACAGCACAGCAGCAGGTGGAATTTGAAATGTGCCCGTATTTTGCAGTCCAGAGGAAAGAGAATAGACTGAATGGTGCTGGTGGCTTTTCATCCATCAACCAGGAGTGACAAGGGTGTTTAAGCTGGCAGGGGGAGGGAGCCATTCTGGCAGGTAAGAACTTTGGAGAAGGAGCACCTATGTGGAGTAGATGGCTTGGCTAGAGAGCAACCGGAAGAGAGCACAGAAGGGGAGATGTCTCTGTAAGATGGAGATGTTCCACTGGGCATATGGCTGAGGACAGTGACAGATAGATAAATCAGCTGGCTTCCCTCCCTTTTTTACCCTCCCTCTTTCATTCTTCCCCCTTTTTCTTCCCTTTCCTTCCCTGGCCTTACTCCTCTTCCTCTTTCCTTCCTGTCTCCCTTTTTCCTGCCCGTTTTTTTCCCCTTTCCTTGGTTTCCCTTCTACCTTTCCGGCCTGCAAGTTCTTTGTGGCTGGTTGCCTTCCCATTTTACCTCACTTATGATGGGATTGTTTATTTTACGCTAACAGATATGTAATACAGGGGTGCCATCTTATTATGCTAGACTGAGAATCCGGTTTTAATTTCTGAATATGTTGTTTTTATATTGTGTGTTGTTAACTGTTGGGAGCTGCCCTGAGCCCTGCTTGGCGGGGGAAAGCGCATGGTAAAAGATGAGTAAAATAAATAAATAAGATGGCAACCAAAGGCAGCGGCGGGGCTAGCAAACGGATCAGGGCAGGCAACATATTGAAGGGGTCATCAGGACTGGATGGAGAGGGGGGATTTTAAGAAGCCGACCAAGGGGTCCTACTGTCGTCCCACTCCATAAAAACTGACATGGGGAATTTGACCCTCTGAAGCATTACAGTCTGACCATCTAGTGGAAGAGAAGTGTGCATTAGATCAGATCACGGCTGCCTATGCTGTGGTTCTCTCATTATCTCTGACTAGATATGCCAGAGATTGAATCTTCGATCTCGCACATACTAAGACTGTGCTCTACCATCGAGCCGTGACCCCCACACACCCTCACAGGTGTTTTTGTATTTGTTTGTTTGATTGATTGATTTGTACCCTGCCTTTCTCCCTAATGGAGACCCAAAGCAGCTTACATCATTCTCCTCTCCTCCATTTTTATCCTCACAACAACCCTGTAAAGTGCGCCTGGCCCAAGGGCACCCAGCAAGCTTCCATGGCACAAATGGAGATATAGGGATATTGCATGCAGGCACAATCTCATGAGGATATATAATGCCCAGGAACTGATTGATTGGTGTTCATCATGTACAAGGTACATTGGACAGGTGACAGAGACAGAAAGGGGATGAAACAGTGCGATTCTAGGCAGAATTACTCCAATCTATTATTACTCCAGAATCAGTCCAATCTGACATCAGTGGGCTTAGACTGGAGTAATTTTGCTTAAGACTACACTGCAAACAAAATAGCCACTCTGAATTATATCAATGATTTTTAACTATGGGCCTTGCGTGAACCTCTGGAATGGAGTGAGAGATCTTCATAAATACATGAATATTTATTTCTGTAGCAAAGGTTTAGCATAGGGAAACCTTCTTCACCTCATTTGGCAACTGCACCGCCAAGACAGAAGGGAAAGCGCCCTTCGCCCTCGCTAGCGGTGATCAATTTAATTTTTCTCCCATTTTTTTCCTTTAAAAAAAAAAACAATACAAGAGGAGAGTGGTGCAAAAGTAACATGCAAGAACTAAGTCCTGTCAACAGTGATGGGGGTTGCCAGGCAACCAGGAGGCAGAGATGAGAGATAATAAGGAAGAGGGCCAAAGTCACAGAGGTGTCAGCGACAGCTGGAGGAGGGTGAGAAGAGGCTCTCCGGAGCTGGACAGAGTTAACCCCGTGTGCGCCTGAAGCAGAGGAAGGTTTTGCATTGGATTTGCCACTCTATAGATGCACATTTTCCCCATCTGAATTCTCAAAACTCTGCATGGCGGCTTATTGTTGAGTTTTGAGAATATGGATGGGGAAAAAGTGCATCTGAAGAGTGGCAAATCCAATGCAAAACCTTCCATGAATAAATGGCAGCGGGCGAAACCAGCCTGCGTGACACAGGCTGAGATTCCCAGCCCAATTCTCCCGCCCCAAACCCTGGCATTCTGGTGCTAAAGTGGAAAAACAATAATAAGCCCTCCCGAGGACATAACTAGGGAGACCAACTTTCACAAGTTCGGGTGGCTCAATTCGAATATGTGCATTTTGATTTTGCTTCCCCCTTGTGAAAGATGTACCGGGAGATTTTTCTCCTGCCGGTATTCCAAGAAGTTCGGGGCAGTAGATGCGGTTCTCCCTTCCAGGTTTTATCAAATAATCCCTTGAGGTAGGTTTTAGCCAAAGCGACTGACCCAAGTTCACCCGGTGAGCTTCACGGGAGAAAGGGGATTTGAATGTCACCCAATTACCGCAGCCACAATGAACCTCTGGGTATTTATTTTCATAACAGTTTCCCTTTCCTCACATTAATTTACTCCCATTAACTCAGGTTGGGGGTTTTTTTTTTTTTTTTCAACCAACCGAATGAAACAATTGATGCAAAAACAAACAAGGGAAAAATCCCCAAGGAGGTCAGTTAAAATAGAGGCAGGCCAAAACCGATGACAAAACAAGGAATTTATTTATTTGCAGTCCAGTTTTCTCGCTGAGACTCAAGGCAGGATCTTGACATCCAGCACAGTGAGAATGCTAAGAGTGTCAGACTAGGATCTGGGAGACCCAGGTTCAAATCGCCAGCCCCCGCTATGGAAGCCTGCTGGGTACCCTCAGGCCAGTCACCCAGTCTCCGCCCAAGCTACCTCACAAGGTCATTGTTGTGAGGAGAGAACAATGTATAAGTTGTTTTCCTTTGGGGAGGGCAGGGTATAAATGAAGTAGATAAATTATCCCAAATTATCTTCAGTTCTCAGAAGGATACAGAACAGTGCAAACAGACCTAATACGTGAGCCAAGGAACAATGCAATAGGAGGAGGAGGAGGAGCTTCTCAAAGTCAGTCCTGCCTTTGAGCATCAGATAGCCTTGTGGAAGGAGAAGGAGAAGAATTGGTTTTTTAGGAGCCCCGTGGTGCAGAGTGGCAAGCTGCAGTACTGCAGTCCAAGCTCTGCTCACGACCTGAGTTCGATCCCAATGGAAGTTGGTTTCAGGTAGCCGGCACAAGGTTGACTCAGCCTTCCATCCTTCCGAGGTCGGTAAAATGAGGACCCAGCTTGCTGGGGGTAAAGGGGAGATGACTGGGGAAGGCACTGGCAAACCACCACGTAAACAAAGTCTGCCTAGAAAATGTTGGGATGTGACATCACCCCATGGGTCAAGAATGACCCGGTGCTTGCACAGGGGACCTTTACCTTTACCTTTCTCTATCTTTAAGGAGTCTCAAAGCGACTTACAATCACCTTCCCTTCCCCTCCCCACAACAGGCACCTTGTGAGGCAGGTGAGCATGAGAGAGTTCAGAGAGAACTGTGATTGGCCCAAGGTCACCCAGTAGGCTTCATGTGGAGGAGTGGGGAAACCAACCCAGTCCACCGCTCCTAACCACTACACCACGCTGGCTCTCTAGGATAACAGAATTAGGGAACATTGGGAACAAAACGCTAAAGCAAAGATATACTATAAACAATAGAGAAAGTGGATTGCAAGGTATAAGACTGTCACAAAAGAGGACAATACCTCCAATAATCAGTGCAGTGCAATCAATAATCCTATCCCACTGTAAAGAAACCCTCATGAGCTGTTCCATTCTACTACAGTTTTAACCAAGGGTGTCCGCAGTAAGAGTAGTTCAGCAGTGGAATCGGCTGCCTAGGGAGGTGGTGAGCTCCCCCTCACTGGCAGTCTTTAAGCAGAGGCTGGACAAACACTTGCCAGGGATGCTAGGTGGATCCTACATTGAGCAGGGGGGTTAGACTAGACGGCCTGTATGGCCCCTTCCGTGTCTATGATTCGATGATAAAATAAGGGTCTCAGTTTGACACAGACAGGACTGGGAGCCAGAGATCTGAAAGCAAATGAGAACAGAAAAAGCTTCCCTGGACCCCAGCTAGCCATCCAAAGGTACATCTTGAAGAACATTTGCCTTTCTTGGCAGGGAAAAGCAGCAGTTGGTGGGGGATTGTGCCTGCTGAACATCTACCTGCCATGACGTACAAAGCAAAGAAACCCTGCCAGTAAAAGGAGATCACACCATAGCTCTCTTAGTTATTTTTAAAAACTGGTTAGGGGGTGGGCAGGGGGGAGGGAAATCAGTATCCAACTTCCCCCTACTCTGGTCAGAACTGTTCATTATGGTTGTTCAGTGGAGCGAACAAAAAGGCAATTAATTCGTCCTAACCATTCCAGCTGAAGCATCCTTTCTTACAATGAGACTAGAGGTTGCATACCATTGTGAGAACACATACGCCCGTCATTAATATATAGCAATATTATTAGGAGACTTTAAAAGGATATTGGCTCCAATCCATGGAAGAACGAGCCTTGCTGCTCAAGAGGAAACGCTCTTTCGCACCACAGAGGAGTGCAAAAGCTACCACCGTTCCTTTTCTCCCGCCAGCAGACTGCTACTAAAAGGAGGCCTGCAGCAGTGGCTTGCATCCAAAAGGTTGTATCCCACCCAGAGCCAGTCTCTAATTCCATGTAACCTACCTCACAGGGGTTTTATGACGATAAAATGAAGGAGAGGAGAACAATCTAAGCTATGTTGGGTCCCCACTGTGGAGAAAAATGGGATATAAATGGAGTAAATAAAATAAAACCAACGTGGTGTAGTGGTTAAGAGAGGAGGTTTGGAGCAGTGGACTCTGATCTGGAGAACCGGGTTTGATTCCCCACTCCTCCACATGAGCAGCGGAAGCTAATCTGGTGAACTGGGTGGGTTTCCCCACTCCTCCACATGAAGCCAGCTGAGTGACCTTGGGCTAGTCACAGCTCTCTCAGCCCCACCCACCTCACAGGGTGTCTGTTGTGGGGAGGGGAAGGGAAGGTGATTGTAAGCCGGTTTGATTCTTCCTTAAGTGGTAGAGAAAGTCAGTATATAAAAATCAACTACTCCTCCTCTCCTTCTCCTCCTCCTCCTTCTTCTTCTCTGGAACTTAGCACCCCTGACCAAAGCAGAAGGCAGCCAATGAGGAAATTCACGGCAGATGTCCCTTCTGTTTCAATGCCAAGTTTTGACAATATCTACACTATCTGCAAAGGAAACAGGCCCACCAATGGAAAGGTTAGAGGGGTTTCCTCTGTGTGCATTACATACATATATGTGCTTTCTATTCCTTGTGTCTTTGGGCTACGAATTCTAAGAACAGCCCTTGCATGGAAAGCATACAGCATAAGCTTTCCAAGGTCACCCGGTGATTTACATCTTAACCAAGCATGCTAATGCTCTTCCCTATTGACTGCTGGCTCGCAAAGGAGGGAAGAATCAAATTGTCACTGAGATGTGTTCTGAAGGGCATGCCGCCTATGCAATATTTTTTTAAAAAGTAGAACACCTGACCCCCCACAATTGATTGATGCCATTTGTAACCAGCTGTTACTCCAAGGAGTTTCCTCACAATAACCTGGGAGAGAAATGATAAACAGAGGTGGGTGGACAGCTAGAATGTGAGTAGCGCCAAAGCCCAACCTCCACCCCCAGTTTCAATCCCCCATCCTCGAGAAACCGAGGAGCAAGAGAAAAAAATGTGGGGAGGAATGTCCTCCATAGTGATGCTCTAGGAATTTCCCCACGTCTCTATGGTCTTTACCACAGAGATTAGCAGAAATTCCTAGAGCATCACCTGGAAGTGGTGTGACATAATCTCCGAGCTCCACCATCCACAGACACTGCCTTCAAAACCTCCCACCACTGGCAAGGCAGAGCCCCAAAAGGCTAGAGAGCTCCATAAGGAAGAAATGCAGCTAATGAATATTTTAAATAAAAGAAAACAGCCACCAGGTCTGTCCTGTCTGCTTGAACACACACATGACGCTGCCTTATACTGCATCAGACCATCGGTCCATCACAGTCAGTGTTGTCTACTCAGACTGGTAGCAGGCAGAAGTCTTTCACACCACCTATCACCTGTTTCTTTTAAATGGAGATGCCAGGGCTTGAACCTTGGACCATCTGCACGCCAAGGACATGCTTTGCCACTGAGCCACGGTTGGCTTCCATCCCTCTGCTGCCATTGATGAAAAAACTCTTGCAGGATCAGCAGGCCGTGTTGGCGCAACTTGAAGTGGTTCTCAGAACTGGCAGAAGCTCCTGTTTTCTGCTCATGCGGTTCCACAAGCACCCCAACCCAGCGGCCACAATATCAATTTTGAGAGGGCCGGAGCCAGAAGGAGGGACAAATGAGTGGCGGGGGCTGCCTAGATGCTGAGCACAGTTTCCAGAATGCCACTGTGGAATGCTTCTCCCAGACCTTCGTATTGCCTCTACTGATACCAAAGAGAGGTAAGCACAGGAAAGCCAATGTGGTGCACTGGTTTAAGTGTCGGACTAGAATCTCGAAAAGCCAGGTTCGAATCCCCACTCTGGAAGCTTAAGCCAGTCACAAACTCTCATCCTAACCTACCTCACAGGGTTGTTATGAGGACAAAATGGAGGAGAGGAGAACGAAGCAAGCCACTTTGGATAAAGAGTAAGGAGTAGAGGTTTGTGTCTGACAGAAGCAATGTGTGGGCGCGAGAGGCCCCCACCCCCATCTCATGACAAAATAGGTGTTTTCTCCTCCTTTCTATCTGGGCTAAAGCACACATTTCAGGCACACATTCAGGATTGTTTTACCTAATGCGTATGTATGCGCTCATAACTCATCCACACTCCAATGAAAAATTATAGTTAAGATCTCCCGACATTTCACAACTTTATTAACGTGGAACAGATTTTCACCAAATCAGCAAGGGCACAACCTCTGGAATAAATCTGAATTTTAATACAACTTGAACCAGGAAAAAGAAATGTTAAAGGTATGTTCCCCCCCCACACACACACACACACACACACACACACAAAAGGTCTCAAATACCAATACAGCCAAGCTCAATGCTAATTTTTTAACCTCCTGTAACTCAGCAGTTTTGTGATAGATTGCTGTGAAATCTGGCCAGTTTATAGTCCTCACCAGGTAGACCTCTGTGACATATGGGACAAATAGCCTGGATTTTATAAGTAGAATTTTCATGCCCGTTACAGTAGTAGATGAGGTCAATGATAAATCTGAAGTTGTCACACTGCAAACAGCAGAGTTTCAAAAAGAGAGAGCCAGCGTGGTGTAGTGGTTAAGAGAAGCGGACTCTAATCTGGAGAGCAGGATTTGATTCCCCGCTCCTCCACATGAGCAGCAGACTCTAATCTGGTTGGTTTCCCCACTCCTCCATAGGCAGCCTCCTGGGTGAACTTGGGCCAGTCACAGTTCTCTCCGAACTCTCTCAGCCCCACCTACCTCACAAGGTGTCTGTTGTGGGTAGGGGAAGGGAAGGTGATTGTACTCCTTAAAAACCAGGGTATACAAACCAACTACTACTACTCCTTCTTCTTCACGTGTTGAGCAGGCATTCATAGGTAGATCTGATGCTACCAAACCTGGCCTCAGTAGCAACTAAGACCAGCTAGCTTACTACAGAAATTAACCATCCCTCTTTACGCATCATAATGTATATTATTCCTCCTATTGTGCCAGTTCATAGAAACACAAAAACATAAAGCTGGAGGGGACCTTAAGGTTCATCTAGTCAATCCCCTGCACAATGCAAGAAATTCAAAACTACCTCCCACACACACATACACACACTTCCCCAGTGACCCCTGCTCTATGCCCAGAGGAAGGCAAAAAACCTCCAGGATTCTTGACCAATCCGGCCTGGAGGAAAATTCCTTCCTGACCCCAAAGTGGATCAGCAGTTGGTAGCGGTCCGGGCCCACTTGGACTGGGTTGTTTCCTTTTTTGATTGAGCTTCAGCATTATCTGGGCCCTGCCACGTAACGCAACACATCTATTTCTTGGAATAACGACCCTAGCAAAACTTTCAAAGTCACATCCTCCTTCTGTTTCTTGAACACATGAAGCTGCCTTATACTGAATCAGACCCTTGGTCCATCAAAGTCAGTATTGTCTACTCAGACCGGCAGCGGCTCTCCAGGATCACAGGCAGGGGTCTTTCACATCACCTACTTACCTGGTCCCTTTAACTGGAGATGCCAGGGATTGAACCTGGGACCTTCTGCATGCCAAGCAGATGCTCTACCACTGAGCCATGGCCCTGCCTTTTCTCCTTGCATCTGCACACATCTCTCTCTTCGTCAATAACACTTAATGCACCCAATGAAACAGGGTCACCAAAGCTTAAGCCAAAATAAATTTGCTACCCTTTAAAGTGCCACAAGACTCTTTTTACTATGGAAGCCAAAAGAGATGTCCAGAGCACTGAATCCCATCTCATAACGTGCCCACAGGTGCGCATGCACATACTCACATCATTCCAAGACGTCACCAGCAAACTTCTGTGGCATGAGAGAGGATTCGAACCCGGTTCTCCCAGTTACCAGTTCCCAATCCAACACTCCAACCACTACACCACACTGGCTCTCAGACAGGCAGGCAGGTGCCAAGACTGACAGTGGCATGCCTAAGAGCACCTAGTGACAGCACAGAGGGTTGCCAACCTCCAGGCAGGGCCTGGAGTGCTTCTGGAATTACATCTGATTGCCAGACTGAAATGATCAATTCCCCTGCAGGAAACGGCATCTTTGGAGGGTGGAGTCAATGGCACTATACCCTGCCCTCCTAGGATCCACCCCCAAATCTTCAGGAATTTCCCAAAACAGAGTTGGCAACTCTTTGCACAGCCAAGGCAAGATCTGAATCAGAAACTCCCTGATTGAAAGTTCAGTCTGTTACAGTGCAATTATGTTTACTCGAGTGTAAGAGCCACTGAGCTCAGTGGGGCTTACTGGGGGTGTAAGTGTATATGAGCTTAAGCCGCTCAACGACACTAAAGGTAAAGGTCCCCTGTGCAAGCACCAGATCATTCCTGACCCAGGGGGTAACATCACATCCCGACGTTTTCTAGGCAGACTTTGTTTGTGGGGTGGTTTGCCAGTGCCTTCCCCGGTCATCTTCCCTTTACCCCCAGCAAGCTGGGTACTCATTTGACCAACCTCGGAAGGATGGAAGGCTGAGTCAACCTTGAGCCGCCTACCTGAACCCAACTTCTGCCGGGATCGAACTCAGGTCGTGAGCAGAGTTTGGACTGCAGTACTGCAGTTTGAGGCAAGACGGGGCGGGGGGGGGGGGGAATTGATCCACGTGGACTGCAGACACTTACAGCTCCAGAAATACCATTTCCAAATCTCTGAAAAGCTGTTTGACGCATGCATTGTAAGCTACATTTCACGAGAAGGTTGAGCCACTGGTTAAAAAGCCCAGCTAGGGTAGCTGTTTTCTAAAATTGTGCCTCACAAGCTAGGACAATCGTCTCCCTCTCTCTGTCAGAGCGATCAGAGCTTAAAATACATTTGGCGACACACCCCGGCCAATGGGCACACCTGCTACCCTTCCCTTTCCCCCCACCCCCTACTTTCCATATCCTCCCTCTCCCCCACATGCCAAACTCTGTTTGTTACTTTCCTTTTCTATTCTAATATTTCCTGTGCAATCCCTCTTCTCGGCTATTAGCTTATGTCCACGCTGCAAATTTAAAGGTACGCCCGTTGCTTTTCTTATTTCTTCTTCCTCGTAACAAAACGCTCAGTAACAATACAGAAAAGGGTGATTTGATCTGTCAGATATTTTCCCAATATGATTTATCGGCTTCCTTATTTCCCCCCTCCTCAAAAGGACAACGCTTCTCACTTTGATTTGCATGGCTAGATCAGCACAGCCCAAGCTGCACCAGCATCCTATCAAAACATTATCCTGTTCAAGATTCAAATCTTGCAAGAGCCCATTGAAAACAACGCACTCCCGATTTAAGCCACAAACCCCACTGAATTTGGAATGTAACAGACCGAGGACAATCAAGACCAGTACCAGTGTGGTGTAGTGGTTAAGAGCGATGGTTTGGAGTGGTGGACTCTAATCTGGAGAACAGGGTTTGATTCCCCGCTCCTCCACATGAGCGGCAGAGGCTAATCTAGTGAACTGGATTTGTTTTTGAACAGACTGCTGGACTTGATGGTCCTTGGTCTGATCCAGCATGGCCTTTCTTATGTTCTTATGAGGATAGGGCTACTAGTGAAAATGGATACTAGTCACGATGTATACCTGTTCTCTCCATTCTCAGAGGAGCATGCTGAATATATTAGGTGCTGTGGAACGCAGGCAGGATGGTGCTGCTGCAGTTGTCTTGTTTGCAGATTTCCTAGAGGCACCTGGTTGGGCACTGTGTAAACAGACTGCTGGACTTGATGGACCTTGGTCTGATCCAGCACGGCCTTTCTTATGTTCTTAAGTAATCTTTGAACACCAGTCCTGATGAAGAATCCTGGTGGGTTCAAAAGCTTGCAGTGTTATGTGCCCATCTGGATAGTTTCCCCCTTCCCAGAAGGGTATTACATGGATTTTGTTCTTGTTTGGGGTTTCTTTGTATGGACCAATACAGCTGTACAATTTTTCACACTCAGGTGGCCCAATCTGCCCTAAAATAAGCTGGAAGTCTGGCTCTGGCAAGCTCCTGTAACTGTGCCTCGGACTTTCCCCATTACCAGCAAAGAGTGTTTTGCGCTGATTTCAAATAGCCGTGTATCATGAAGCAAGACTATGAAACGTAGCAGAGAAGAATGGCGACCGAGCTATTCCTAACAGCCATGATCGATGACTGTCCTTAATACACTAGACTGTAGGAAAGGCGTTTTTTTAAAAATATAATATTGCAATTTCCACAATGCACCCTAGGAGGCTACAGTGACGGAGGGAAAGTTCTCATTCAACTATTATTTCTCCTTTCGAGCCAAAGCTATTGTGCGGAGACAGGACCGCTTGCTATCTCAGACAAAAATAAGGAGGCCAAACCGGGACCCCTCAAGGAAAGAGATCTGAGGGCTTTGACTGGCTACAGCAGCTTCCAGCCTGGGGAGAAAGCACTCAAGAACACGGCGGGAGACGAGCTTCTTTCCCGGCTGGCGAGGAGACAGCCAAGATGACCTAATAGGACTCTTCCTGTCTGTATTTTCCACAATCCGGAGGCCTGTGGAGCGAACTGTAAAAGGGGCCACGCATCCTCGGGCAAGGATATTGCAGGTTTCGCAGCCTGATTACTCTCTCCTATGCAGTCCTGGCTCTCTTATCGAGGCTGTCCCAGGAAAAGGAGGGCTACCTGATGCACAGAAATGCTGATTTTGGATCTCCACCTTCAGTGAAGGTTGACATCTACTGACCTCTAGAGCATGGGTTCTCAACAAGGGAGGAATTTTAGGGTTCGGGGGGGGGGGGTAATTGGGACCACTATTCAGCAAAGTGTGATGTCCTGTAGATGATGTACAATCTGTAAAATTGTAGTTTGCTTTTAATAACTGTTAGACTATCTTGGGAAGGGGGGAATTATATTCTGAACAATGGTGAAAGGGGGGAATGGAGCAAAAAAGGTTGAGGACCACTGCACTAGGGGGTATGGGTACACTGGAAAGGGCAGAGTGACCAAGAGACAGGCAGGCAACGCAGCACTGTGAGGAGGCTCAATCCTCACCCCTAACCCCAACAGCAGCCCTGAGGGAGACCTGTCCCTTTGAAACTTCTGTACTGAGGAGTGGGGCTGACCATAATCCAAGATGGTGTCAGCCAAAGCTTGGGGTGTGCCAGACCACCTCCACTCATCCTCAGCTGCTTCCTGGCTGCTCGTGCTGCTTCCTGAACCACACCAGACTTGACTTTCGCATCTCCTCCAGGATATCTTTTACACACACATGTTCAGTGAAACACGGCAGGTCAGACCAAGTCCCCAACAGCTATGGGAAAGGGCAGCGAGAGGAACAAGATAGTTGGTGCCAGAACACAAACCCACCTCAGTTCCAGAATCTTCCAAGGCCCTGGGATGGACAGGCAGAGATTGACGATGTCCAGCATCATATTACACACCAAATGTGGTAAAGTCCTCCCACTACTGTACCACTTCCAGCTGCAGGTGTGAGACGATATGTTCGAATACATCCACCATGAAAGAATTCCCTGCACAGAAAACTAGTACATCAAGAGGGATAGAATAAAACCCTTTCCTAACAGTGTGGTATAGTGGTTAAAGCATCAGAGCAGCGACCACGTTCCAGTCTCTATTGGGCCATGAAACTCATTAAGTGACCCTGGGCCAACTGTTCTTGCTCAGCCTAAGCCACTACCTCTTAGGGCTGTTGTGAGGGGAAAAGAGGGGGGAAGAAGACCATGCATCATCAGCTCCATGCATCATCAGAGAGCCAGCGTGGTGTAGTGGTTAAGAGCGGTGGTTTGGAGCAGTGGGCTCTGATCTGGAGAACCAGGTTCGATTCCCCACTCCTCCACACGAGCGGCGGAGGCCAATCTGGTGAACCGGGTTGGTTTTCCCTGCTCCTCCACATGAAGCCAGCTGGGTGACCTTGGGCTAGTCACAGCTCTCTTAGAGTTCTCTCAACCCCACCTGCCTCACAGGGTGTCTGTTGTGGGGAGGGGAAGGGAAGGTGATTGTAAGCCGGTTTGATTCTTCCTTATGTGGTAGAGAAAGTCGGCATATAAAAACCAACTCTTCTTCTTCCTTGGAGAAACAATGGAATAAAAAATGTGATAGATTGGAAACCCACAGTGTTTGTGTTCCTTGCAGGTTCTTGCAGCCTATGTGATGAGACATCCATAGGAGAACCTAACAACACAGGAATTACACCCTTCTAAGACCACTGACCAAACCTGGCCAGCCCAGGCTTGCCCGATCTTTTTCAGCTCTGAGAAGCTAAGCAGGATCAGCCCGGGTCAGTATTTGGATAGGAGACCCCCAAGGAACGTCAGGGTTGTTACATGGGGGGGCAGGCAATGGCAAACCATCTCTGAATGTCTCTTGCCATGGGGTTGCCACAGGTCAGCTGTGGCCTGACAGGAAAAAAAATGCCACTGAAGTTTATTGTTTATTTACTTCATTTATACCCCCACCTTTCTCCCCAATGGGGACTCCAGGTGGCTTACATAATTCTCCCCTTCTCCATTTTATCTTCAAAACAACAACCATGTGAGGTAGAATCATAGAGTTGGAAGGGACCACCAGGGTCATCTACTCCAACCCCCTGTGCACAATGCAGGAAATTCACAACTACATCCCCCACACACCCCCAGTGACCCCCACTACATGCCCAGAAGATGGCCAAGGTGCCCTCCCTCTCATGAACTGCCCAAGGTCATAGAATCACCATTGCTGACAGATGGCCATCCAACCTCTTCTTAAAAACCTCCAGGGAAGGAGAGCTTACCACCTCCCGAGGAAGCCTGTTCCACTGAGGAACTGCTCTGTTAGAAAGTTCTTCCAAATGTCTAGATGGAAACTCTTTTAATTTAATTTCAACAGGTAGGCTAGGCTGAGAGCGTGACCGGCCCCAGGGTCACCCAGCAAGCTTCCATGACAGAGTGGAGAGTCAAACCTAGATCTCCTAGATTCTAGTCCAACACTCTATCCACTATACCACGCTGGCTAACGGGCTTAGAAGGGTGTAGCTCTGCTTACGATGGTACTGCAACAGTACAAAAACCTTACGGGAGCTACATACCGCCAGGGTTGGCCGAAGGATTTTTTTGTTCCCAAGGCAAACTATAACCTTGGCATGCCCATTCAACAGAGAAAAGAGTGAGGGATCTGGAACGAACATTTGACCTACTGAGGATTCGAAATGAACAATGTAATAATAAAAGTAGATAAGCTCTTCAAAACCCCTCCCTAGCAGCTATAGAAGAAGAGAGTCAACAGATAAGGAGATTCTATAACCTAGTTAACACCAAGCTTCCCTTCAAGTCAGCAGAGGATGCTTGGTATAGTGCAGTGGTTCCCAAAATGGGCAGTACCACCCCCTGGGGGGGATTACCTAGGGGGGCACTAAGAGGCAAGGGGGAGCAGGGGGGCGCTAGAGGTGGGCTCCTTCAACTGTGTTGTTCGCTAATTTACAATAGATCAAGCTATGGCACCATGCTGGCAAATTTGGTGGAAACTATCAGAATTTTTTTCCAGACTTTGAAGAGCTGGTACCGCTGGATCAAGTTCATCAGTTTTGTTGAATAAATTTCAACTAAAAGGTTTTAATTTGATTTTGAATAGATGTGCAATTAATTGTTACTGTTTTGAAATTTTATTGCTTTATTATCTTCTTCAGTGCATCACGAAAGCACCTGTTTTGAATAATGATTGTTTTTTCACAGTAAACAAACACTTTATTACAGCCTTGCCAGAAAAATGCATGTGGTTAGTTCAACGGGCAAATATACTCATATACATACTGTATGCTGTTACAACATTATCCTTCTTTCTGGGAACTCAGTCCTAAATAGTCTAAATACGTAATTACATAACCGATGGACGCCCTTTTTATAGGATAGGGCAGGGGGCGCTGGGGTTGAGTTTATGGAACCAAGGTGGCGGTGGCCCGAAAGGTTTGGGAGCCTCTGGTGTAGTGGTTAAGAGTGGTGGACTCTAATCAGGAGAACCGGGTTTGATTCCCCACTCCTCCACATGAAGTCTGCGGAGTGACCTTGGGCCAGTCACAGTTCTCTCAGAACTCTCTCAGCCCCTGGGTACCTGTTGTAGGGAGAGGAAGGGAAAGCAATTGTAAGCCAGTTTGAGTTTCCTTAAAAGGTAGAGAAAATCAGGGTAAAAAACAACAACTCTTCTTCTTTCTGGCACCGCTCAAATTCTGGTGCCCTAGGCAATTGCCTAGGTTTGCCTACTGGTCGGGCCAGCCCGGACTGTAATGTGTGAAATGTACCATTCAAATGTACATACAGTCCTGACTGTAATGTGTGAAAAGCTGCATGTGCTCAGAATGCATAACATAATGCAAATCCATTTTCGAAATCAACTATTTCTTCATTGGGTTACCTCGATCATCTGATGAAGGGCGCTTTGACTCTCAAAAGCTTATATCGAAAAAATCCCATTGGCTTATATAAGGTACTACTTGGCCTGGAATCTGGCTGTCCTACAGCAGATCAACATGGCTGCTCTCTGAAACTAGCCTCTATCATCCTGCCTGCTGTCAATTTAAAACAGCGCTGACATGAACATAAGGAAGTCCATGCTGGATCAGCCAAGGCCCATCAAGTCCAGGTCTGTTCACACAGTGGCCAACCAGGTGCCTCCAGGAAGCCCACAAACAAGACGACTGCAGCAGCATTGTCCTGCCTGCGTTCCACAGCACCTAATACAATAGGCATGCTCCTCTGATCCTGGAGAGAATAGGTATGCATCATGACTAGTATCCATTTTGACTAGTAGCCATGAATAGCCCTCTTCTCCATGAACATGTCCACTCCCCTCTTCAAGCCTTCCAAGTTATAAGAACATAAGAAAGGCCATGCTGGATCAGACCAATGCCCATCAAGTCCAGCAGCCTGTTCACACAGTGGCCAACCAGGTGTCTCTAGGAAGCCCACAAACAAGACGACTGCAGCAGCACCATCCTGCCTGTGTTCCACCGCACCCAAAATAATAGGAATGCTCCTCTGATACTACAGAGAATAGGTATGCAGCATGACTAGTAGCCATTTTTACTAGTAGCCATGAATAGCCCTCTCCTCTATGAACATGTCCACTCCCCTCTAAAAGCCTTCCATTGACTGCTACAGCATTTACTCTAAAGTAAGCATGCCCAGGATTGCAGCCTAGAGATACGGAAAGAACAACATTTTGAAAGCAGCCCTTCTCTGAAGCTCAAGGCACTTGCTAAACTCAGTAGGATGTACCTCTTAGAAAAAGAGTGCTTCAGCAGCTGCAGGGTTTGAGCCTTAAAAAAATCCAGATGTTCTCCTGGCAAAAAAACAACAACACCCTCTGACCTTGTTTCTCACAGAGGAGAGCAATCGAAAAGCAATTACCCAAACTGTTTTGTCTTGCTCCTTTAAGGGCAAACTTTAAGAATCACGGGGAAGGGGGGGTTAAGAGAGATTTCCAGTATCATATATTATCCTCCTGTGCTGTGATTAGATGGCAAAAACCACCCCAAGCGATGCTGATAGAGCCACACCTGAAAACCCTTTGGCAAACCAGGATTACCTAGGCAGCCTGTACCATACAAGCAACATCCCTGCCGGATTCGGGGTGCAATCCTAAACACGTCGACTCAGACGTAAGTCCCACGTTATTCAATGGGGCTTACTCCCAGGAAAGTGTCTTTCGAATAGCAGCCTGCGTGTGTTGCCAAACCGACCCGTTTCAGGGCTCTTTCGCTATTAAGCCACCGCTATTCAAAACGAAAGACTTCCTCCGGAAAGCGCACTTGAAAATGCTATTTCCATTCTGACTGCAAAGTTTCACGGTGATGGCACCCTGCTAAGCGCTTCCCAGTGTGGGGGAGGGATCAGAGGGGGAGAACGGTACAATGGCTGCATCCTGACCTTATGGATACTTGTAGAGATGCCAGCCTCCAGGTGGGCTCCCTTAGAATTACAGAACATCTCCAGACTGCAGAGATCAGTTTCCCTGGAGAAAATGGATGCTTTGGAGGGTGGACTGTATGGCATTGCACCCAGCTGAGGTCCCTGTTCTTCCCAGGCTCCATCCCCAAATCTCTAGGAGTTTCCCAGCCTGGATCTGGCAACCCTATCCCCCATCCTCCACCCTAGTCCCCAGTCTCAGTGCAGCGGAGGGCTCGCTCCCCAGCCAGCGTGCACAGCCTTGCAACCTTACAGCTCAAAGCTACGCCCCCTTCTTCGGAAGGAAGCCCGGTCTGCATAGGAGTGAGGAGCCTCCGGGTTGTAAGGTGCCAAATGATCATGTTTTATTCTGATGCCTCAGCAAGCATGGTATTTTATGGACTGTAATGTAATGTTTTGTAAGTGTTTTATCTCTACTCATAGATCCGCTTACTGAATGTCGTGAGCTGCCCCAGCCCTGTGACCCAGGGGAGGGGCAGGGTATAAGTCGATAGATAGAATAGACAGAGTAGGTAGGCAGAATAGATAGGTAGTTTTGATAGGTAGGTAGATTAGATAGGTCAGTAGATAGGTAGGCAGGTAGATAAGACAGACAGCATGGTGTAGTGGTTAAGAGTGGTGGTTTGGAGTGGTGGACTAATCTGGAGAACCAGGTTTGATCCCCCCACTCCTCCACATGAACAGGGGACGCTAATGAACCGGGATGGTTTCCCCACTCCTCCACATGAAGCCAGCTGGGCCACCTGGGGCTAGTCACAGCTCTCTTAGAGCTCTCTCAGCCCCACCTACCTCACAGGGTGACTGTTGTGGGGAGGGGAGGGAAAGGCTGGGGAAGGAAAGGTGGATTGTAAGCTGGTATGATTCTTCCTTAAGTGGTAGAGAAAGTTGGAATATTTAAAAAACCAACCAAACCAGACAGACAGACAGAGATATGGATGGATGGATGGATGGATGGATGGGTGGGTGGACGGACTGACGGGTGGATGGATGGATGGAGAGAGGATGGGACTGAGGGAGATAGACGGAGAGAGGGAGGGCCGGGGGCTCAGCGAGCCCTGGGTTCCAATCCCCTGCCACCTGTCAAAACGCCCTCCAACCTCTTACTCCAACCCTACCTTCCAGGAAACCGTACGGCTGCAAGGACGGTACAACACGTGTCCCAGCAGTTCCTGCTCGCTGGCGGCAAATTGCAATCAATATCACCCCCCCCCCAAAAAAAGTGCCCCCGCCCCGCCGACGAACGAGCCGGGGGGGGGCGGGGGCCGAGCGCCGGCGCAGAAGCCCACACCCCGCCGGCGAACAAAAGGCGGCGGAGGAGGAGGAGGAGGAGGAGGCGGCGCCTCGACCCGCCCGGGCGCTTCACGGGCGCAAAGTGGTCCTCCGCAAACTTCCCGCTTTGGGGCGGGCGGGGGAACCACCTGTCTGCTCCGGCGCGCGCGCGGCTGGCTGCCTGGGCTCGCCCGGCCTCCCCTCCCCTCCCCTCCCCTCCCCTCCCCTCCCCTCCCCTCCCCTCCCCTCCCCTCCTTCCCCCGACCTGGGAGGAGAGGCGCCGCAGCAAAGCCCACAAGCCGGAGCCGCAGGTGCGGGGGGGGGGGGGGCGGCACTCACCTGGCTGCCGGCGGTTCGGAGGCTCCGTCCGCTTCGCCCGGGAGGAGGGAGGCAGCGGCCGAGGCTCCCCCACCCACCTACCCGCCCACCGACCCACCCGCCGCCCGACTCGGGCCGCCCGCCGCCGCGCGCCTCTGGGGCTGTGTGGCGCGCCGGGCTGGGGAGGCGGCGACCGCGAGGGGCTGGGAGGCCGGCGGGGGGGGGAGGGCACGTGCGGAGGGCCCGGATGTCGGTGGCTCTCCGCCTGCCCCCTCCCCTCCCCTCCTCCCGCCAGCCGCGCGCCCCCCGCCCCCCGCCCCCGCAGGCGCGCGTGGCGAGCCCGGGGAGCGGGGCCCGCAGGCGGACTTGGCCTGGCGGCCCACGGAGGGAGGGAGGGAGGGGAGAAGCCTGTCGTTTCCACCCCAAGGGGACAAGGCTGATCCCCCCCTGACCCGTGCCAAGGCTGGCACCCCTCCAGCCGCGCCGACGCTGATTCACCCGGCCCGTGCCAAGGCTGTTCCCCCCCCGACCCGTGCCAACGCTGAGGGGGGCCCCAGCCGTGCCAAGGCTGATCTCCCTCCTGACCCGTGCCAAGGCTGGCACCCCTCCAGCCGTGCCAAGGCTGATTCACCCGACCCGTGCCAAGGCTGTTCCCCCCCCGACCCGTGCCAACGCTGAACACACACACCCAGCTGTGCCAAGGCTGATCTCCCTCCTGACCCGTGCCAAGGCTGGCACCCCTCCAGCCGTGCCAAGGCTGATTCACCCGACCCGTGCCAACGCTGAAAACCCCCCCAGCTGTGCGAAGGCTGATCCCCCCTGACCCGTGCCAAGGCTGACACCCCTCCAGCCGTGCCAAGGCTGATTCCCCCCCTGACCCGTGCCAAGGCTGACACCCCTCCAGCCGTGCCAACGCTGATTCACCCGACCCGTGCCAACGCTGAAAACCCCCCCAGCTGTGCCAAGGCTGATTCCCCCCTGACCCGTGCCAAGGCTGACACCCCTCCAGCCGTGCCAACGCTGATTCACCCGACCCGTGCCAACGCTGAAAACCCCCCCAGCTGTGCCAAGGCTGATTCCCCCCTGACCCGTGCCAAGGCTGACACCCCTCCAGCTGTGCCAAGGCTGATTCCCCCGCTGACCCGTGCCAAGGCTGTTCCCCCCCGACCCGTGCCAACGCTGAACACACACCCCTCCAGCCGTGCCAAGGCTGATCCCCCCCTGACCCGTGCCCAGGCTTCCCGGAGACGGCCGGAGCCGCTCTCCGCGCGCGCCCTGGAGGAGAAGCCGCGTGCCGCCGGAGCCCAGGGCGCGCGCCCTACGCATTGGCGTGGCTTCGTATGGTGGTGCAAAGGGAGAGTGGGCACGGGACAGGCAGGAGGAGACGTGCTTTGCGAGGCACCTTTGGAACTCCTTGCTGCAATGTGCGGGGGGGGGCACGGCCCCGAGTCGAGAGGTTTGTGCGCAGGCGCGCTTGGAGGGCTGCACAAAAGCAGGGGGCATAGTTGGGGGGCCGCAAAAACAAGGGGCGCCTTCCCGGTTCCACAAGAGGAAGGGGGCCTAGAGAAGCCGTTCACAGGCGCAGGCCAGTTCTGCCGGCGGCGAGTCGCCAGGCGGAACCCCCAAGGTCAGGCGCAGTGTACCTTTGACCTCCAGTTGCTGGAGGCCATCACGCCCCGCCCGGACTGCCCGGTCGGACCCTGCTGGAGGCGGAACCCGGACGGGTTAACCCTTTCGTCTACCGGGCAGTAGAAAATCTCCTTCGGACTCATCACGCGAGATCCCTGAACTCTTTAACGGGACCCAGAAAGAGAAAGTCGCGCGGGGGGCCAGATTACCCTCCGGAGCATGCACCAGAGGGGAGGGGGCAGAATCTTTCTCGTCAGTGCTGAGTAACACGTGTTGTCCCATTCACATGTACAGCCATGTTCCCAGGTGTGCGGTGCAGACGCGCCTGAGCGACTTTCGTTTAAAAAATGAAGCGTCTCCTACCAGTAAAGGACGGAGGCAAAAGACTCGGTTCGAGTTCCTGGGACTCTAGAGGGAAATTTAACTGCGTCGCCAAACCTGCTTTCCTCCTATCCCACCCCCAAAAAGGCAGCTAGATTCGAATCCAGGAGCACCTTAGAGATCCTCAAGATTTGGGGGGGGGGTAGAAGCTTTGGAGAGTTAAGGGTCCCTTCGTCAGGTACACGCCCAAAATCTGGTTTTTATCTCTAAGGTGCTGCGGGATTCGAATGTGGCTCTTTTACCGCAGACCCACAGGGCTCCCCTCTGCAAGGAGCTTCTGGAAAAGGCAGTCCCTTGTCTCACCCTCTGCCCCTTTTCCTCTTTTGCACCATCCGATCCACTTTGGCCATTTTTGCATGGGAGGTTTTGTCTTGGATTTGCGCTCTAGAGGCACATTTTCCCGATCCAAATTCTCAAAACGGGCGTATTTTTGAGTCTTGAGATGGGGAAAATGCGCTTCTAGAGAGCGGCAAATCCGAGGCAAAAACCTCCCGTGCGTAAAGGGCCGAGAGAATCGTGGCCGCTGGGCGCCTGGAGAGAAGATGAAGCCCGGTTTTAGGCTGGCTAATCTCGCAATCTCACCTACTCCGCAGGGGTGTAGGGAAGATCCGGAGGGAGAAGAAACAGACCCAGCCAGACGCTCCCAGACCGCCGTCACGTCCAGTCCAGTGGAATCCGCCATACACGTGCGCGGCTTGTTCGGGCTCCGCGTCCCCGCCTTGCATCGGAAAGCGCTCGGCGGAGCTGCAAAACACAGGATTCCCTTCCTTAAAGGGAGCCAAACCCCCGCCTCGGCCCCTCCCGTCCCTTGAATCGGGGGGATTTCCCTCAAAAGGCAGAAGCCTTTTGTCTTTGCTTAGCCAAAGGAGGCCTGTCCCCTTCTTTGCGACTTCTGGGGTGGGGAGGATAGGGTTGCCAACCTCCAGGTGGTTATAGCAATTCAAAGCAAAAGCACCAGTAAATATTGTGCAAAAAAGATAATAACAACAAAGTTATTGCTATTAGAAAATATATATTCAGAATAGTTCTAATAAGCACAACCCAAATTGAGCAGAACACCACAATAATTATGTACAAAATGGTCTTAAAAAGACCCAATGTGAAAACGCAAGGCGTTACAAATGAATAAATATCAGGCACAGTTGCTCAGTTCTTATGAGTCCATAAAGTGCAAATGCAATAATTTAGGCAGCAAAGACCGGACATAGTACGATGGAAATCCGGTATAATTCCATTTCATGCAATACTTTCTCAAGCTTCATAACTCCTTCATTGCATCATTTCATGAAGGAGATCTCCCGCTATTACGACTGATCTCCAGGCGACAGAGATCAGTTTCCCTGGAGAGAATGGCCGCTTTGGCCATTGGACTCTATGGCATTGAAGTCCCTCCCTTCCCCAAACCCTGCCCTCCTCAGGCCCCGCCCCCCAAATCACCAGTAGGGTTGCCAGGTCCCTCTTAGCCACTGGCAGGAGGTTTTTGGGGTGGAGCCTGAGGAGGGTGGTGTTATGGGAGGGGAGGGACTTCAATGCCATAGAGTTCAATTGTCCAGGTGAACTGATCTCTATCGGCTGGAGATCAGTAGTAACAGCAAGAGATCTCCAGCTATTACATGGAGGTTGGCAACCCTAATCTCCAAGTATTTCCCAACCCGGAGCTGGCAACTCTGAAGGGGAGGTTGCACGCGCGCCAAAGTCACCTTTAGATCCAGGCCTAAAGAGAATGGAAGTAGGCCTGTGCAGGCGCTCTAATTAGTGTTGCCAACCTCCAGGTACTAGCTGGAGATCTCTTGCTATTACAACTGACCTCCAGCCGATAGAGATCAGTTCACCTGGAGGAAATGGCCGCTTTGGCAATTGGACTCTACGGCATTGAAGTTCCTCCCCTCTCCAAACCCTGCCTTCCTCAGGCTCCGCCCCAACAGCCTCCCACCGGTAGCAAAGAGGGACCTGGCAACCCTAGCTCTAATAGACGCTGAAGAGGGTGGAGTGTCACTATGCTGGCTGGCCCCTCCCACTCCCTGCCCCTGACTTCTCTGCCATGAGCAGCATAGGGTTGCCAGCTCCGGGTTGGAAAATACCTGGAGATTTTGGGGGTGGAGCCTGAGGAGGGTGAGGCTTGGAGAGGAGTGGGATTCAATGCCATAGAGTCCAGTTGCCAAAGCGGCAATTTTCTCCAGGGGAACTGATCTCTGTCACCTGGAGATCAGCTGTGATGGCGGGAGATCTCCAGCCACCACCTGGAGGGTTGTAACCGTTCCAACTGTGATAGTGGAGATCTCCAGGTGCCACCTGGAAGTTGGCACCCCTACATCAGTCCCATGAATGGGGGGGAAATGTGACCAGGGAAAGGCCTGAGCCTGCTTACCTACCCCTGCTTTCCTACCCCATGTTCTAGGGGTGGTGTTGCAGTTTTTGCTTTTTAAGAACTATGCAAAGGAGAGAACGGGCAGATGTGAACAGGCTATCCTACAAAACAGCAGGGAGACCCCGCACTTAACGGTGCTTCACTTTCAGCCAGTGAACAGCTGGCTTTTATTTGTTTTATTTTTATATTACATTTATATCACGAATACATGAAGCTGCCTTCTACTGAATCAGACCCTCGGTCCATCAAAGTCAGTATTGTCTACTCAGACCGGCAGCGGCTCTCCAGGGTCTCAGGCAGGGGTCTTTCACATCACCTACTTGCCTAGCCCCTTTAGGCAATAACGCTTGCTCACACTAACGAGGCCGCAAACACAACGTGTCTAATTGCAGGAGAATCCCACACGTGCATTCTGCAGTACCATCTGGTTCCACGGGTCGAGTCTAAAGTGCATTTTCCTTCCTTTATCGAGCACGTTGCTGTTGCAAACGATAAATTTAGCACAATTCTCTGCTTGCTTACCTTTGCTTAAGTAAAAAAATGCACAGCTGGCTAGTGAGGAACATCTGTGGAAGTGTTTCTAATGGCACCGAAGGGTGAGATTGTGGTAACTGGTTGTCATGGAATCTTAGAATTTTGAGGGATCGTAAATGGTCAGCAAGTTTATCCAGACAGCGCCAAGAAAGACTCCACAAATACCTTTTAGATAAAGCAGTGTAGATGTCTAATCAATCACTCAGCCGTACCTGAATTAATCCTGGGTTGGGCAAATAGCAACATTCATAACAACAGAAACAGAGGGAGTGGTGACTCACACATGTGAACCATTCATAACTGATCATCCACTGCGGACAGACCTTTCACATTGCCCCACATCACCTAAAATGCAACATTGAGTCAGTCCGCACGTTCAGCTGAGTCATCAGTGGGACAATAGTGCCATAGCTCGGCTTTGTATGTAGAAGGTCCCATGTTCAATCCTCGGCATCTCCACTTAAAAGGACCAGGCAGTAAGTGATGTAAAAGATGTCCGGCTGAGACCCTGGAGAGCTGCTGCCAATCTGAGTAGACAATACTGAACTAGATGGACAAAGGGTCTGATTCAGTATAAGGCAGCTTCATGTGCATGGGGGAGGGCCCATGGCTCAGGGGTAGAGTATCTGCTTGGCATGCAGAAGGTCCCAGGTTCAATCCCTGGCATCTCCAGTTAAAGGGACTAGGCCAGTAGGCGATGTGAAAGACCTCTGCCTGAGACCCTGGAGAGCCGCTGCCAGTCTGAGTAGACAATACTGGCTTTGATGGACCGAGGGTCTGATTCAGTTGAAGGCAGTTTCATGTGTTCATGTGTATGTGAGACCAGTTGTAATACCAGGAGATCTCCAGCCACCACCTGGAGGTTGCAAAAGAAAACTTGAGCTGCCCTTGTGACCTCAGAACAGTCATATATTTTTTTTCTGGTTAATTTCTGTTTGTATTGTTGGTAATTATTACAGGTGTAGAGCTAGGAGCCCCATGGCACAGAGTTGTAAGCTGCAATATTGCAGTCCAAGCCTGCTCACAACCTGAGTTCGATCCCAACAGCAGTCAGTTTCAGGTAGCCGGCTCAAGGTTGACTCAGCCTTCCATCCTTCCGAGGTCAGTAAAATGAGGACCCAGCTTGCGGGGGTAAAGGGAAGATGACTGGGGAAGGCATTGGCCAACCACCCCATAAACAAAGTCTGCCTAGTAAACATAGGGATGTGATGTCACCCCATGGGTCAGGAATGACCCGGTGCTTGCACAGGGGACTTTTACCTTTACCGAGCTCCAGTTCAGTTGGTGAATAATTCTTTAAATGTATTATAGTTATCATCCTTTCTATCACACCATTCATGGAATTGTATACAGAGCGGTTCCCGTTTGTGATGGACGTTTGAACAACGGCTTACTTGCAATTTGTTGCTGAAGGAACGGGTGGCTGATGAAGGATTGTGGAAATAGGAAAAGAACTACTGGAAACCTGTTCTACCCTTGAATCACTGTTCTGCTTCATTTATGCTGTATCAATTGTGGAACACAGAGGACTCCTCATAAGTGTTACTGTTGGACGCTTTGGTTGAATGGTGAAACTGACATGAAACTGACATGATGTTAATTTGGGAGTGCATATTTCTGGATGCAAGTTTAAACAGGATCAGAGGAGCATGTCAGAGTTAGAGCAATTCCTCAGTGGAACAGGCTTCCTCAGGAGGTGGTGAGCGCTCCTTCCCTGGAGGTTTTTAAGCAGAGGCTAGATGGCCATCTGTCAGCAATGCTGATTCTATGAACATAGGCAGTTCATGAGAGGGGGGCATCTTGGCCATCTTCTGGGCATGGAGTAGGGGTCACTGGGTGTGTGGGTGGGGGAGGTAGTTGTGAATTTCCTTCATTGTGCAGGGGGTTGGACTAGATTACCCTGGTGGTCCCTTCCAACTCTATGTTTCTGTGTATATATGGGATAACAACTGGATACATTTCAACTCTAATTGGAGCCTGGTTTAGTGTATGTTATTGATTTAGTATTTTTAGTCATAGTGGACGCAGTTTATATACCACCTGGAGACTGGCAACCCTGCATGATGGTAGGGCCATGTCTGTGGCTAAGACTGTTTAAGCAACATTGAAATATGGTGCAGGGGCAATCGAAGGAGTCTCTTCACAGACGATTTTCAGAGCATTAGCGGAACATTTTGTTCTCCTGTTCTGTAAATTGATCTCTGTCTGGAAATATATCACTCAGTGTCAGAATAACCACCACAGGATTGAGCCTGTGGGGAGCTAACAGTGGTGGGGAATACAGAAGAATACGGACAATTTCTTAGACTAGATAAAGTTCCTTTCTAGAGCTCTGCAAAATAATTGTGTTTTTTTAACAGCTCAAGCAGATGTTCAACCCGATGCATCGTTTTCTAAAACAGTCACTCACAGACACAAACAAGCCCAAATAAAAAGCCCTTGCAAATGGGATGGAGGAAACTCACAATTGCCTTCCCTTCCCCTCCCCACAACAGACACCGTGTGAGGTAGATGGGGTTGAGAGAGTTCTGAGAGAACTGTGACTAGCCCAAGGTCACCCAGCTGGCTTCATGTGGAGGAGTGGGGGAAACCAACTCGGTTCTCCAGATTAGAATCCACCACTCATGGGGAGGGATGGGGAAACCAACTCAGTTCACGAGATTAGCACCTGCCACTCATGTGGAGGAGCGGGGAATCAAACCTGGTTCTCCAGATTAGAGTCCACCGCTCTTAACCACTACACCACACTGGCTCCCATAAAAGCACCTTCCTGAATCATTCTACTATAGAGTAGAAATCTTTAAATGAAATTATTTATATCTGTGGGTAAAGTGCTGTCAAGTCACAACCACCCAGGAGGGTTTTCAAGGCAAGAGATGAGCAGAGGTGGTTTGCCATTGCCTGCCTCTGTGAAGCAACCCTGGACTTCGCTGGTGGTCTCCTAACCAAGAACTAACCAGAGCTAACTTTCAGCTTCCAATATATGATGAGATCAGGCTAGCCTGGGTCACCCAGGTCATGGCAATCTCTTCTACGCATCCTAATATTTAAGGGTGGCCGGAACAGGCTGACTTCGGTCTGTAAATAATCTTGTCCCATCCACTTCCTAAAACACTTGGCAGGTGCCAGAAAAGGTGCCGGTGGGCACCCAGGCACCATGTTGGGGGGCCCTGGTCTAATCTAATGCAGCTCCTCTTATGTTCTCGTTATGCTCCAAAACCACCTGCAGTTCTTAAAGGCGTCAAGTACAATTTCCAGGATGTGGGCTGTGCACGGGGGGATTCTCTTCTACAGCCTCTTTTATGGAACATAGAAATTCAGGATCCTGATGATGGACTTGTTTTCTCGAGGCAAGGCACTGCTCACATATTCTACAAGCCCCCCCCCCTCCCCAAAGAAGAACACTGTCTAAACATTTCCATACGAAAGCTTCTCCTTTTTGCTCTTCAGAGATGTGAAGTTGTCAGGACAGTAATTATCCCTTCAGTGGAACAAAACAGATTGGAGACTGCTAGAATTCACAGGAATGGTGGCAGTTTTGCCTTTTCAGTCCTCATGTAGAAGCATTTTTGTTCTTCTCTGGAAATATTGCTGTCCTGGGCAAAGTCTGGAGGCTTTTACTGGCATTGCTAGATTGCCCAGAGACCTCCATCCAGGGCCCAGGTCAAAGTCTGGTATTAGAAGAAGAAGAGTTGGTTTTTATATGCCGACTTCCTTTACCACTTAAGGGAGAATCAAACCGGCTTACAATCTCCTTCCCTTCCCCACAACAGACACCTTGTGAGGTAGGTGGAGCTGAGAGAGCTGTGACTAGCCCAAGGTCACCCAGCTGGCTTCATGTGGAGGAGTGGGGAACCAAATCCAGTTCACCAGATTAGCCTCCACCGCTCATGTGAAGGAGTGGGGAATCAAACCCTGTTCTCCAGATCAGAATCCACTTTCTCCAAACCACCACACGTAACCACTACACCACGCTGGCTCTGGTGGTTACAGATAAACCTCTCTTTGGGAAACCCCGAAAAGTCCATGGAAGAATCAAAGTCAACCAAAATATGGATGTTTAAAAAGCCAACCCTGCTTAGTTTCTGAGATCTGACAATATCAGGCTAGCCTGGGCTAACCAGGTCAGGCCAAAAGACATACAGAGGTTATTTCCTATTACCTATTTCTGCATAGCAACCGTGGACTTCCTTGGTGGTCTCCCACCCAAGGACTAAACAGGGCCAACCCTGCTTAGTTTCTGAGATCTGACAATATCAGGCTAGCCTGGGCTAACCAGGTCAGGGCTTTTGTGATGTGTGCATATGTGTTAAGTACCATTAAGTTGCTTCTGACTTATGGAGACCCTATGAATTAATGACCTCCAAAACATTCTATCATTAACAGTCTCGCTCAGCTGCAGGTCTTGCAAACCGAGGGCCGTGGCTTCTTTTACAGAGTCAATCCATCTCATGTTGGGTCTTTCTCTTTTCTTGCTGCTTCTGGCTTTTCCTAGCATTATTGTCTTTTCCAGTGAGTCTTGTCTTCTCATAATGTGATCATCACCATATAATCCACATTGAGCCTCTGTGAGAAAGGTGGGCCATAGGGTGATGCAGGATTTATTAAACAAGCCATGGGACAGGTGATGCCCCTTTAGTGGCTGGAATTGTACTAACAAAATAGTAAGCCACACTTAGGGTTGCCAACCTCCAGCTGGAGATCTCCTGCTATTACAACTGATCTCCAGCCAATAGAGATCAGTTCACCTGGAGAAAATAGCCGCTTTGGCAATTGGACACTATGGCATTTAAGTCCCTCCCCTCCCCAAACCCCACCCTCCTCAGGCTCCGCCTCCCTCCCGCCAGTGGTGAAGAGGAACATGGCAACCCTAGCCACACTGTCTTTGTGGAATTCGGGGTGAGAGCGGGAGTGATCTGACAGAATCAAACTGGAAAATCCATATCTCAAATTACAAAGAAGGAGTAGGGGAAGTTTGGTGCAACGGCAGTAGACCTGAGTGAATAGGATGTTACCTGGGTAACATGTGAATTGGGCCTATGGGAAATAGGTATCTATAAGCAGCTGCGGTAATAAAATATCTTGTGTCTGTGAATGAAGTTTTGCATCAACCTGCAAGTCTGGATAAAGCCCAAAAGAAATTTTTTTGGGGGGAACAGCATGCACACCTGCATCCAAGCCGGGAGAATCATGAGCAAAATTCCAGTCTTGCTTGGACAGAAACGATCAAGTATTTATCTGCCTCTTCCACCCCCTTGTGGTCAATGTTGGGATTATGAGACGGCTCGGAGAATTCTGTCAAAAGTTGGGATATGATACAAGGCTAGAAGAAGAACGCTAGCTTGATGGGTGTTTATTTTAGTTAATGTTATGAACCGTGAAAGCCTGCAGGAGAGACTCAACAGGTTACAAGGAAGGATGAATTTCAGAAACTTAAAATATACAGAAGACCAAGTCCCCCAGACACAGGGTACCATAAATGTATTCATGCACAGAGAAAATCTTCGGGGTGTGGTAAATTGGTTTGCAAAAGTCTTCAAATAAAAAAAAAAAAGATGTCTGATATTGCTTTTAATTCCTGTGATCCTAGACCTGTCGCATTGTTTGTTGGGTGTCTCGTGCTATTTATTTCATTCATTGACTTACACTGCGTTATCTGCCTTGCCTCTCAGCGAGAAAGACAGGCTATTTAATGTATTTATTTACATCCTTTCTAGTCCGCCTTTCTTGCTGAGTCTGAAGGTGGATCACAGTGCACAAAATGATCAACAGCTGGGACAACCAATACAGAATGCAACAGAGCTATAAATGAAAATAAATAAATATACATTGTAAACAAATCAGAAAAAAGTGAATTAAATGCAATGCCTCATAATGATACGCAGAAACAGGTTAGACATCTGTGACATCCAGGCACAGGTTTTCATTCTTTTGTTTCCTGTACATATTGCACTGTTTTCATTGGCTCCAGTTTTGCAGTTCAGCTCTGCTGCATTATTTGTCTGTCTTACACTGCTTTTTAGTGCATAGTTCTCTAATGCCTTTCTTTTAAAAAAAAATTTTTTTTTTTAAGACTAGTCAAGTGAAGCAGTGGGGGTGGAGAAAGAACAAAGATACCTGTAACTGACTGTGATCAATTAATTATAAATACCTCTGCCGTTGCACCAGCCCATTGTTCTTTAATTTCGTAATCGATTCTTATTGCTGTCTGGTGTACAAAGAAGAAGACCCTGCAGGGGGCAGCAAGTGGGAAGTTAGGATAATGAGATTGGGGCCTTCCTTCTTTTTAAATGGCATTCCTTATCTGTCTCCAGATTGCTATTTTTAAGGCAATATACTCCATCTCGGAAGTCAATATGCCACATTCTCAGTAATCTCTTAGCTAGTTATGTAGTTAGGAGACTATATCTGTCTCTACTCTTTACTATCAAGTATGTTAGTTCCAGCATGGTGTAGTGGATAAGAGCAGTGGTTTGGAGCGGTGGAGTCTGATCTGGAGAACTGTGTTTGATTCCCCACTCCTCCACATGAGCGGCAGAGGCTAATCTGGTGAACTGGATTTGTTTCCCCGCTCCTACACATGAAGCCAGCTGGGTGACCTTGGGCTAGTCACACTCTTTCAGACCCACCTACCTCACAGGGTGCTTGTTGACGGGAGGGGAAGGGAAGGTGATTGTAAGCTGGTTTGATTCTTCCTTAAGTGGTAGAGAAAGTCGGCATATAAAAACCAACTCTTCTTCTTCCTTAATAAACCTTTATCTACACTTTAATCAAGTCATGCACCATTCCTGTTAGTCATTACTCCGCCAACAGGGGTGGTGGGTCCAGATTAAGCACATCTCTGATTAAAGGTGAAAAAGATAGCTGGAGGCTCTAAGGAACAGGCAAGAACAAAGGAACAAAGATGGCCATTGCATGGACAAGCTTGCAGAGAACAGCGATCAGATTTGGAAAGAAAGGATGAAAGTTTATTTGCTCGAAAAGGACCTGTGGAAAGTCTAATTGCTGGCACGTATTACACTGTTCTTGCTGACGTGTTTTTAGTCGTGCAGTGCACCTTGAGTCTCTCAGCAGGAAAGGCAGACTATACAGGAAGGAACTGAAGAAACACACAAACACATACTAGATAGTTACCATGGCCTTAGTGCATGGCTGGAGGGATGCATTCAACTTGGCCTAGGCTAAAGGAAAAATTAGGATGTAATTTGGAGGGGAGAGTGGTTTGGGGATGATAGAAATGTGCTGAAGAGAGATCGCCCCCCTTGGGGCTTCCTTGGCTGTAAATCAGTTTTGGGAAAGCTGCAAGGTACTCTTAGGTTTTTTAATATACCACTAAGCCAAAGGGAATGCCATGCTTTCTAGAAAAGATGTCTTTTTGCCTAGAGAATAGTTGACAATGAGCCCTTCACAAGAATTACATAAAGGTCCCCAAACAGGATTCTTTCCTATGAAAGTAAATGGAGCAAGAAGAGCAGCAAGCCTATTTTAATAGTTCATGGTCACAAGGGGGGGGGGGCAAATTTTCTTCTGTTTTCCCTTCCTGCAACAAACTTTGGACTCCCCCTCCGGCTGCTCCTTGGGTCTCTTGCCTGGCAGGAATGGCATTTTGAACTGCAGTGCCTGATGGCCGTCGTTGACACACGGGGACATACGGAAGGAGATGGTCCATCTTGTGCCATCTAAAGCCTCTCTTGTTCAAAAACATCTTTGGATTGAATGGTTTTATCCAGTGGTGGACTGGGTCTAAAAATATGGCTTGCCAGGAGACAAAGGGGCCCATCCACAACTATAAGGCTATCATTTAATTTTTATAAGAAATAAAATTTTCAAAAAAGACATAAGTGGAAAAAAGGTACAATTAAATTTTTTGTGAAATAAATGTATATTTTTTAGTAATTACAGTGTACATATATTGTACATATTACTGGCAGTATCCAGTAGATACTTAATGTAAATACAGATGGTTATAATTGAATTTTTATTTTTTAAAAATTTTAAATAAACAATTTTAAATAAATCTATTATATTTTCAAGCTACTAAAAGGTCATTAACATTTTAAACATATTGTCTAATGTTTAAGGGGGCCCACTTGCCATCGGGCAAGCTGACACCCTGCCCGGTCCCCCACTGGTTTTATCCTTGTTTTACACGCTGTCCATTTAATTTTCTGTTTTATCCAAGCTCTCTCATTTTATAGAATTTGATTTCATCTGATTTCATCAACTGCCTGGAGCGCATTGATTCGAAAATGAATAAAACCGATGGATAATCCAGTATTTGATTTGTTGGTAGGCCCATCTGTCATTTCGGTTGCGAAGGCAAGAGTTAGCCAGACTTGGCTCATGGCTGAGGGACACTCCATCAGGTCCTTTTCCACAGTATATCTGTCGTCGCCCCTGGAGAGCCTAGGAAAGCAGGAGACATTTATTACTGCCCGGCCTTTCGGGAGCTTGTCAGTGGCAACCTGTTAATTAGACTCTGGGAGGAAATGATGTCTGCTTCATTCTGACAGCAAGAATAATGGCTAAATACTCCGGACTCTGCACATTCCTCAGTGAATTAGAAAGCCATCCCCCCCTCCCCAAGTTCATCTAGCTTTTTGACACACAAATTGCTCCATAATCGTAGAAAATGTTTGCTGCTATTTCCAAAGGGAGAAAAGGCAGAGTTGCGGCAAAGCAATTGTTCTGCGGTCAGGAATTCACAATGGCCATTGGCAGGTACACAGGAAGCAAGATACTGAAGTGGGGCAAACAGCCCCTCTTCCTCAGCCATTTTGGTTCAGGAAAATTGCATAAGGAGGGTTGCCAGGCAAGTGCTTACAACCAGTAGACGTTAAAGGGTCGGGTCATGTAAATCAGCATCACGGCAAAGCTACAACCTCATTCCACAGACCTAGAATGGGGCATCAGTTGGATTCTCTGGAGCTCTATAGTATACTATAGAATTTTGGCGGAATCCTAGAGGGTTCACCCAAGCAATGACATCACTTCCGGGTTTATGCTGAAAGTGGTATTGCGGTGGTGGAGGGCTACCAGTTTCCCCCCGTCGCCCTACTGAGTGGCAATGGGGAATGGGTTGCCAGGCAGGAAGCAGCCCTATACAGCTAAAGCCCCACTTTCCCCTGCGCTATGCTCCTGAGCCAAACTGGGCCCTGGCACACTTGGAAATGTTAGTTCCCAACAGCATGTATGGCTGCAAGTCAGATAGGGCAAACCTTGACCAGACTTGGGTCAAATTTAGCTTGGTCCTGAGGGTAGCAACATTTTTGTCAGTATAGAACCCAGCAAATTTCTTCCTGGGCCAAAAAGCCGCAGAAAAGAGCTGGCATGATGTAGTCGTTAAGAGTGGTGGGTTCTAATCTGGAGAACCGGGTTTGTTTCCCCACTCCTCCATATGAGCGGCGGACACTACTCTGGTGAACCAGGTTGGTTTCCCCACTCCTACACATGAAGCCAACCTGGTGACCTTGGGCTAGAAACAGTTCTGTCTGAACCCTCTCCGCCCCACCTACCTGACAAGGTGTCTATTCAGAGAGGGGAAGGGAAGGTGATTGTAAGACGGTTTGATTCTCAGAGATGGCAAACTGGAATTTGTTTACTCCCCGCATGCTGGGATTCTAGATTTGGGAGGAGAAAAATAAACTCTGATTTACCAAGGTGGCTACGGTCGGATGTTCGGGCGAACCGGAGTATGATCAAACTGGGAAGTTATGAACCACATTCTGGCCTGACAGAAGGCAAGAGGAACAAAGGCTTGGCCACAGATTAATATTAGTCCTAATGCACACTATATAGGTTGCCAATTTCCAAGTGGCATGAGTACCTAAACTTGGAAAGTGACTGCTTTGAAGTGGGTTGAAGAACTGAAATTGACTTGGACTTTTGGTCCACTGGGATCTCAACAGTTCACCGGAGCTGTTAAGTGTTGCTGGGGACATTATTGCGAGGGAATACTCTGATCCTGTGAATTTGTATATGTAGTAACCTGTGTTTGACTGGATCCTTTCTACATGTACCTTTTGTACACACGTTCATTGTATATTGGATATCTTTGACAAATTATATATGATATTTTGGTTATAATCTGACCAAGATTGTTGTGTGACATTTTTGTCCTACACTGATTTTGGCTTGCATTGACTTAAAGTATAGAGGTGTGATTTATTTCAGAATTTCCAAGTGGGGCCTGGAGATCTCATGGAATTACAACTGATTTCCAGACAACAGAGATCCGTTCCCTTGGAGAAAATGGCTGCTTTGGAGGATGGACTCTACGGCATTATTCCCCGGTGAGGGCCCTCTCCAAAACCTGCCCTCCGCAGGCTCCATCTCTAAATCTCCAGGAATTTCCCAGCCTGGAGTTGGCAACCCTAAGGCAGCAAAATGGACGATTACTCCGCCAGTCACTAAACCAGGGCATGCACAGACAAGACTCTCTGCACTCAAGGGAGTCCCACACCCTAAGCACACGGACAAATATGACTTTACACATTAACCATATAAGAAAAGAGCTTGATGGAGACTCAAGGCTGTGGGAGGCACAGGATACCGAGATAGGGTTGCCACCCTCCAGGTGGTAGCTGGAGATCTCCTGCTATTGCAACTGATCTCTAGGTGACAGAGATCAGTTCCCCTGGAGAAAAGGGCCACTTTGGAATTGGACTCTATGGCCATTTTTGCATGGTAATTAGCAGTGCGCTCTAGGCTGAATTGCCCTGCATACTTTTTAAAATTTTTGCACGCAGAACTGTCATTCAGGAAGTGACTTTGAAGTCACTGCTACCTGCTTCACATTACTAAACAGCCCATTTAACGCGACCTTTGGTGTTTGCCGAAGAATCCCCCTCAAGGAACTATGCAAAACAACAGAGGTGTGTTAGCTATGCACATGCCAATGGCTATGCAAACAGGATTGAAGGAGCAGGCAGGTGGGGGGGTGGAATTTCTTCTTTTGCTTCGGGACCGTAAATAGGCATTTTTAAGTCACATTTAAAAAAAAGAGCTTTGAGCGAGCATCACAATTGACATTGCAAAAATGGCCTATGGCATTGAAGTCACTCCCCACTCTAAACCCCGCCCTCTTCAGGCTCTGCCCCCAAAATCTCCAGGTATTTCCCAACCCAGATCTGGCAAACCTATATTGAGAGCAGCTGAATGTTCATTACAGGAAGAAAGAAGAGAGGGTATTGGCCTGCTCAAGCCCCTGATAATTTAAAGAATCCTGGAGGGGAAAGGGTTTGAGGCAGGGGCTGTCCAAAGCATTCTGCTTCACCTACATCTTATTATTCATTTCCAGCATCCCAGGTGTGTCAATGTCATAAGGCACTGTTGTGTAATTTGCAGTCATTCTGTAGAAAAGGGCAAGAGTCCAGTAGCACCTTAAAGACTAACAAAAATATTTTCTGGTAGGGTATGAGCTTTCGTGAGCCACAGCTCACTTCTTCAGAAAGCTCATACTCTACCAGAAAATATTTTTGTTACTCTTTAAGGTGCTACTGGACTCTTGCTCTTTTCTACTACTGCAGACAGACTAATACGGCTACCCACTGTGAATTTGCAGTCATTCTGAAGAAGAAGAAGAAGAAGAGTTGGTTTTTATATACCGACTTTCTCTACCACTTAAGGAAGACTCAAACCAGGTTACAACCACCTTCCCTTCCGCACAACAGACACCCTACCTGTGAGGTAGGTGGGGCTAAGAGAGCTCTCAGTGTGCTGTGACTAGCCCAAGGTCACCCAGATGGCTTCATGTGTAGGAGTGGGGAAACCAACCCGGTTCACCAGATTAGCTTCCGCCGCTCATGTGGAGGAGTGGGGAATCAAACCCGGTTCTCCAGATTAGAGTCTACTGCTCCAACCCACCACTCTTAACCACTACACCATGCTGGCTCTCCACCCCGCTGTACTTTACACTGGCTCTACACCACTGGCTCTACACCACACTGTACTTCAGTGCAAAGAAAAGCATTGTTCCGTCGTCCTTATTCTTTGCAAAGGAATACAAGTGTAGAGTGTAGAACTAGAATCTGGGAGACCCACGTTCAAATCCTTGCTTGTCCATGCAAGTTTGCTGGGTAGGGGGTTGCCAACTCTGGGTTGGGAAATACCTGGAGATTTGAACATAAGAAAAGCCCTGCTGGATCAAACCAAGGCCCATCAAGTCCAGCAGTCTCTTCACACAGAGGGTGAACCCTGGGGAGGATGGGGTTTGGGGAGGGAAGGGACCTCAGTAGGATATCATGCCATACAGTCCACCATCCTAAGCAGCTGTTTTCTGCAAGGGAACTGATCTTGGTCATCTGGAGATCAACTGTAACAGCAAGAGATCTCCAGGTACCACCAGGAGGTTGGCAACCCTATTGCTGGGTGACCTTGGCCCAATCACATATCCTAACCCATTTGTGAGGGTAAAAATGAAGGAGAGGGAAATGATGTAAGACACTTTGGGTCCTCAACAGGGAGAAATGTGGGGTATAAATGAAGTAAATAATAAATTGGACATATAGAAGAACTCAACAATCCCTCGGAGAATCTCTGGAAACTCAATACAACACAGGTCTTGAGGAAGCAGAGCTAGGTATGAGACTCCCAGAGGATAAAGGGGGGGAGGTTAAGGGATTGCTTTTTTGCAGAGTATTCCTTTTGTGAAATTCTTGATATATATTCCCCATCCTTATTGCAGAGTCAGAATATGAGAGAACCACTAGAGGGCACTTGGGTATCACCTGAGCTACACATTTCCTACTTTTAAAGGAGGTAATAGTGAATCCTGAAATAATTTCTGTAGTGATTTTTGTTAGCGTACAAAACTTTACACATCCATTATCTCAGTGATTCTCACACCAACCCTAGAAGATAAACCTGAATATTCATCCCTAGAGAGGGCTGCCATAATTTTACTGCCTTTGCACTAGCTAGAGTCACATAAATTTTGCTATTTTATTATCTTTGTGTTTAAAAAATCTCAGATTGGTGGCCTGGATTTCAATTTTCCATCAGGGAGAGGAACATTATCAGAAAAGTTCAAAGGCATGTGCTGGAAAGTAGTCCACCCATCTATAGGAACATCCTGTATTTAAATATATAGCGATATCCTTGAGTTGGTTTTTATATGCCGACTTTTCCTACCACTTATGGAAGAATCGAACCGGCTTACAATCACCTCCCCTTCCCCTCCCCACAACACCCTGTGAGGTAGGTGAAGCTGAGAGAGTGTGACTAGCCCAAGGTCACCCAGCCGGCTTCATGTGTAGGAGTGGGGAAAGAAATCCAGTTCACCAGATTAGCGTCCATCACTCATGTGAAGGAGTGGGAAATCAAACCTGTTTCTCCAGATCAGAGTTCACCTGTCCAAACCACCGCTCTTAACCACTACATCACACTGGCTTGCAGAACAAAACCCAGATTCCCCCCACCCACCCAGTAAGCAATGGCCACACATGACATCAGATCTCTAGGCGAAATTTCATATGTGTAGATCGATTGATCCACACAACCTCTGATGAGCATGGTGGGAATCTATTTCCACTTTAGAAGAGAAAGGCTGGCTTCCTCTTGACCCCACCATGGGCAGCTGCATACTTTGGGAGATTGAAGGTTATGGATGAACCTTTAAACTGAGAGACAGGCTGCTGTTGCTGTGAATGAACCATTCATAATTCAGAATGTGAAAAGAATAAGTCTTGAAAGAGGGTGAGTGTCATAACTGTTGTTTCAAGATAAAGCTACTAATAAATTAATGGAGACAGCAAATACTTGCTCTGCCACTCTGGTTTGCCATGCATGCAACTTCTTCGCACAGTTCCATTGAGAACAAGATGAGACAAAGTCCTGGGTGTTTTGGCAAAGATAGGAGAGATGTAAGGATGTGTCACTTGCCACCAAGATCAAGTTCATTCATGCCATCGTATTCCCTATTCCTATGCATGGGTGTGAAAGCTGGACATTGAAGAAAGCTGATAGGAAGAAAGTAAATTCCTTTGAAATGTGGTGTTGGAGGAGAGTGTTACAGATACCATGGATTGTAAAAAAAACAAACCAGTGGATTATAGATCAAATCAAGCCTGAACTGACCCTAGAAGCTAAAATGACTAAACTGAGGCTATCGCGCTTTGGTCACATTATGAGAAGACAAGAGTCACTGGAAAAGACAGTCATGCTGGGAAAAGTTGAGGGCAGCAGGAAAAGAGGAGGACCCAACAAGAGATGGACTGACTCAATAAAGGAAGCCACGGCCTGCAAGATCTGAGCGAGGCTGTCAAAGATAGGACATTTTGGAGGACATTGATTCAAAGGGTCACCATGAGTTGGAAGCGACTTGATGGCACTTAACACACACACACAGAGAAAACCACGGAGAGATGGCAATGCAGACTATGGAATTCATTGCCACAGGATGTTGGGATGGCTACTAGACTTTAACAAGGACTAGACTAACAGTACACTTTCCTGGGAGTAAACGCCATTTAATAGACCTGAGAAAGATTCTGAGTAGACTTGCTTGTACGGATTTCTCTCAAATTCTCTTTGACTAGAGACTTACGAGTTCCTATGCTATTAAGGTTATGTTGTAAATTCTTATCATGTATTTTAATCTTCTAACGAAAATTGTACTTGATACTGTGATTGCCTTGTTTTTTTTATTAGTATTATTATAATCACCATCACCACATTTAAATTGTGGAACTCTCTGCCCTAGGATAATGCTGCTGCAGTCGTCTTGTTTGTGGGCTTCCTTAGAGGCACCTGGTTGACTGCTGGACTTGATGGTCTGATCCAGCATGGATGTGCTTATTATTGTTGTAGTTAATTTTGCCGTGGCTTTGAGCTAATGCAATAAAATGAATTGGTTGAAGCCAGTGTTACGGATACCATGGACTGCCAAAAAAAACAAATCAGTGGGTTATAGATCAAATCAAGCCTGAACTGATCCTAGAAGCTAAAATGACTAAACTGAGGCTATCGTATTTTGGTCACGTCATGAGACGACAAGAGTCACTGGAAAAGACAGTCATGCTAGGAAAAGTTGAGGGCAGCAGGAAAAGAGGAAGACCCAACAAGAGATGGATTGACTCAATAAAGGAAGCCACAGCCTTCAATTTGCAAGATCTGAACAAGGCTGTCAAAGAAAGGACATTTTGGAGGACTTTGATTCATAGGGTCACCATGAGTCGGAAGCGACTTGACAGGACTTAACACACACACATCATCTCCTATGTGCTGTAACATTTTACAAAAGTTATTTTTGCACTGCCTCTTTCAAAATTCACTGCAGGCATCTCACAACCAAATTAAAGCAAATATGGTGGTGGAAAGCACCACCAAGTCGCAGCTGGTTTATAGCAACCCCTTATGCGGTTTTCTAAGGCAAGAGAAGTTTAGAGGTGGTTTGCCATTGGCTTCCTCTATGCGTAGGGACCCTGGTGTTCTTTGGCAGTCTCCCATCCAAGTACTAACCAAGGCTGACCCTACTTAGCTTCTGAGATCTAATGAAATCAGGCTAGCCTGGGCCAAAGCAAAAATACCACAAACTGAAATAAAAAAACTCAGTTAACAGCAGTTGAAACAATCAGAAATGGAGGCTTCTCCATTTCTCCCCAAAGGAATTCATGTCGCAAATTTGATCATCTGATTTACATTTGTTAATACAGTCGCTGCTCAGAGCTTGTGTGGTATTCCCCACTTGGTGCAATACCATTTCAAACACTTTAGGTAAGCCTCCTCCTTGCTAACTTTCAGGAAATGATGTAAGTAGAACTGTTTAGAAAGGATTTTGACCGACGGGGGCTACTATTGGCATGATTCTTGTTTATAAAAGTTGATCAGGCCACACCTGGAGTACTGTGTGCAGTTCTGGAGGTCCCACTTCAAAAAGGATGTGGACAGAATGGAGTGGGTGCAGAGGAGAGCGACGAGGATGATCAGGGGCCTGGAGACCAAGCCCTACAAAGAAAGGCTGAGGGAGTTGGGAATGTTTAGTCTGGAGAAGAGGAGGCTCGGGTGGGGAGGGGGACATGATTGCTGTCTTTTAAGTATTTGAAAGGCTGTCACTTAGAGGAGGGCAGGGAGCTGTTCCTGTTGGCAGCAGAAGATAGGACTCGCAATAATGGGTTTAAATTATGGGCGGAAAGGTACTGGCTGGATATTAGGGGAAAGTTTTTACAGTAGGAGTAGTTCAGCAGTGGAATCGACTAACTAAGGAGGTGGTGAGCTCCCCCTCACTGGCAGTCTTTAAGCAGAGGCTGGACAAACATTTGTCAGGGATGCTCTAAGCTGATCCTGCCTTGGACTAGATGGCCTGTATGGCCCCTTCCAACTCTGTAATTCTATGATTCTTTGGTAATTTGTTTTATTGCTTTTTTATAATTTAAAACTGCTTGCTTTTCAATTAATTGTTACCCATCTTGGTTTGTTAAGAAAGGCGAGCTAACAGTGAAATGATAGTGCTTCTCACTTGCCTTGAAAGCCTCTTGCTGGGGTTGTCATAAATCAACGGCAACTTTACAGAACTTTATACACACATAACAGTTAGCTCACCAACACTCACTCACAGTGTCTGGAGGATATAGAATATGCTTTGAACATGCATGAACATACATGATTCCTTATGCTAAGGAGATGTGTTAAACTTGAGTTTACCCAGATGGAAGACTACTGGATGTATTTTATCTCCCTATCTCTTCAATCTATATGCAGAACATATAATTAGGAAAGCTGGATTAGATATAGACGAAGGTGGAGTGAAAATTGGAGGGAGGAACATTAATAATTTGAGATATGCTGATGACACTACATTATTGGCAGAAAATAGTGAAGATTTGAAACGACTACTGCTGAAAGTTAAAAGAGAAAGTGCCAAAGCAGGACTACAGCTGAACATCAAGAAAACAAAAGTAATGACTACAGGAGAATTACACAACTTTAAGGTTGACAATGAGGAAATTGAAATTGTTCAAGACTTTCTATTCCTTGGCTCCACCATCAACCAAAAGGGAGACTGCAGCCAAGAAATTAGAAGGAGATTGAGACTGGGAAGGGCAGCCATGAAGGAGCTAGAAAATATTTTGAAGTGTAAGGATGTGACTCTGGCCACCAAGACTAGATTAATTCATGCCATCATATTCCCTATTACTATGTATGGGTGTGAAAGCTGGACAGTGAAGAAAGCTGATAGGAAGAAAATAGATTCCTTTGAAATGTGGTGTTGGAGGAGAGGGTTACGGATTCCGCGGACTGCCAAAAAAACAAATCCCTTGGTTATAGATCAAATCAAGCCTGAACTGACCCTAGAAGCTAAAATGACTAAACTGAGGCTATCGTATTTTGGTCACGTCATGAGACGACAAGAGTCACTGGAAATAACAGTCATGCTAGGAAAAGTGGAGGGCAGCAGGAAAAGAGGAAGACCCAACAAGAGATGGATTGACTCAATAAAGGAAGCCACGGCCTTCAGTTTGCAAGATCTGAGCAAGGCTGTCAAAGATAAGACATTTTGGAGGACTTTCATTCATAGGGTTGCCATGAGTCGGAAATGACTTGACGGCACTTAACACACACACAAGACTACTGGACGCCATTGTGTTGTTGACTATGCCTGCCAACAACACAATGTGGCATAATTCAGAGCAAAAACAGCTTTTTCCCAGGTCGATATAACATGAGCTAAATACACAAGTTTCTCCATAATAAAAACGGGTAGGTGTGCACAAACGTGTAGCCTTGGATATGGAATTCATCAGAAACATGGAAGATTTTAAAGTGATGACTTTTCTTTATGAAGCTTCCGTCGGCTCATATTTCCCTCGGAATCCTGTAAAAGGCTGATGAAGCCACTCAGTGGTGAAAACGTGTCTATTATTAATCCGGAGAAACGTTTTTGTCTACTTCAGTCAGCCCTGACTGGCTTTTCTTGTGAAGATATTGATTTACATCATTTACTTCATTCTAGCTGTATCTGAAGAAGTGAGCTGTGGCTCACGAAAGCTCATACCCTGCCAGAAAATATTTTTGTTAGTCTTTAAGGTGCTACTGGACTCTTGCTCTTTTGTACTACTGCAGACAGACTAACATGGCTACCCACTGTGAATCATTTACTTCAGTTAGCCCAGCTTGGCTTTTCCTGTGAAGATATTATTTACTACTTTGGCTCTGCCTGTGAAGGCACAAGAAAAAAGAACTTTGAAGAATTCATTGTTATATGAATTTACCTTGACATTCATTTTTGGAGAAATCGCTTTGAGATTCACTAATAGGTCCTGTGAGGATCTGATGCATCGTTGTTAGTGTATTGTTATATACATTTGTCAGTGTATTGTCATAGATATATGTGTTTAAGGTTTTGGTATAACTGCTTGGTCATTGTTGCATGTGTGGTTGTGAATTTTGCTTTGTCTAATTTGTATCAGTGTATTGTGAGTGTTATTTCTATCATTATGCACCAATTTCATAGAGCCTTGTACTGGTGTTTTTTGCTGACTGTGCTTGTAGACGAGCATAGCTTTATGCGCAAACGGAGGAAGTAATGTCCAGAAATTCCGCCTCCTGATTCTTGATATTTATACTTACCAGTGATCCAGAGCTGATCTCCCAGGAGCATATACCTGTGGATGAATTTCATTTGAAAAACAAAGCATCTTCTCAGTGATTGACTCTATTCCCTGTTGCTTATTTGGATTTTGGACTAGTGGTATATTTTGTCCGCTGAGGGCAACTGAGCTAGTTTGCTATTGTTTATGTTAATGTTATATTGTTATTAGTTATCTATTCTGTGACCTATTTGCATCTGCTGCCATTATAACTATTAGAGATTAGCCAGCGTGCTGTTGTGTCATGCCATTGGTCCATCAAGGTCAACATTCTCCATTCAGACCAGCAGTGGCTCTCCATAGTGGGACTTTCACGTCACCTGTTGCCTGGTCCTTTCAACTGGAGATGCAGGGGATTAAACCTGGGACCTTCCGCATGCCAAGCAGAGGCTCTTCCACTGAGCCTCAGCCATAGCCCTTTTGGATTTTCAAACCCTAAATCCAGATTATTTAAGACTTGCTAAAGCATTGTAGATCCTGCATGTCATTTCCTTCCCTTCCAGCCTGAAATTAGCATGTGTAAGATACTTTATATTGTCTGCCCGCTCTATAAACATTAATCTGTCCCACCCGAATGGAAAATACACCCCGATAATTCTGATCTATGTTCCATGGAGCGTGCGCTGGTGCGTCTAAGTGCATGTGTTCAGAGAAAGCTGTCTGGCTTTGAGTTATTATATTAATAAATGTAATAAAATTGTAAACGTGCGCTGTGCGCAGAAAAAGAGCTGACATTCATCTGATACGGAATGAGTTATGAATGATTTAGTCTGCTCTAGCTGACACCTGAACAAAGGGGAATGAAAGCACTAATATCTTTCAAATTATGGAGACATAGAACAGTAAAAATATGTTTCTTTTGGAGATAATCTTTAGGCAAGTTATTGCTAAAAATTAAATGGAAGGCTCTCAAAATGAAGACATTTCACAATGACCTTAAAATATGTCTAGCACAGACAAGGGTTCCCTCTCATTTTTGAGATATCTGAGGAGGAGGAGGAGGAGGAGGAGGAGGAGGAGGAGGAGGAGGAGGAGGAGGAGGAGGAGGAGAAAAATTGGTTTTTATATGCCAACTTTCTCTACCACTTAAGGAAGAATCAAACCAGCTTACAATCACCTTCCCTTCCCCTCCCCACAACAGACACCCTGTGAGGTGGGTGGGGCTGAGAGAGTGTGACTAGCCCAAGATCACCCAGCTAGCTTCATGGGTAGGAGAGGGGAAACTAATCCACTTCACCAGATTAGCCTCCGCCACTCGTGTGGAGGAATGGGGAATCAAACCTCCAGATCAGACTCCACCGCTCCAAACCACCGCTCTTAACCACTACACCATGCTGGCTGTCCACTTTCATCCTGGATTGAGGGCACACTTCACTTTTACAGCCAAAAATCATTTATTTTTAGAGTATGATGCTAGATCTGGTAGCAGTAGTTTCCAAACCAGACCTGGCAGCCCAACTCAGGAGTAATTGAAAGATGGCATCATAGCTGAAGTACTCTTATCGCCGCTGCTCCCACAGATGCTGGCTGGAAGGAGGCATGGCCACAGCATTAATCATACAGAGTAACAGCAGTCACACTCCTGTGTAGATGAGTGCTTACAATCCAATCCTAATATTGTATTTGCCACTTTTAAAAATAGAAAGAGGGCTCAGGTAATAAATGCCATATGTAGAAGAATTCCTGGAGACTAATAAAACTCAGGAGGCACGAATAAAAACATGGGACTACTTCTCATGTTCCACTCGTTTTGTTAATGGTGGATTAAATAATAAAATCTCGTTCTCCCCACGTCAGCGCAATTCAATGAATCACTTTCCTTTTCCACTGCAGCCAGGCTAGAAACCACATCACCGCCACCAAATTGATTAAACGATTTGTCAAGTTCTACAAGCGAAGATGCGCGTGTCTTCTTTGCATGCGGGAACCTCTCGCCTTCCCCGAGATGAAATGGAAATAGATTCAGTGACAGAGAAAGAATGGGTGGCGTTAAGCTACAGAAAATGGGGTCAGCGCGATGAAGACCTCGATAAGGCTCCGCAGAGATGTTCAGAACCATAAAAGCCACATAGGATCTTTTATTAGGACTAACCCATTATAGCACAAAGCAGTATGCAGGCTTTCAAGTTCTCCAGAATTCTTAATTAGGATGGATGTTTAAAAGCCGGATGGGAGTAGAGTTGCCAGCTTCAGGTTGGGAAATCTCTGGAGACATGGAGGTGGAGCCTGATATCCTCCCCGATATTGCGTCTTAATAGGAAACAACATGGCATGGACCCATTGGGTTTTGAGAATGCCACCCCTCCCTTCCCACACTTGGGACTAGAAGGCTGGACTAGGATGGCCAACCTCCCGGTGGGGCTTGGAGATTTCCTGGAATGACAACTGAACTCCAGACTACAGAGATCTCTTCCCCTGGAGAAAATGGCTGCTTGTGAGGGTGGAGTCTACGGCATTATACCTTGCTGGGGGCCCTCCCCAAACGTTACCCTCCCCTCCCCAAACTTTTCCTTCCCCACCCTCCACTCTCAACTCTCCAGTAATTTCCCAACCCAGAGCTGGAAACCCTAGGCAGGACATATATCTATGCGAGCACAATGCAAACTGATTTTACTAATATACACATTTGCAAAAATGTAGATTCCATTATATTGTCGAAGGCTTTCACGGTCAGAGTTCATTGGTTCTCGTAGGTTATCCGGGCTGTGTAACTGTGGTCTTGGTATTTTCTTTCCTGACGTAGATTCCATTGTTTGTTCCCTGCTTAGTTTTGGCTTTCTTAATTCAGGGCACTGAGCAACGAATGGGCCGGTTTATCCAAGGCAAACAAGAGGCCAAAGAAAATGGGTCTTATCTTTGAAATAATAACTCCACCGCCAAGACGGCCAGCAGGTTCTTCAAACAGGTCCCTTGCATGGAGAGGGTTTTTTTTCCTATTTCATGCCTGCCTAACAATTCCTCTCTTTTCTCTTCTAGCAATTGTGCAACTCCCCAGCTCTTAACAGCACAATCATCAGAAGCAATTAACATCCATCAGGTAATATAAGAGATCGCGGCTAGCTGGGCTGGAAAGGAAACACAGACAATTGAATGTGTCAGGAAAGCTCAGGGCAGCGAGAATCAGAGCAGAGACGCCTGCCCTGGGGGGGTTTGTGGAGTGTATCCTCATTACCTGTCTGGAGTTATCCGCCACACTCCTGTCTAATGCAAGGGGTTGTAGCGGGCTCCCTACGAAACCCAGCAGAATGGTAGTTTGTGCCAGGTGGCTAATTGGAATTCGTGTTGCGGCATGCCAAAATATTAATTTCGTTTTGGAAGACATCTCTGCCACCTTCTGTCACAGCAGGACAAGGTATAGAAATGGTTTATTACAAGGTGACTAAGCAGGGGCAGAAAAGCTTGCTAGATAAGGGGTGTCAGAAGCAATTTAGCAAACCCCTGTCAGCATGGTGTAGTGGTTAAGGATGGCGGACTCTAATCTGGAGAAGTGGGTTTGATTCCTCCTCCACATGAGCGGCGGAGGCTAACCTGGTGAACAGGGTTGGTTTCCCCACTCCTCCACATGAAGCCTGCTGGGTGACCTTGGGCTAGTCACAGTTCTTTCTGAGCTCTCCTAGCCCCACCTACCTCACAAAGTGTCTCTTATGGGGAGAGGAAGGGAAGGCGATTGTAAGCAGGTTTGAGACTCCTTAAAGGCAGAAAAATTCAGGGTATAAAAACCAACTCTTCCTCTTCATGCTTCATTAAGAAATGACAAAAAAGGTCCCTGCCTCAAGGAGCATACAGCCCCTGAATGCTAGGATGTTGACTGGAGTGGGCCATAGGGACCATATCACTCCAGTCTTGGCCCACTTGCCATGGCTCCCAGTTTCTTTCCGGGTACGATTCAAGGTGTTGACCTTTAAAGCCCTGACCTGGATAGCCCCAGGTAAGCCTGAACTTGTCAGATCTCAGAAGCTAAGCATGGTCGGCCCTGTCAAGTATTTGGATGGGAGACCTCCAAGGAATGCCAGGGTTGTGATGCGGAGTCAGGCAATGACCTCTGAACGTCTCTTGCCTTGAAAACCCTATAGGGTCTCCTTAAGTCAGCTGTGACTTAACAGTACAAAAAAATGGTTTAGGATAAACATACCTGAAGGACTGCTTACTCTTTTATGAGCCCACCCAACCACTGTGGTCATCTTCGGAGGTCCTGCTTTGGGTACCTCCTTCTGAGAGTAAGCAGGTGGCAATTTAGGACAGGTCCTTCTTGGTTGTGGCACCCAAACTCTGGAACTGTCTCCCCAGGGAAATTTGTCTATCACCTTCTGTTGCCATCTTCTACCAGCGGGTGAAGACTTTCTCCTTCCATTTGGTGTTCCCTTCATGACCCCTCCTTCTTGCCCAATGTCTTAATTGCTGTTTTTATGTCTTTGTGTGTACTTTAATTCTGGTTTTAATTGTCTTTAATGATGTGTTGTTCTTTTTAGTTCATTTTGATTTTTTTAAATGAATTTTATTGCAGAAAAAACAGGGTACAGAAGGAAAACAGGGAAAGGGGAAAAGTTGAACATCATACATAGATTTTATCTGAATAGTTAAAGAACATTTACAACTCTAATGTAGCACAGGTAAATAAAGTTATCGTAATTATACCACTGGGGTTGATTATTTGAATAACATTATCAAAAGTTTACAGTTTTCTATAACTAATTAACAAGTCTGGTGATTTACTGTTAAAATAATAATAAAAGTTACAATACACCATCTTGGAATCTTATCTCATTTTGATATTTTTTTAAAGATGTGTTTTCATTATGTGTGTTTTAATTTGTCAGCTGCCTTCGTGGCTCTTGCGAGGGCAGAAAGACAGGATATAAATTCTGTAAATTAAAAAATAAAAATAAACTCAGCACCAGAGATGCAATACAGAGAAGGAAGGAAGATGGATGGTAAGAAGATATGTTCAGTTATACATAGATAGACTTCAATAAACTGGAATCTTGTGGCACTATAAAGACTAATAACATTTTATTCCAGCATAAATTTTCACGGACTACAACCCACAAAAATTTATGCTGGAATAAAAATCTGTTAGTCTTTAAAATGCCACAAGACATTTGTCTATTTTTTTTTCTGCAAAAGATTCACACAGATTTCCTTCCAGAGTATAAAACAGGAGTTCGGTGGCACTTTAGAGAATAACAAAACTTATTCCAGGTTTTCCGTTTATTGGTTTGTTCACAGAATAAAATGTTTCTACCATTTGTTCTTTTGGCTTTGAGAGACTTCCTGGGTTAATTTCCCCCACAAGCTTCACATGCCAAGTTCACCCTGTCAGATAGATCCTGAGAGGAGAGGTGGGGAATCCTTCTTTATCTCACATAAACACACTCAAGGGGCATGGTCGCTTTAGCCTCCTTTATTCCCTGTTTCAGCCAGGATCGAACGCACGTTCGGCAAAACACATGAGTTCGATCCTGGCTGAATCCTGGCTGAAACAGGGAATAAAGGAGGCTAAAGCAACCATGCTTTTTTGCCCAAGGATGCTTATTCATGGGAGTTTTACCTGGGGTTTAAATCATCGCTCGACCCACACTTTTCCGTTGTGAATTCTAAAAAATGCTGCGCACCAGCAAATTCACCAGCTCGAATCCAGAAGCATGAGTCCCTGCCCCTTGAAAATGCTGCTTTATAATTGGCTGTAGTGTGTGTTGTGAGAAAAACGCCCAGTTCCCATCTACCCTCGGCGGAAACCAAAGTGCCATGTTAAAAACCACTAACGGAGCTCTTTAAAAGGAACTGAATGGGGGTGGGTGGGAACCCAAGCGTTGTTTTAAAAGCCAGTACTGAGGCAAATGTCTGATCAGAAAGAATGTGTGGGGGGAAAGATCAGGAAGCATTTGAGTCCCTGCCCCTTGAAATGCTGCTTTGTAATTGGCTGTATTGCTTACTGAGAGAGAAATGTCACCACCAGCACCCCAGCTTCCCTGTCCCATGCTTTGGCTTATGCATGGAGATTTCACCCGGGCTAATCTCAGGGGAGATAGAAGAATTAGGATTTCACAGCAATGGGAAGACCTGGGATTTGCAAGGGCTGGCCGTGAGGTCATCTCTAATGGATGGGAAACTCATGCGTAACTCCAAGGAACAATCGAAACAGTCCAGGAGTACCCTAACCCATTTGGCTGAGAAATACAGTGGCCCTGGTGGGAAGAAACTTTATGCAGCCTTCCTTGATTTAAAGAGTGCTTTTGATTCTATACCCAGGAAACTCCTGTGGGACAAGCTGAGCAAAACCTCAATAGACAAGAGACCCCTTTTCCTTGTCCAAAAATTGCACTTAACAACTAGTTGCCAGGTTCGCTATGGCTCACGTGGTGAGCTAACCAGAGAGATTCCTACCAACCAGGAAGTGAAACATGGTTGTGTGTTGGCCCCCTATCTCTTTAACCTCTTTATAAATGACCTTGACCCAACGTTAAGAACAGTAAATGGCCATTTCCCCAAGCTGGGCCCTTCCTCCATCCCTCTACTATTGTATGCCGATGATGCTGCGGTATTATCACTAACACAGAAGGGGCTAAGGCGGCTGCTGACCATGTTTGTAAGCTATTGCAATGCCAATTTATTATCCATCAATTACAAGAAATCTAAGATCCTAGTCTTCTCTAAATCTTGAAGTCGTCACAGTTGGACAATTAAAGGGCACGAAATTGAACAAGTGAAACAATTTAGATACTTGGGCCTGAATTTCCAATACAACAGCAATTGGACAACTCACAGGAACTATGCTATGTCCTCAGCTAAACGTAATAACGAGGCCACAATTCGTTTCTTTTATGTTTAAGGTGGCCAATTAATTCCTGCTGCCTTACGAGTGTTTAAGGCTAAATCCACCTCCCAACTCCTATATGGAGTTCCTATTTGGGTAAGTGCCTTTAATCAGGACATTGAGAGGATTCAGTCCACCTTCTTATGCCACATTCTTGGTGTCCCCAATTGCGTAGGCTATGCAGCTCTGTGCCTTGAGACGGGACAGGGTTTTTTGGAGACCAGAGCTTGGATCCAGACCATTAAGTTCTGGTTACGTCTGCACTTTCTAACTGAATACCCTGGCTATATTCCTGCATTGCTGGGAGATTCTTACATAAGCCAGTGGTCAAAATTAATTATCAGGAAAATCAAGTCTGTTGGTATCCCATTTGATTCTCTTTTGATGCTTGGGAAAGAGCAAGCATTTAGATTGATACGTCAGCGCCTACTATATATACAAATGCAGACCCTAACCTCCCTAGCTAATAGACACTGTTCCCCCATGTTTTATGGTATTACTCTGGCTTATGGAGCTGCAGTTTCCTACTTGTCTTATTGGAGTCACCGGACATTCGCAGAGCTTTCATGCTCGCTAGGCTTAACATTCTTCCCTCAGCTATCCTACAAGGAAGATACAAAGGAATCCCTTTTATTGATAGGTATTGTCCATGTAAGACTGGGGATCCTGAACACTTAACTCACGTGCTGTTGTACTGCCAGCTTTACATGAGGCCGAGGAATACTTATATTAAACCCCTACTGCCTAGTGAACAGAGTCTTTCAGATCAGCAGTCGGTGATATACCTTTTATCTGATAGAAACCCTACCGTTACCCAACAAGTAGCTAGTTTTCTCCTGTCTGCACAAAAGGATTCGCGAGCAGTTTGTACGTACTTCTAAGTAATGTCCTTTTAATGTAATCTGTTTTAACTGATTTTGTAATTCTGTTTATGGTATACTGATGTAAATGCCTAATAAAGGTAATGATGATGATGAGTCCGGGAGTTAACGTGAGTCCAAGTACACATACATAAATTGCCCAGGTTTACAGTCCAGTGGGAAATGACTGGTTGACCTAGGACAGATGCCCCTGTGAGATAGGCTTGTCAACCTCCAAGTGGTGACTGGTGATCTCCTGGAGTTACAGCCAATCTCCAGACTACAGAAAAAACTGGAGAAAATGGCTGCTTTGGAAGGTGGACTCTTATTGGATTATGCCCCACTGAAGTCCCTCCCCTCCCCAAACTCCACCCTCCCCAGGATCGATCCCCAAATACCCGTGAATTTCCCAACCTGGAGCAGGCAACCCTTGTGTGAGATAAGGCCAGCTCATGGGGAAAAGTCCCTCAAAGCAAAATCAACAAACTGTAAAAAGGTTTTCTTCGATGCACCCACAAATATATTAACAGAGAAATCCATCAAGGTGAAAAACTACAGAAAACAAAAGGAAAACACAGTTTGCTTACTACCTTACAGCCTCATTATGGCCTACACTGGATGGGTCCAGAGCCTACACCTTGTGTTTGGTGTAACAGTCAGATGTGACTTGGGGTTGTTCCTCAATTACCTGACGTACGGAGCCCAATTCAAACTGGTACACATGGAGAATGGGCTTCAGGCTTCCCTCCCCCCAACCGTTTTCCTCTCCAGAAACAATCCTGTGGGTGGGCATGTTTGGCCTGCTAGTGAAGCCAAGGAGTCCCTGAAGAAGAAGAGGAGGAGGAGGGGGAGGAGGGGGGAGGAGGATGATTTTATACTCTGCTTTTCTCTACTGAAAGGCGTCTCAAAGCGACTTACAATCACCTCCCCCTACCGCCCCCAAACAGGCAACCTGTGAGGTAGGTGAGGCTGAGAGAGTTCTGAGTGGAGGAGTGGGGAATTGAACCCAGTTCTCCAGATTAGAGTCCGCTGCTCTTAACCACTACACCCCGCTGGCTCTCGAGGAGGGACTGTGGCTCAGTGTTAGAGCATCTGCTCAGCATGCTGAAGGTCTCAGGTTCATTCCCCAGCATCTCAGGTTGGTAGGAGATGCGAAAGACCCGAGACCCTTGAGAAGCTGCCACTGTCAGTCATTTGGTCATTAGAATTCCATCTGCTGCGCTTCAAAGGTGACCACAAGCAGACCCTTGTCCATGTTCTTGAGATAGCTTCACCTTGGCTCTGACAACAACATTAATAAAGGGGTGTCAGGCGGAGAGGCATCTAGCGACAAGCAAATGTCAAAGGCACAGACAGTCTGCGGGCTAATAAATGGTACCATTTCTACATCCTGACTCATCCCTCGATGTGCCGGTCTTTAATGAAAATTCATGCAGCCCTGCCTAGTGGGTGATATGTTTGGAAAGCTGTAAAGAATGAGTTGCAAGATGTCCCTTGCCTGGATGTCTCCGGGGGCAGCTTTTCAACGAAAGCCCCTCACAATTTGAGCTGAGCGCGACCCATGTCCCTTCGATCAGCCTCTGTACCAGAGGACTGGAGAATGGCCAATGTAACACCCATTTATAAAAAAGGTCCCAGGGGGGACCCAGGAAATTACAGGCCAGTTAGCTTAACGTCTGTTCTGGGTAAATTAGTGGAAAGCATTATTAAAGATAGAATTGTCAAGCATATAGAAGGGCAAGGTCTGCTGGGCAAAAAGCAACATGGCTTCTGTAAGGGTAGGTCCTGTCTCACTAACCTATTAGAGTTTTTTGATAGCATCAATAAGCATGTGGACAGGAATGAGCCTGTGGATATCGTGTATTTGGATTTCCAAAAAGCTTTTGACAAAGTCCCCCACCAAATACTGCTAAGCAAACCTCATAGTCACGGGATAAGAGGACAAGTCCTCTTATGGATTGAGAGCTGGCTGAAAAATAGGAAGCAGAGAGTAGGAATGAATGGTCAGTTCTCCCAATGGCGGGATGTGAGCAGTGGGGTGCCTCAGGGATCTGTGTTGGGACCGGTGCTTTTCAACCTGTTCATCAATGACCTGGAGTTGGGGTTATTGAAGTAGCAGTGAAGTAGCCAAGTTTGCAGATGACACCAAATTATTTAGGGTGGTTAAAACAAAATCGGACTGTGAAGAGCTCCAGAAGGATCTCTGCGTACTGGAAGAATGGGCATTAAAATGGCAAATGAGATTCAATGTGAGTAAGTGTAAAGTGTTGCATATTTGGGCAAAAAATCCCAACTTCACATATACACTGATGGGATCTGTGCTGGCAGCGACAGACCAAGAAAGAGATCTTGGGGTGGTAGTGGACAGCTCAATGAAGATGTCAACCCAGTGTGCGGCTGCTGTAAAAAAGGCAAATTCCATGCTGGCCATAATTAGACGAGGAATAGAGAATAAAACTGCTGATTTCATACTGCCCTTGTACAAATCTATGGTGAGACCACACTTGGAATACTGTGTACAGTTCTAAAAAAGGATATTACAGAGCTTGAGAAGGTGCAGAAAAGAGCAACCAAAATGATTAAGGGACAAGAGCAACTGCCTAAGGGGAGCAGTTAGGACGCTTAAGGCTGTTTAGCTTGGAAAGAAGGCAGCTAAGGGGAGACATGATAGAGGTCTATAAAATTATGCATGGTTTGGAGAGAGTGGACAGGGAGAAGTTTTTCTCCCTCTCCCATAATACTAGAACACGGGGTCATTTGCTAAAGCTGGAGGGCGAGAGATTCAAAACAGATAAAAGGAAGTATTTTTTCACACAACACATAGTTAAATTGTGAAACTCCCTGCCCCAGGATGTGGTGATGGCTGCCAGCTTGGAGGGCTTTAAGAGGGGAGTGGACATATTCATGGAGGAGAGGGGTATTCATGGTTATTAGTTAGAATGGATACTGGTCATGCTGCATACCTATTCTCTGTAGTATCAGAGGAGCATGCCTATTCTATTAGGTGCTGTAGAAGACAAACAGGATAATGCTGCTGCCGTCGTCTTGTTTGTGGGCTTCCTAGAGGCTCCTGGTTGGCCACGGTGTGAACAGACTGCTGGACTTGATGGACCTTGGTTTGATCCAGCAGGGACTTTCTTATGTTCTTATGTGTTGTCCAGTCAGGGCATTACTACCGGCAAGGCTGAATCAAGATACTTGTGTTGAGCCAAACAAAGTACATTCCTCACTTCCTGGATCTGTATCATCAACAGCTCAAGAAGAAGAAGAAGAAGAGTTGGTTTTGATATGCTGACTTTCTCTACCACTTAAGGCAGAATCAAACTGGCTTACATTCACCTTCCCTTCCCCTCCCCACAACAGACACCCTGTGAGGTAGGCGAGGCTGAGAGAGCTCTAAGAGAGCTGTGACTAGCCCAAGGTCACCCAGCTGGCTTCGTGTGTAGGAGTGGGGAATCAAACCCGGTTCTCCAGATCAGAGTCCACCGCTCCAAACCACCACTCTTAACCACTACACCACGCTGGCTAAGGCAGGCTGAGTCTAGGGCATCATAGCCCTGCTCAGCTCCCTCCCCTCCTCAAAGTCCACCCTCCCTACTCATTGCGGCCAAATCTCCAAGAATTTCCCAAGCCGGGGATGGCAACTCTAATTTCACAAGGTGCAAAGTTTCAAGTAAGGCCGCCAACTGACTTTCAGGGAAAAGTCTATGCACATTGATTTATGAAATGGTTATATTATATTGTTCGGCTGAGTGAGTCTGGGCTGCTAACATTTGGGAAAACCCCATCCCTAAAAGAGTTGTCTGAAAGAAAGACCTGGAACCAAATTGTCTTTTCCCAATTACCAACACCTCTGGAGACTATAAGATTACTATGGCAACGGGCCCACAGAAGCTGCGTATGAGGCGGCCAAAAATACAGAGCAGCAGGGAAAGTCATTTGAAAGTAAAATTTAAGAGAGCTTTAAAGACTCACTTGCGCTGCCTAACCTGTGGTAGCAAAGTCTTCCTGACTGAAGCATTTGCATTTCCCCTTAATGTATACATTAATTTATATAGCTAGATGTCATGAGGGAAATGGAAAACATAGAAACAGTAAAAGTACGCTATTTTAAAAAACGCTTTGAGATGATTATCTAAAAACCCTACTGTTTTTATCTAAAAAACCTACTGGGAGTCCAAGGGTGGAGGGCACAAAGGTGGGTGGTGGAGATTTGGGCACTATATATTTTATGAAGGATAACATACATTGTATTTGTACTGGATGCAATAGTGCTCTCTGTGTGATTTTGTATTTTTTTTGTGTTGTATTATGATTTTATTTTTGTTTATTTTGGTTTAATTATAAAAAAGCAATAAAAATTATAAAAAAAATAAAAAACCAACTGTATGCTAGAGTGGAAAGCTTATTGTGAAGGTCTTCACTGTAATTTATGGTGCCACTGAAAAGGAAGAAGAACAATAGCATCACATTATAAAAATGAAGATAAGCTAGTTGCTGCAAATGTCTAGTTGCTCCCCGATCATAATATCCTGTATATTACTCATAAAGATATATGATTAATATTCAGGACATTATGATTAAATATAGAATATTAAATATGGTTAGGGTTGCCAGGTCCCTCTTCGCCACTGGCAGGAGGTTTTTGAGGTGGAGCCTGAGGAGGGTGGGGTTTGGGGAAGGGAGGGGCTTCAATGCCATAGAGCCCAATTGCCATTTTCTCCAGGTGAACTGATCTCTATTGGCTGGAGATCAAAAGTAATAGTGGGAGATCTCCAGCTATTACCTGGAGTTTGGCAACCCTAAATATGGTTTAAATAAATAAATAAATAAATACCCCCTATTTGGGTGAAGAGGTGGCATAGAAATGTTTTAAATAAATAGTTTAAAACCCACAATTTTTACATGAATCCAGTCTTTTAGTATTATAATGCACATTCCAGGATTGTATATTCCAAAAAACTCTACCAAAACGGTTTCTGCAATGAACAGAGAAAAGAAAAAGGGTGCTACACCTAGCAACATGCCAGCAAATCAAAAAAGGAAAACTGATGCCAGGCGACAGGTGATGCCTGAGGGTTTTACATGACAATAAAGCTGTCACCTGTCAACGTTTTTCCTGTTTTGATTTTCTCCAGCGAACTGCATCTGTGCGAATATGTATAAGCTTTGCTTATACAGAAATATTTTTTAATATTGTCATTAAAACTGTTTGCAACTATTATTGCTCCAGACATTTTGCTTCATAAATAAAATTGAGCTAGTCATCAAAGTGCTGCAAGACTGACTGGTTCATTATCTCTGCAACAGACTGATCTCTCTCTGGAATTACTACCATGGAAGGCACCGTCCTGAGCTGAATGGGGGGTATAAGTCCATCAAGCTCGTGAATAAAGGTATCTGCAAAAAAATTATTATACATGCCGTGCATAGGGTTTCCAGCTCCAGGTTGGGAAATACCTGGGGATTTTGTGGGCGGAGCCTGAGGAGGGCAGGGTCATAGAATCCAATTGCCAAAGTGCCCATTTTCTCCATGGGAATTGATTGATCTCTGACGCCTGGATGTTCTATACAAATTGCAGCTACTATGGCTAAAGATACTAAGTCATTGATATAATACACTAAACCAGGCGCCAATTAAAGTTGTTATGTATTAAATTACTGTTCTTTATGCGTACAGTTAAACTTGCATCCAGATACAAATTAACTGAAGTGCATAACACCAAGATAACCTCATGTCTATTACATGTCAGTTTCACCATTCAAACAAAAGAATCCAACAGTTCTGAATAGCTACTTATATGGAGTCCTCCATGTTCCATGATTAACACTGCATAAGTGAAGATTGTCCATCTATTAGTCCTTATGTGTAATAATAGTACAAGGGTAGAACAGGTTTCCGGTAATTCTTTTCCTGTTTCCACAAGTCTTCACCAGCAACCCGTTCCTTCAGCCACAAATTGCAAGTATGCCGTTTTTCAAACCTCCGATGTAAACGGGAACCGCTCCCTTTACATTTCCACAAATGGTGTGACAAAAAGATGATAACAAATGGACATTAATTGACTCGTCGTCCAGCTAGCCGCTCCCTGAGCAATCAATGGCAACCTGCTATGACTGTGGAGTTCCCCAATGGGCAGCTCAAGTTCTGTTTTTGTTTGTACCACCTGGAGGTTGGCAACCCTACCCATGCATAAGGTTGCCAACTCCAGGAAATACCTAGAGATTTTGGGGGTGGAGCCTGAGGAGGTCAGGGTTTGGAGAAGGGAGGGGCTTCAATGCCATAGAGTCCAATTGCCAAAGTGGCCATTTTCTCCATGGGAACTGATTGATTTCTGTCACTTCTCCTCCTGAGAAGCTTGATATCATATACAAGGTGTGAGCTGTGAGCCATGTTTTAATACCCATGGAATAAACATTTCTGCACAAAGACACACAAAATAAAAGGCTTTTATATATATTTTCCCTTGAATTACATTAACAGAGATGTCAGGATGCGTATTATATAATAATCTTATGTATGACCACTGAGGAAGGCCTAGATAAGGCCAAAATGCATCTGGAGGTGTATACATCAACAAGCATGAAAGATAGAACTTATACCTAGCTGAGTTCCACCACCTGCCCAAACTCCACCCACCCCAGCATCCACCCTCCGAACCTCCAGTTATTTCCCAACCTGGATTTGGCAACCTTATGCATGGATAGGGTTGCCAACCTCCAGGTGGTGGCTGGAAGTGTCCCGTTATTACAAGAGATCTCCATGTGACAGAAATCAATCAGTTCCCCTGGAGAAAATGGCCACGTTGGCAATTGGACTCTACAGCATTGAAGTCCCTCCCCTCTCCAAACTCTGCCCTCCTCAGGCTCCACCCCCAAAATCTCCAGGTATTTCCCAACCTGGAGTTGGCAATCCTATGCATGGATAAGGTTGTCAGTCTCCAGGTGGTGGCTGGAGGTCTCCCGCTATTACAAGAGATCTCCAGGTGACAGAAATCAATCAGTTTCCCTGGAGAAAATGACCACTTTGGCAACTGGACTCTTTTTGGCATTGAAGCCCCTATAATATCAACAAATATATCTGTTTTAATAATATGGTGCACAATAACGTTAAAAACACAGGGTCTATATAGGCTGTAGGGTTGCCAGGCCCCTCTTTGCCACTGGCGGGAGGTTTTGGGGAAAGTGGGGTTTGGGGGAGGGGCTTCCATGCCATAGAGTCCAATTGCCAGAGTGGCCATTTTCTCCAGGTGAACTCATGTCTATTGGCTTTAGAGTCGCTGCAAAAAATTTATGTTTGGTCTAAGGACCATAATAAATCCACTAAAAATTCCTCCATCTAAGTCACCCTTGTGCCTTCCTCCTCCCCTCTCCCCAGGATAGCCAACCTCCACATACTAGCTGGAAATTTCCTGCTATTACAACTGATCCCCAGTCGATAGAGATCGGTTCACCTGGAGAAAATGGCCGCTTGGGCAATTGGACTCCACGGCATTGAGGTCCCTCCCCAAACCCCACCTTCCTCAGGCTCCGCCCCAAAAACCTCTAGGTATTTCCCAACCCAGAGCTGGAAACCCAACCTCTCCTCCCCTCCCCTCCCCTCCCCTTCCCCAAAGAGAAACTACAATTCCCAAAGGGATTTCAATGGGAGATTAGAAAGAGAGACTGCTGAATTACAACTAATAATGTTCAAGGCTATGAATTCTCCTGGACTGAATAGAGATTTGGGGTTCCTGTCTCATTACCAATGCTGATTTCTCCACACCTACTACCCCTCTGCATATCACACCTAATCCAATCACGCCTGCTAGTGTTATTTACTTGCTTTTTAAATTTACATTGCCACTGTGTGCCTAATTCCCTCTTCTCTACTTAAGGATAGATGGACTCACATTCTAGCTGTAACTGAAGTGAGCTGTGGCTCACGAAAGCTCACACCCTGCCAGAAATGTTGTTAGTCTTCGGTTCTCAACCTTTTTTGCTCCATTCCCCCCTTTCACTAGGGTTGCCAGGTCCCTCTTCACCACCTGCGGGAGGGTTTTTTTTGGCAGAGCGGGGTTTGGGGAAGGGAGGGACTTCATTGCCATAGAGTCCAATTGCCAAAGCGGCCATTTTCTCCAGGTGAGCTGACCTCTGTTGGCTGGAGATCAGTTGTAACAGCAGGAGACCTCCAGCTACTACCTGGTGGTTGAGGAACTCAGTACAGGAGCGAAGTGTATACAAAGTGCAAAAAACTTTTGTAAGCTACCAAAATGACATAACAGTACAGCTATACACACTATATGCACTACTAAGCTGAAACACACAAGCTAAGACAAAGTGACTGTACAAAGTGGAAAAGAGTGTCAAATTGACACAGCTAATGTTCATAGAGTCTCTCTCAATTGTAGAAGAAGTTGAATCCAAAGGATTTTCAACGAGGTTCCCAACGAGGAGACGACCGTTTCGAATTCACAATGAACAAATCTTCATCAGTCCTTCAACGTCCTCTTGTACATTCATTCATTCAAATATTCTCCCATAATGGGTAAAATTTCAAAAAATGCCAAAACATTATTATTTCCCACGAAGGGTAAGAGACATCACTTCCCACTTGGGGTAAGGATTATAGTGTATTGAAAATCCTTTGGATACCACTTCTCCTACAATTGAGAGAGACTCTATGAACATTAGCTGTGTCAATTTGACACTCTTTTCCACCTTGTACCGTCACGTTGTTTGTCTTAGCTTGTGTGTTTCAGCTTAGTAGTGTATACAGTGTGTATACACTGTATTGTTATGTGTATACAGTGTGTATACAATGTATTGTTATGTCATTTTGGTAACTTACAAAAGTTTTTTGCATTTTGTATACACTTCGCTCTGTACTGAGTTCCGCATCTTCCCGATATTAGTACAGTGGTGTCTATTTCTCTCCCACTACCTGGTGGTTGGCAACCCTACCTTTCACCATTGTTCAGAATATAATTTCCCCCCCTTCCCAAAATAGTCTATCTCAAAAGGTGCACTCCAAATAATATGCACTTTGCTGAACAGTGGTCCCAATTCCCACCCCCCGAAACCCTAAAATCCCCTCCTTGTTGAGAACCCCTGCTTTAAGGCACTGCTGGACTCCTATCCTTTTGTACTACAACTCCCAGGAAGCTTAGCGCGGGCCCCCCCATTCTTTTAAAGCCTATGCACGTGTCTTCCAGGGAGGAGCCGGGAGCGTCACATTCCTGCATTCCCCTTTGCCTGTGTCAGAGCCCGGTTTGTGCTGCTGGGGCAGCCTGGCAAAGGGAGAGAGGAGCCCAGAGGAAACCCCCTCCCCTGCCTTCTTCCTCCCCCCCACTGGGACTCATGAGCCCCCCAGCAGGGATCTGACCCTGGATCCCCTCCCCTCCCTCCTAGGAATCCAGCCTCCCTCCTCCTCCTCCTCCCTGGAGCCTTGGATCTTCCAGCAAGGTAACCCTGTCTGGAGCTGCTGTGTTTGGGTTGTTGGGTTGCGTGTGTGGTTTGGGGGTGGGGTGGGGGGTTGCATGCCGCCCCCTCCAGATATCCCCAGTTCCTCTCCATCGTTGCAGTTGGGGGTCACTCCAGCGCCTGGGAAAGGGAGGCATTATTATTGCTAATTCACAGTGGGTAGACGTGTTGGTCTGTCTGCAGTAGTAGAAAAGGGCAAGAGTCCAGTAGCACCTTAAAGACTAACAAGAATATTTTCTGGTAGGGTATGAGCTTCGTCCCACTACAAAATGAACCAGAGGCCAAGGCAAAAACAAAACCTTTCGTTTATTGTGCCCCAAAAAGGGCCACTTCTCGCAAGACCAAGGTTGCCAGTTATTATTTTTAATTGCTTTCCTCCCAGGATTTGGATCCCACGTGGGGGATCTGGGCTTTCCCCCCCCCCGATACCCCCAGGCTTGGGGTTATTGGGAGGGGGGGTCCCTGCTGTTGTGCTGTTATGGATGTCACCGTCCAACTCTGGCGTAGCAAGGCGGGGTGCGGGCAGCGCTTTCCTTTGTTTTCCAGGCGCTGCGCCGGATTGCTCTGCAATTGCATGCAAACTTGCAGGGCTGTTATTATTATTATTATTTAATCGCAGCAGAAAAAAGCAATAAAAAGATTGGGGATTGGAAGGGGGGGTAAAGAGGGCCATTTATGCACAAGAGGTTTTGCCTTGGATTTGCCGCTCTCTAGATGCATATTTCCCCCCCATCCCAATGGGGCCCTATTTTTGAGAATTGGGATGGGGGAAATGTGCACCTGGAGAGCCAGCAAAGCCTCCCCGTGCAGAAATGGCCCTTCTCCCCGCTTCCCTGCCCTTCCTCGCTTCTCCATAGGCCGAGGCGTTTATTTTGCTTTCATTTTTTAAGCCCTCCCATGTGATTTGCGCGCCCCCCCACCCTGTTCCCGTGCGTGGATATGTGCGTGTTGATGGCATGTTGTCTAGACTCGGCTCTCCCTCCTCCCCCCTTTCTCCCCTCCCCCCACCGATGCGGCTTATGGCAGGGAAAGTCTGTGCTGAATTGCAAAAACCGGGCCTCTTTGGCGATTATCTCCATCCCGCTTGTGTTTTTCCCCATTAATGCCTCATTCCGACATAATCTCTCCGACCCACAGATACCTCCTGTGCCAGGGTTTGGGCAGGGAGAGACAGGATGGATGCGATTCCCAGTCGTGATTTTTTTCTTTCTTTCACATCCTGAGCTATAGCAAAGACTGCAGACTTTTGCTTGGCTTTTTCTTCTCAATGCACCTTTTCCAATAGCTCGTTGAAAGAGACCCTGTGGTCAGGGGCTTGAATTAAAAGCCATATTTAGTGACTGTTGGCTGAGCTCTGGGGTAAGGGTATGTAGAAGGGTTATGCTGGGCACAGACGTAAAATGATATGTGTGTGTGTGTTCAGTGTTGTGCCATCAAGTCGCTTCCGACTCATGGCGACCCTATGAATGAAAGCCCTCCAAAATGTCCTATCTTTGACAGCCTTGCTAAAATGATATGTAAATTTCTCTTATCTGCCTTTCCACTTTCTTTTCTGTATCCCCTATATAAATGAACTGAAAGAAAGAAAGACCATGTGGTCTTCTTTGGTTGCATATTATGAAACAGCAAATCTCTCTCCCACCCACCCAAAAGGGAAGAAGGAGGGAGAAGTGGTTTATCTACTATTTCCTGTTCAAAGCGCTCCAAAACCCTGCCTGCCCCCAAACCCTATTGCATTTCTGCTCCAGTGCTGATGTACCTTGAGGTCATTTTCCCTCCCCCACCATCCTCTCCTTGGTCATATAGGATTAATTGTATAGAGGCTATTGTAATCCTTTTAGCCTTCCCCTATGGCCCTGGCTGCTCTATACAGATTTCTCTGCCCTTTCTACATGCACATACACACACTGGATTAGGCTTCTCTTGTTTTGTTCCACTGAGGAATCCTCTGTGTCTTTGGCTAAATTAGAATTCAAGATCCTGCTGTTGACATGGGCCATTGATGCATGGGAGATTTTTCCTCAGATTTGCCGGCTCTCTAGATGCATGTTTTCCCCATCCGGATTCTCAGAACTCTGCACGAGGCCTTATTTTTTTTTAGTTTTGAGAATTCAGATGGGGAAAATGTGCATCTAGAGAACTACAAATCCAAGGCAAAACCTTCCAGGCATAAATGGCCCATGGGCAGAAGAGCCCAACCTGAGGCGAGGTACAGACAGTTAACATTAAGTAGCTTTATGAGTTCTGAAAATGGAAATCCTGAGGCTCTCTGGATTTATTTCCCCCTCCCCCCCGAGATTTTAAAGGATCCCAAAGGTTTGTGCTCTGAATGGCGGTGGAAGAACGTCATTCCAGGTTTATAGTTCAAACGTGATTTGGAGGGCCGGGCTCAGCTGGAAATGTTGCCTGATGATAATAATACTAATAAAAGAAATCTGGCCAATGCCATGAAATATTGAGGGTTTGTATTCTGCTGCGGTCTTGTTTTCTGCTTTTTCTTAGTCTACCTAGATAATATCTATCCCCAGACTGCTGATATTTCTTACAACCCTGGCTGCCTTCTTACCAGGAGGAACTGGGGAGCAAGGGGGGACTGGTCAGTCAGAACAAAAAACCCCATAGTGGCTGTTTTGGTCTCGCTTCAGCTTTTCCATCCTCCTTTCAGTGATGGCGGAGAGCCCTCCAGGGCTAGCGCGGCTTTTGGATGGATTTGGGTGCGGTCCCTCTTCGGAGGATGCTTATTATTCCTGGTCTTTGTAGCTGGGTTTATTGTCTGATCCCTTTCTCTCCCCCCCCCTTCCCCATCTTCCACCAGCTCCTTCCTGTCATCCTTCGTTATGGGAAGAATAAATGCTTCCCAAGATCAGGGAGATGGGGGGGGGGAGAGAGAGACACGTAAGAAGAGCTTTCTGCACATGGGTTGATGTGGAGAAAGCCGCCGCCGCTGCAGTAAGAAGGGGAGAACAGATTGCGGAGTGGAGAAGGTATAGATCAGCGAGCCGGCGACAGTCTCTGTCTCTTTCCTTTGCTTCCATTCTTTCCTTCCCTCCCTCCCTCCAGCTCGGTGCATATTTATTTTGCATTTAGCAGAAGCATCAGCTGCGTTCCAAAGAGCTGTCAGTGGGGTTTATCTGCTGTGCTTTAAAAGATGCTTGATGAAGTGGTGTCAGGTTAGACCCTTCTGAAAAGGCCGAAATGCCTGGGGTCTCATGTATTTGCTGCTGCAGATTTCTTAGGAGGCTTGTGGGGAAATTGGTTTGAATGGTGGTTGTCTGGATCCAAAATCCAAGTGACAGTTGTATGCTCTTTACGTGCCACGATCCAAGTTTTTTGGGATTTTTTTGTGTGTGGGCGGCTTAATTGGTACTCTGCAAAGGGAATGAATGGAGCCCATATTTACCGACTCATTGGATCTTAGTAACCAGCTGTCACACATGAAGCTGCCTTATACTGAATCAGACCCTCTGTCCATCAAAGTCAGTATTGTCTACTCAGACGGGCAGCGGCTCTCCAGGGTCTCAGGCAGAGGCCTTTCACATCACTTACTTGCCTGGTCCCTATAACTGGAGATGCCGGGGATTGAACCTTGGACCTTCTGCAAGCCAAGCAGATGCTCTACAAGCTGAGCCACGGCCTCTCCCTAGTGCTAGTTCTGTGGTAGAGCAAATACCTTGTATGCAGAGGTAGGGCTGTCGCTTAGAGGAGGACGGGGAGCTGTTCCTGTTTGCAGCAGAGAATAGGACTCACAATAATGAGTTTAAATTATGGGTGGAAAGGTACTGGCTGGATATTAGGAAAAGGTTTTTTACAGTAAGAGTTGTTCAACAGTGGAATCGGCTACCTAGGGAGGTAGTGAGTGCCCCCTCACTGGCAGTCTTCAAGCAGCGGCTGGATGAACACTTGTCAGGGATGCTCTAGGCTGATCCTACATTGAGTAGGGGGTTGGACTAGATGGCCTGTATGCCCCCTTCTAACTCTATGGCCATTTATGCAGGGTCAATTTTGAAGCTCTTTTTTAAACGCAACCTTTAAAATGACTATTCATGGTCCCAATGTAAAAGGAGAAATTCTACTCCCCCACTCGCCTGCTCCTTGTTTGCATAGCCATTAGCAATAGCATAGCTAATGGGCAGCTGTAATTTTGCATAGCTAATGGGCAGCTGTAATTTTGCATGTTTCCTTGAGGGGATTCTTCAGAGCAAACACAAAAGGTCCAGTTAAAGGGGCTCTTAAGAAATGCGAAGCAGGTATGGGCCGGCTTCGCAGTCACTTCCTGAACAATGGTTCACCATGAAAAACTCAAAAAAAAGTATGCGGGGCAATTCAGCCTGGAACGCGCTGCTAATCACCTAGCATAAATGGCCTATGATTCTGTGAAGTATTAATAACATCGTTTGTCCTTCTGCCAAGGAAATTCAGGTGGCCCATGTGGACCTTTCTCTGATTTTATTGTTGTAAAAACCTCCTAAGTGAGAATTGACGTCTCCGCATCCCCCAGTGAGCTTCATGGCTGGAAGGGATCTGAACTGGTCCAAGTCTGGGATTATAGCCGCTGTTGTTTTGAATAATTGGTTAATGCTTGCACGAATCAGCCCTGATTTTAGTATAACTGCAACATACATGAGAAATTTACTGACTTCATTTATACCCTGCCTTTTCCCCAGTGCGCTCCCCCCATAGCAGTTTATGCCAATCTCGTCTCCATTTTATCCTCACAACCCCATGGGGTGGGTTAGGCTGAGAGTTTGTGACAGGCCCAAGAGCACCCAGTAAACCACCATGGGAAAGTAAGGATTCGAACCTGGGTTTCTCAGATCCTCGTCCAGTATTACTGCATCAGACTGGCTCTCAAAAATGCCGGTCCACGGTGGATGTGATGCTGTCATGCCCAGGTATTGGGGGGGGGGGACTTTCAAAAATGTGTGGACTTGGGAAACGCTTTTTTAAAATTGTTTGATTTCAGTGAATAGGCATCATGGCTGTACAGTTGCTTTATACTTCCTCTTTATTTTTCACTCTTAAGTATTCTCACTATTCATGTTCTTTTAAAGCCAGGTAGATCTGACTCACCTGCAGGATTCCCTGCTCCTTTTAATGTGTTTAACTTAAGGCTTAAGTGTGCATCATTCTTACCTGAATGAATTTGATTTGGGATCCTGTTATAGCAGAGAAGAAGTTTAGCCTTTCAGGTTCTCAGCCGGTAGAACCAGTTCTAATCCTGGCTTCCACCTTCTTGCCTTTTAGTGCTAAACTAATTCACTGATAATCCCCCCACACATACCTTTTTTCAATCCCATCTCCACTTTTAAGTGACAAACCGGAAGCCATTTTTGGCTGTTCTCTCCCCCAGAGGAACCAATTTCAGCTCCAATTTCTTTACAAAGTTGATAATTAATGTGTGGAACTCTCTGCCACAGGATACAGTAACGACCACTGACTTAGATAGCTTTAAAAGACTCAAATTCATGGAGATTTAACTCAAAAAAAAAAAAGGAAGATTCCAAATTCACGTTCACGGAACATAGGTCTGTCAGTGGTATTAACCGTGATAACTTAGTGGAACCTCCATAGTCAAGGGCAGTAACCCCCTGAATACTATTTTAAAGGAGGATAGCAACATGAAGTAGCAAGCTTTCTGAAATTGAAAGCCGAGTGGACACAAAACCGTGTATTGCAGTATCAGATGACAACAGGGACAGTTATCCAAGTTATTTGCTGCTGGAGGATGTGTTCAGAAGAGTGTTAAAAGTGGGTAGCCTTGTGGTCTGTCACAAAATCCAAAACCAGAAGCCACATGATACTTCTCATTAAGACCAACCAAAACAATTCAATACATTGCCCAAGGTTTTTATTATGGGTTGGACCGGCCCAGGTTGGGGGGGGGGGACGGGCTATCATCCCACCCAGGAATTCCCTAGTGACTATTCTGGTCAGTCCATCCATGTGTTGCCATGGTTCATAGTTCGGTTGTACCTAGTACTGAGGCTTTTCTTCTCCATGCAGATTTTGAATCCTCAGACATTTGCATTCATACCTGCAGAGTAGTCAAAGAGTATTCCCATGGAGCCTGAGGAGGGCGGGGTTTGGGGAGGGGAGGGACTTCAATGTCATTGAGTTCAATTGCCAAAGTGGCCATTTGCTCCAGGGGAACTGATTTTTATCGGCTGGAGATCCTTTGTAATAGCAGGAGATCTCCAGCTAGTACCTGGAGGTTGCCAACCCTACTTACAAGGGTGGGGGTGGGGAAAGGAGGGCCGAAAGGCACTTTTCAAATGTTGAGTTCCCCTGTAAATAAGCAATAGTAGCATTTGCCTTTTTGGCACGTGGACTTAGAATCATAGAGTTGGAAGGGACCACCAGGGTCATCTAATCCAACCCACTGCACAATGCAGGGAATTCACAGCTACCTCCCCCCACCCCCAGTGACCCCCTACTCCATGCTCAGAAGATGGCCAAGGTGCCCTCCCTCTCATGAACTGCCTAAGGTCATCGAATCAGTGTTGCTGACAGATGGCCATCTAGCCTCTGCTTTAAAAAACCTCCAGGGAAGGAGAGCCCACCACTCCCAAGGAAGCCTGTTCCACTGAGGAACCGCTCTGTCAGAAAATTCTTGGAAGCCAGATGCTGGTATGTCATTTTGTACTCTGAGATGCAAGGGCAGGGCTTACCTTGTGCAATCTGAGCTGGTTAGGTGTGTTGTCCTTGGCTATGTCACACACGCTCTGTCTGCCGTGTGGGGAGTTCTGTCTGTGTTTAGGATGCTTGAAAGCGAGCTGATTGTTCCCCTGACTTGGCATCAGATTTGCCCTCCAGGTGAAAGAACGTTAGAAAAGCCATGCTGGATCAGACCCAGGCCCGTCAAGTCCAGCAGTCTGTTCACACTGTGGCCAACCAGGTGCCTCCAGGAAGCTCACAAGCAAGAAGACTGCAGCGGCATTCTCCTGCTGGTGTTCCGCAGCACCTAAAATATCAGGCATGCTCCTCTGGTCCTGGAGAGAATTGGTCTGCATCATGATTAGTACCCATTTTTACTAATAGCCATGAATACCCCTCTCCTCCATGAACATGTCCACTCCCCTCTTAAAGCCTTCCAAGTTGTCATCTATCCCCACATCCTGGGGCAGGGAGTTCCACAATTTAACTGTGCCGCAGGAGTACCTGTGAGTCTTCTTCGTGCTTCCCAGGGGATAGTGGAGGGGGTCAGAAAGCTAGGGTGTTAGTGGTACGCAACTACTGGAGTGCTCTGGGGATCTGTTGGGGGCTGTATACACGTTGTACAACTTCCCCTGTGAATGCTCAGGATAAATCATTCCGTTTAATGAAATGCACGCAAATGTGCTGTTGTAGCAGAAATAAAGCCTTTGCTGGAAGAAAAAATACACAGGCGTATGTTTCCCAAGAGGGATGCGTCCAGAGCTTTGAGGAATACAAGAACGTCCGTGCATTTCCTGTATCATCGGTGGTTTCCTGGCTGGGCCTTTCTCCATCTTCCCTATTAGCCATGGGTATAGACCAGTGGTTCCCAACCTTTTTTTGACCAGGGACCACTAGGACTTTTTTGTTCGGTGCAGGGACTCCAAGGTTCAAAATAAAAATTCAGAGAATTTGCAAATAAACTTTAATCATAACTGTTAGTTAAACATTAAACTTAGAATAATATTTGAATATGGTTTTTTTTTATAATAGAGAACTTTTAATTGAAAAGATTAATTTATTATGGGTTTATAACTTTGTTTCGCGGACCTTAATTTAGTTCTCGTGGACCCCTGGGGGTTCGTGGACCCCAGGTTGGGAACCAGTGGTATAGACCAAGCAGCGAGCTTTCTGAAGCGAAGGGTAGAGGATACTGAATGTCAAGTAGACCTGGGGAAATCACCTTTCTTATCACCAGAAAAATCCAGACACCTAGTTACGCTTGCGGCTTATCTCTCCCACTTGGAACTCATTAATTATAGGAAGGCCTACACTTTAGCCAGGTGTCAAGCCCTGCCATCGGCTGTTTGCGATGGAAAGTACAAAAAGATCCCAGGACAGGTGACATTGAAACCACCGAACATGTATTGTTCAGCTGTCCATTTTACTATGGGGCTCGTATTAGACTTATTGCTCCCCTGACCATATCAATAAACTTGACTTGACATCTGCTTGAAAGATTCCCCTTTATACTTCGGGTTGCCAACCTCCAGGTGCTAGCTGTAAATCTCCTATTACAACTGATCTCCAGCCGATAGAAATCAGTCCCCCTGGAGAAAATGGCCACTTTGGCAATTGGGCTGTATGGCGCTGAAGTCCCTCCCCTCCCCAAATCCCGTCCTCCTCAGGCACCGCCCCAAAAACCCCCCACAAGTGGCGAAGAGGGACCTGGCAAACCTATTTTGAATACTCTTCTAAGGATTACAGGAATGGGTTGAATACAAAGGTCATTTCCCCACCAGCAGAAGGGGAGGTGGCACGCTGGATTTTTCCTGATTTTTCTCGTCCCGCTAAAGACCCTCACTTTACACACACACACCCCCGCACAGTTTCTAAGGGACCCTTGGCCTTTCTGATCAGCAGCAACTGAAGGAGGGGATCTGTGAAAATTGCCCCCCCCCCTTCATATGCTGGTGGAAATGACTTATGTTGACCGAAAAGGACCTCTGGATTGAACATTGCGGAGGAAGGAACATTTTGAAAAAGCTATATAAATGCTAAGTATTGTGATCTTTCAAGGGGGCTCGTTCTAGGAAACATGAACCTTTAAATAACGGTGAGCCGTTGTGCTTGATTTTAATAAGATCCTACCTAACCAGGAATGACCTCTGCCTCCTAGTTGGAGAGCTCATTATTGGGGGAGGCATTCTTGCATAATTAGCTTTGTGAGCATGGTTACCAACCTCTAGGTGGAGCCTGGAGATCTCCTACTGTGACAACGGATCTCTAGACAATAAAGATCAGTTCCCCTGGAGGAAATGCTGCTTTGGAGGGTGGACAGTATGGTATTGTACCCTGCTGAGGTCCTTCCACTCCCCAAACCCTGCCCTCCCCAGACTCCCCCCCCCAAAAAAAACCTCCAGGTATTTCCCAACCTAGAGCTGGCAACCCTATTTGTGAGTTAATTGCAAACAGAGTAATTAAAGGGAGAATGAAGAGAAGGGTTTTTTTTTGGGGGGGGTGCTTCACTAATAGGGTTGCCAGGTCCCTCTTCGCCACTGGCAGGAGGTTTTTGGGGCGGAGCCTGAGGAGGATGGGGTTTGGGGAGGGGAGGGACCTTCAATGCCATAGAGTCCAATGGCCAAAGCGGCCATTTTCTCCAGGGGGACTGATCTCTATCAGCTGGAGATTAGTTGTCATAGCAGGAGATCTCCAGCTAGTACGTGGAGGTTGACAACCCTATTCACTAACTGTCTTGGTTTTTCTGGATGACAAATAGATCAGTTGTCAAAATTATTATTGAGAATCTAGAAGGCGGTACAATGTCAGATGAGAACATGAGCCTGGGGAGGACAGGGTTTGGGGAGGGTGGGAGCTCAGCAGGGTATGTAGGGTCATAGATTCCACCCTCCAATGCAGACATTTTCTCTAGGGGAACTGATCTCTATGCCCTAGAGATCCGTTGTAATTCTGGGAGAGTTTCAGTCCCCACCTGGAGGTCAGCAGATCTACCACATCTGTGATATGATCAGTTGCCTTGAGCAATCTACTGCTATTGGGACTAAGGAGATTGTTCAGGCCTACTTTACAGGGTTGTTGGAAAGCAGTATATCAGAATAGAATGAACCTCTCTCACTGGAGCCTGCTTGCTATGTTTCTGTGTGAGTCACTGTTCTGAGGGTGATTGTTATGATGCAACCCTAGACCAGCATTCGATGGAGAGGGTCTGATTGCTCCATCTCAAAAAGAATGTCATAGAACTAGAAGACGTTTAAGAAGGTAGAGCATCTGCTTGACATGCAGAAGGTCCCAGGTTCAATCCCTGGCATCTCCAGCTGAAAAGACCAGGCACTGGGTGATATGAAAGACCTCAGCCTGAGACCCTGGAGAGCTGCTGCCAGTCTGAGTAGACAATACTGACCTTGAAGGACCAAGGATCTGATTCGATATAAGGCAGCTTCACGTGTTCATGTGTTCAAGGGGCAACCAAAATGACCGAGAGGTTGGGGTGTTTTCCCACCACCTCTCTATCCAATGGGAATTAACCCTTTGCACACCAAAAACCCATCAGGTTTGCTGATCACAATTTTATTCTGGTTTACATATTGCAAAAAGAATAGGTTCATCTTCTGTCTTCTGTGCAGGCACACATTGGGACTGCGCACGCACAGGCCAGCCATCGGAAAGATCTCTCTTAGCTTCTATATGATAGATAGGGGGCGCCGATTCCTCTGCGCATGCGTCAGCTTTTCCGCCCAAGCAACGCGACGTAGGAGGGTGGCGCCCCCTGTCCCTCAGTTCTTTTTCTGCCGCCTGTGGAAAAGGTTCTTCTCAAGCTTCGTCGTCGCTATTTCGTGAGTTTTTCTTCAAATAATTCAACACATCGTTCTTCGCCGCGGCTATGGCGCAAACCGCGTTCTTTAAGAAATGCACTCAGTGTGGGTTCAAAATGTCGAAAACAGACGATCATGACTTGTGCGTCTTGTGTTTGGGGGAGGCCCACAAGGTGGGCTCTTGTAGAATTTGCCTGCAGTTTACACCTACTGCCCTTTCTAATAGGGCTGCCCGACTGCAATCGGCTCTCTACAAAAAGGCTCTTTCATGCTCCGATTTGCCGACTCCGTCCCAACCGGTCGCGCAGGAGCATGCCCCCCCGGTCAGAATTTGTCGGTTCCGTACGGTCGGAACGGAAGAAGAAGCGCTCGTCCTCCCCGGTGGTGAAGGAGAAGAGAGCGTCGTCGGAACCAAGCCATAAGAAAGCTAAGGCTAAAACCAAACACACCGACGGCCATTCTGACAAGAAGACCAAGCATAAGCAGTCGGTTCCGAAGCCCTTGGATCCGACTCCCTCGGAACCGATGGCCACGGAGGGATTATCCACACCCCCTCCTCCCCGTACTCCTTCACCCGTTATCGGAATGGACTCGGAACCTGACTTTGATCTTCCGGATCTTTCTTTGGGTGATTGCCTTGGCATGAAGCCTTCCACCTATTCTGATTTCTCGGTTCCGACGCAACTGCATTCTTCTTCGCTGCCTGGTCCTTCAGCCCCAGGACATCAGATTCAAGCGCCTCAACCGTGGTGGGGACCACAGTTGCCAATGCAGCCCCAGCAATCTCAATGGCCTAACTATCCTATGTATCCTCAATGGTACCCACCTCAGATGCAACCACCGTGGCCTGCCATTCCTGGCCAACCTGCTGTACAACCCCCACTTCAGCTGCAGAAGGAGGCCCACTTTTCCGCTCAAGACAACGACTCTGAGTCTGAGCGTGGATTGCAAGTTTATTGTTCGGAGCTCGGATCTGAGACCGCATCCGATCCTTCTCCTGATGATGCTGTTGGGGTGTCCACATGTTCTTCTCCAACTGATGACTCTAGATCCTTTTCGGAGCAGATGCTGAGGATGGCTAAGTCCCTTGAAATCTCTATCCAACCATCTAACCCCAAGCCTAAAGAAAAGATATTATCTGCACTGTATTCCGATGCTCCAACTTCTGTGGCTTTTCCCATTTTGACAGATTTTATGGACATGGCGAAAAAGATTTGGGAGAAGCCTTCATCTATCCCCTGCACGGCTAGGAAGGTGGAAAACCTTTACAGGGTCCAACCTACCGACTGTGAGTTCTTATTCTCACATCCAGCTCCATCCTCATTAATTGCCACAGAGGTCCAATTTAAGAATCACCAAGGTGGTCACTCTGCACCTGTTGATAAGGACAGCAGAAAAATTGATGCCCTTAGTAGGAAGGCCTACTCAGCCGACGCCTTGGGGTTTTGTATTGCTAACTATCAAGCAGTGATGGCTGCGTATCAGCTCTTTCTGTGGAAGAGGATGTCGGATTTTATTGAATTGTTACCCGAGGAAGAGAAGTCTCTGGCCAGGATTGTTGCCTCCGAGGGTTCCAAGCTGGCAAAGCATCAGATGAATGCAGGGCATCACGCTGCTGATTGTTCCGCCAGGGGAATGGCGGCTGCCATCTCCCTACGTCGCTTTTCATGGTTGCGGTCAACTAACCTGTCCCTGGATACCAAACTTAAAATTGAGGACTTACCTTTCGACGGGCAGATGCTCTTTGCCTCAGCCACTGATGATACTCTGGAACACCTGCGCAAGCAGAAGCAAACAGCGAGATACATGGGGGTTACTGCCCCACCCTCAGTGCCTTACTATAAGAATCGGTTCCCTTACAAGGATCGTTATCATCAGCCCAGGTTCCAGAAGCAGGGTTCCTCTACCACTTATGGGCAACAGCAACAACGCCCTTATCAAGGTTTCCAGCCTACTAATAAGCACAGGCCTTACAGAAACCGCTCGAACCAACAACATTCTCAATCGCCTCAGAAACAAGGCGGGAAGCCTGCCTTTTGACTAGGGGAGATGAGTTTACAGGGGGATGTCATTTTAGTGATCAGTTAGTTCCCTTTTTACATGTTTGGGAGGAAATCACCAGTGACACCTGGATGCTTTCTATTATCCAGTATGGCTATCGCTTGGAGGTTTTTTGCAAGCCTCCCACTGGCCCCCCTCCACCCAGTTCCTCCCCTCCTATCTCTGGTTTGACAGAATCGTTAACCGAGTTGGTCCTAAAAGGGGTGGTTGAGAAGCTCCCTGAAGTTAGACCGGGACCAGGTTTTTATTCCAGATTGTTTGCAGTTCCCAAGAAGGATGGTACCCTTTGGCCCATTCTTGATTTACATCAATTAAACAAATTTTAGTTTGTGCAAAAGTTTCGAATGGTTACTTTGCATGCTGTTTTGAGCTTATTAAAAGCTGGTTGGTGGTTCATTGTTATTGATCTCAAGGATGCTTATTTCCACCTGTCCATTTACCCAGGGCATAGAAAATTCCTTCACTTCGAAGCAGGGGGTACCCTGTATCGGTATCGAGTTCTCCCATTTGGTTTGTCTACCGCCCCCAGGGTATTTACCAAATGTTTGGCGGTGGTGGCATCTTACCTGCGTACTCAAGGATGTACACTTTCCCCCTATCTTGATGATTGGTTGATTACTGCCCCTTCTCAGGAGGAGCTTTTAGTTCATAGAGACCTTACCCTTGATTTGCTGAAGAGGTTGGGTTTTATGGTTAATTTTCAAAAATCCGTTCTAATCCCATTTCCATTGGTTCAGTTCGTGGGTATGTCATTGGATGCCATTAAGGGTAAGGCTTTTTTGCCTGCAGATCGCCTTATCCACATCAAGCAGTTGGCAACTGCGGCCCATACTATGCGTTTTCACTCTGCACGTTACATTCAGGTTCTTTTGGGTCAAATGTCCTCTACTACTGCAGTAGTCCCATTCGCAAGGTTGAACATGAGGCCTTTGCAGAATTGGTTCGTCAGAGCATACAGTCCTATCACTGAGCCCCAATCTAAGAAACTGTCTATACCTAGGTCTGTTCTGAGATCCCCGCCCTGGTGGACGTTGGCTTCTAATTTAAATCGAGGGGTACCTTTTGGGGTGTTTTCCCATATAGTGGTGGTGACTTCAGATGCATCTAACATGGGTTGGGGTGCACACTGTGAGGGCTCCTCAGCGCAGGGGCTTTGGTCATCGTCTGAATGTGCTTTTCATATTAATTTGTTGGAGCTACGAGCAATTCGCTATGCTCTTATCTCATTTGCAGATTTGCTTCGCAACCAGAAGGTTCTCATACAAACAGACAATACAACTGCAGTGCACTACTTAAACAATCAGGGAGGGACCGTGTCTGTATCTCTCTCCCGAGAATCGACCAGAATTTGGAAGTGGGCGATTTCCAACATGGTGTCCCTGCAGGCCGTCCATATATCCTGTGTGAGGAATACTCTGGCCAACATCTTAAGCAGGGTTTTTCTACCAAGACACGAATGGTCTCTCAATTGGGATTATCTGCTCCCTGTGTTCCGGATGTGGGGTTTTCCTGTACTGGACTTATTCGCTACATCGAACAATACAAAAGCCCCCCAGTTCTGCTCCAGATCGGGGCACGATCCCACATCAATACGGGATGCGTTTCTAATCCCTTGGGTCGAGGGCCTTCACTATGCATTCCCGCCACTGCCTCTCATGGTGAAGGTCTTGGACAAGATCCTCTGGTCTCAGACACATTGTATATTGGCTGCCCCCTTTTGGCCGAGACAGGTTTGATTTTCCCTCCTCCAAAGGATGGCGGACAACAAGGTCGTTTGGTTCCCTGTCGCACCAGATTTGCTGAGGGTGGGCGAGGTCTTTCACCAGGAACCTCACAAGCTGCGCCTCTCAGCGGGGTTGTTGAACCCTCCCGGTTAAGTTTTTCAGATAGGGTCCTTACAGTGATGCTTAATAGCAGAAAGCAATCTACTAAGACCTCTTACGCTACCAAGTGGAAACGCTTTTCGAAATGGTCTTTGGCCAGGGGTGTCTGTCCCCAGTCCTGCCCATTACCTGCCCTGTTAGAATATCTTCTAATACTTCATGATGAAGGTCTTAGTGTTTCGTCTATCAAAGTTCACTTGGCTGCTTTGTCAGCCTTTCATGTTTGGGTGGAGGGGAGCTCTGTGTTTTCACATCACACATCCAAGATGTTTATTACAGGATTGGCTAAGTTATATCCTACGGTGATTAGACCTATCTCCCAATGGTCTCTATCTCTGGTGTAATCCCAGTTAATGTTGCCTCCCTTTGAGCCCTTGGGTAGAGCTTCCATGGCCCACTTATCCTACAAGGTTTGTTTTTTGGTGGCTGTTACTTCAGCTAGACGTGTAGGGGAGCTAGCTGCCTTATGCTCTGTGCCCCCATTTTTGCAGTTTTTCCCGAATCGGGTTGTTCTTAGACCGAGTATTAAGTTCTTGCCTAAGGTTGTATCTAAATTTCACCTAGCTCAGGTGGTGTCCTTACCTGCTTTCTTTCCCAATCCCCAGTCGGAAGCTGAAAGATCACTTCACTCTCTGGATTTGAAAAGAGTTCTACTTTATTATTTGCAACGTACAGCTAATATAAGGAAATGTACTTCTTTGTTTGTTTGTTTTGCTGGACCCAGGTTGGGCCTAGCACTGTCATCTCAGTCTATTTCTAGGTGGATTGTTCAGACCACCAGATTCTGTTACAAGCAGGCCGGGGTCCGATGTCCAGAATCATTGCGGGCTCATTCGACCAGGGCTCATTCCACCTCAGCAGCTCTACGACGCGGAGTTCCGTTGGCTGACATCTGCAGAGCTGCGACTTGGTCCTCACCAGATACCTTCATACAACACTATGCTGTGGATGCTGCATCTAGAGGGGACACAGACGTTGGGAGTGCGGTCTTACATTCTTTGTATGACTAAGAGCTCTACACCCACCACCTACATAAGAATGTAAGACCGCGCTCCCAACGTCTGTGTCCCCTCTAGATGTACATAATCTCCCAATGTGGGACTGCACAGAAGACCGAAGACGAAAACAGAGTTGCACTTACCAGTAACTTCTGTTCGTCGAGTTGTCTTCTGTGCAGGCACACATCCCTCCCTCCTGCCCCGCTATGAGCTCTTTAGTATGTTGTGCTTTTCAGGAGTTTCAGGCGGCTGGCAGATTAAAGAACCGAGGGACAGGGGGCCCCACCCTCCTACGTCGCGTCGCTTGGGTGGGAAAGTTGGCGCATGCGCGGAGGAATCGGCGCCCCCTATCTATCATATAGAAGCTAAGAGAGATCTTTTCGATGGCTGGCCTGCGCTTGCGCAGTCCCAATGTATGCCGGCACAGAAGACAACTCGACGAACAGAAGTTACTGGTAAGTGCAACTCTGTTTTTTCTTAACAATGGTATAATCTGGCTTTCCTGGAATCTGAAATGTTGGGTTTCGAGGCATGGCCTGGCTGGTTTGCAGGATTAATTAAAGGCCACGCTCCGGCTGCTCTGGCGTTTTCACGAGGCACTTACGGCTGTGTACTTTGCTTTTGTTCTCTGCCCCATTGTTGGGGATGGTAAAGAGCCGGGCGCCTGATGAGCTGGGTGAACTTTGACCTTTCCGACTTCATCTGGATTGTTCTGCTTCCCTCCCACAATCTATAAAGAATCGCTAACAGTGGTTTAGTTTTGGGTCCGCCGTCTCTCTGTCCTTTTTGGCTTCTTTAATATAATTTTGAGAACACTTTTTTAAAAAAAAGAGTTCCTCTAGAACAGGGCTTCTTAAACTTTTCCCACTTGCAACCCCTTTTATCCCGAGAACTTTTTAATGCGACCCCGGGTATATAAGTATATAAAATAGGTACGCAAATCAAACATTTACTGATAATAAATCAAATAAAGAAATGTATCATTTTTTTCGCGACCCCTACATTCAGTTACGCAACCCCATATGGGGTCACGACCCACAGTTTAAGAAGCTTTGCTCTGGAAGACCACAGTCTGGTCCCTTGCATAAAGTTTGCAGAGTGTTGTTCTGCATCACGGGGCGGGCTTGGCCTCCCAGCAGCAAAACAATGTGAGATTGACAGCCGCACTCATTCCTGTGTGCATGCTTCCTCTGAGGCGTGTCCCTGTTTCTGGAGGCCTGCAATTGTAGCCCAAAGACACAACAGGCCCTGTGGTTTGCACGGAAGGTGGAGAGAGATGTCGAGAGGAAGGGACTTCTGCTAAATGGGGAGAAGTGCGTGTTGGCGGCCATCGATTAAAAGTTGTCCCTAGATCTGCTGGATTTTTGGCAACTGTGTAAGGACAGGGTTCAGGAGATATTTCGCTGACTGCATAGAAGAATCATACAATTATGCATGGGGTAGGGAGAGTGGACAGAGAGAACTTGTTCTCCCTCTCCCTGAATGCTAGACTTTGAGGGCATCCTTCAAAGTGGATGGGCAGTAGATTCAGAACAAAAGGAAATACCGGTGGTACTTTTTACAATGAGGGATTAAACTGTGGAATTTGCTGTCAGATAGCGTTGCCAGGTCCCTCTTCATCATCAGTGGGAGGTTTTTGGAGCTGAGCCTGAGGAGGGCAGGGTTTGGGGAGGGACTTCAATTGCCAAAAGTCCAATTGCCAAAGCGGCCACTTTCTCCAAGTGAACTGATCTCTATCGGCTGGAGATCACTTGTAATAGCAGATCTCCAGCTAATACCTGGAGGTTGGCAACCCTACTGCGAGAGGATGTAGTGATGGCCAGAGTCTTAGAGAGCTTTGAAAGGGGGTTGGTTAGATTCCTGGAGGAGAGGTCGGTCAGTGTCTGTGGGCCATGGTGACTGAAATTAGTCTCCATCGACAGAGGTAGCAAACCTCTGGACCGCAGTGCCGGAAGGAAGGGCCGTGGCTCAGTGGCAGAGCCTCTGCTTGGCATGCAGAAGGTCCCAGGTTCAATCCCCGGCACCTCCAGTTAAAGGGACTAGGCGAGTAGGTGATGTGAAAGACCTCTGCCTGAGACCCTGGAGAGCTGCTGCCGGTCTGAGCAGACAGTACTGACTTCGATGGACCGAGGGTCTGATCAGTATAAGGCAGCTTCATGTGTGTTCATGTGTTCAGAAGACAGCCTCGGGGGAAGGCTTTGGCCTCGATGTCCCGTTGAGCCTCCAGAGGAACTTGTTGACCTTGACTAGCTGGACCACTGCTCTGATCCAACAGGACTCTTCTTGTGTTTTTAACCAATGTTGTTGAATACCATCCTTTTCCTTATCATCCTCCCCCCGTTCACACATTTCACACAAAACTGGAATGTCTACCCAAGAAATTTTCAAGGAAAAGGGTGCTATTCGACAACTACTGGTTCAAATTTGTCAAGAGATCATTTGCCTGATCTGGATGTTCTGGGAAATTGTGGTTCTCTTAATCTGTGGATTAGAGACAATTTGGCAGCTTGTTGTGTTGTTTGCATTCCGACGGATCCTGAAAACCTGGTTTTCATCCTCTTCTCAGTGCATAAATGTTCAGCTTCAGAAAAAAGCAAGCATGTTTGGAAGGACATCTCCAATGAATCCTTCCCTTTCAATCTGTTGCTGTAGTCATTTTTTTTTTCTTTTGACATTTTGGAACCAAAAGAATATTTAGAAAAATGTTTTATCTGTTGTGTGGGTTTTAAATATAAAAGACCACAAGTATGCCAAGGCAACTTTTTATAAGTATATTATGTATCTTTTAACCCTGGTATGAATGTGTCTTGAGAGCCAGCGTGGTATAGTGGTTAAGAGCAGTGGTTTGGAGCGGTGGAGTCTAATCTGGAGAACCCGGTTTGATTCCCCACTCCTCCACGTGAGAGGCGGAGGGTAATCTGGTGAACTGGATTTGTTTCCCCACTCCTCCCTGTGAAGTCAGCTGGGTGACCGTGGGCTAGTCACAGCTCTCTCAGCCCCACCTACCTCACAGGGTGTCTGTTGTGGGCAGGGGAAGGGAAGGTGATTGTAAGCTGGTTTGATTCTTCCTTAAGTGGTGGAGAGTCGGCATATAAAAACCAACTCTTCTTCTTCTTACTTTGAGTGCCCTAATTTCCATTGTGAAGGGCTACCTGGAATAATATAATTGTGTGTCTGACTTTAAATAAAAACATTGACCTTTTTTTCTTCCTTGGCTGAAGACCTGGTTTAAATATAATGGGCTAGTCCTTGGGCCTGTTGCTGTCTCTCAGCCCAACCTACCTTACAGGGCTGTTGTTGCAAGGATAAAATGAAGGAGGGAAGAGCAATGTTGGAAGCTGCTGTGAGTCCCCATTGGGAAGAAAAGTGAGGTATAAATATTCAAATAAATAATGCTGGCAGGGCAGAAGAAGAATTGGTTTTTATATTCCGACTTTCTGTACCACTGAAGGGAGAATCAAACTGGTTTACAATTTCCTTCCCTTCCCCTCCCCACAACAGACACCCTGGGAGGTAGGTGGGCTGAGAGAGCTCTAAGAGAGCTGTAACTAGCCCAAGGTCACCCAGCTGGCTTCATGTAGAGGAGTGCAGAAACAAACCCGGTTCACCAGATTAGCGTCTGCCGCTCATGTGGAGGAGTGGGGAATCAAATCCCGTTCTCCAGATTAGAGTCCACCGCTCCAAACCACCGCACCACGCTGGATCTCAAGAAGTAGGGTTGGTTCTTTGGCTGAACCACCCAAACCAACTGTTTGGGGCAGTGGAGTGGGTATTGATGCCCCACAAGGGCTTCACTGATTCCATGTTATCAGTGGCACCGGAGGTGACCAGCATCATTTCTGGGACTGTCAGGGGAGGGGCTGTGGCTCAGTGATCAAACATCTGTTTGGCATGCAGGAGGACCCAGGTTCAATCTCCAGTGTTTCCAGCTGAAAGGATCAGGTCGTAGGTGTTATGAAGGACCTCTACCTGAGACCTTGGAGAGCAGCTGCCGGTCATAGTAGACAATACTGATCTTAATGGACCAATGGTCTGGTTCAGTTATAAGGCAGCTTCATGTGTGTTTGCTGCCACCAGTCGTGTCCAAGCTTGGCAGCCCGAGTCCAGGAGCTGATACGTGTACTTTGCTTGGGGTTACAAAATCCCACTATTCAGAAATTACATTTAGTCTGAATCTTATAGGGCAGCGTGGTTGTCACATGCAACTGAATCTTTCAGAAATGAAATATATAATACTACCCTTGGTTTTCCTTTCTTCTCGAATGACGAGATAGGATTTTGCCCCAAGGAAAGCCAGATACGGGGCAGACAGGCATGATATTTAAAGAGTGTTCTTTGCCTGTAGTATAAGTCCGGTTTCCTTGTCTCTTGCATGACAGAGGTACATTCTGTAAAGTATAAGAATGGGTCAGCTGACGCCCTTCCAACATACTTCAACTAGGCCACCCATCTTGAAAGAAGAAAGAGCACATGATTTTATAATTATCAGTGTATTTGTTTATTCTTTGCCTCATTAAAAACACATTAAAAGTTGTGAAACTGCTCTGAGAACTGCGGTGGAGGTTTCTTGGTGGCATTACGAGGGCCTGTCAAGTGGTACTGTCCACAACCATTTTTTAATGCAAGCGTGAAGAACCGGTTATTTGTGGGCTCTTCTCTGGAGTCTCCCTTCACTCTTTAATCGGAGTCCCAGTTCATAGATTTAGACTGTTGGTCAAACCTTTATTAAAACCACCTTATACTGAATCAGACCATCAGTCCATCAAGGTCAGTACTGTCTACTCAGACTGGCAGCTTCTCCAGGGTCTCAGGTCTTTCGCATCTCCTACCACCTGATCCTTTTACCTGGAGATGCTGGGGACTGAACCTGAGACCTTCCGCATGCTGAGCAGATGCTCTACCACTGAGCCACAGCCCCTCTTCGAGAGCCAGCATGATTAAGAGCGAGGACTCTGATCTGGAGAACTAGGTTCGATTTCCACACTCCTCCACTGGAAGCCTGCTGGGTGACCTTGGGCCAGTCACAGTTCTCTCCAAACTCTCTCAGCCCCACCTACATCGCAAGTTTCCTATTGTGGGGAGAGGAAGGGAAGGCACATGTAGGCCCCTTACAGTAGAGAAACACAGGGTATAAAAATCAATTCTTCCTCCTCCCTCTTCTCCTCCCTCTTCCTCTTCCTCTCCTTCTCCTTCTCCTCCTCCGAGGCACTTCTGATGGCCTCTGAAAAGGGAAAGAGTCTTCAGAGAGATGTAAAATTATCTCATCTGAGTGGTGTTATTGAAGGACTTGGTTATTATACCATACCCTCTTCAAAGTATCCAGTTGTCTAAATTACAGTTTTTGTGTTAATGAGCACCTACCACAGCAGCTTCCAGAGTGATGCAAAACACCAACAAAAATCTGTAAAGGGATCATAAAATAGAGTAATAAAGCAAGACCAAACACTAAACCAGCCAGACATGAAAACATTCATCAAACAGGAGGGGCTGTGGCTGAATGGTAAAGCACCTGCTTGGCATGCAGAAGGTCCCAGGTTCTATCCCCAGCATATCCAGTTAAAAGGACCAGGCAAGTAGGTGATGGGAAAGACTTCTGCCTGAGACCCTGGAGAGCCGCTGCGGGTCTGAGTAGACAATACTGACATTGATAGACTAAGGGTCTGACACCGTACATGGCAGCGTCCTGTGTCTGAACGGAAATATTTAAAAAGACAGCAAAGGTTTAAAAGATACCATATGAGTAGGGAAGTTACAACTCGTTGGCATAGAAACCCCTTTCTGAATAAGTTAGATTCGAGTCCTGTAGCCTCTTGGAGACTAACAAGATTATCAGGGTAGAAGCTTTCGTGAGCCAAAGCGCTCTTTGTCAGATACTTTCTGAATAAGGAAATGAATGGGTAAATGAATAGCTGAAGTAGTATTCTGGGCTGTGAGTGCTGCTACCAAAGATGCCCTTCCCATAGGGAAATGGGTTTTGTTCAACAAGGGAGTGTGACGTAAGAACTTTTCCTGTGCTTGGAGGGAAAAAGGAAAGCAAGATTTTGTGCTGTCCACCTATTGTGGGATATTGTGCTAGGAAAACATTCCAGAAAGTAAGGTAGGACCTGTAGCTCAGTGGTTAGAAGATGCATTGTCCATCCAGAAGCTTCTAGGCTCTGGCATCTTCTGTTGAAAAGTTCTCTGGTATAGATGAAGAAGAAGAGTTGGTTTTTATATGCCACTTTGCTCTACCTTTTTAAGGAGAATCAAACCGGTTTACAGTCTCCTCTCCCCACAACAGACACCTTGTGAGGTCGGTGAGGCTGAGAGAGTTCAGAAAGAACTGTGACTGGCCCAGGGTCACCCAGAAGGCTTCATGTGTAGGAGTGAAGAAACCAACACGGTTCACCAGATTAGAGTCCGTCACTCATGTGGAGGAGAGGGGAATCAAACCCAGTTCTTCATGTTAGAGTTCACCGCTCCTAACCACTACACCACACTGGCTCTCAAATTTGCTATAAAATTTGCTATAAAATTAACTTGACCTGGATGACCCAGGCTAGCCTGGTCTCATCAGATCTTGGAATTAAGCAGGGTCAGTCCTGGTTAGTATTTGGTTGGGAGACCCCCCAGGGAAGTCCAGGGTCGCTACACAGAGGCCGGCAATGGCTAACCACCTCATACCTTGAGAATCCTACGGGTGGCCATGAATTGGCTGTGGCTTGGTGGTGCTTTCCATCACCATAAAATGTGGAGAGTTTGTTGCCTGGCAAAATGAGACAATCCTGACCTAGCTGGGCCAATAACCTAATGGCGTACAAGGCTCCTTCTACTGTCTTCATAAAATCCCCCTCTTCTCCTTGCTTCTGCGAAGTTTGCAAAACCCAAGTCCCTTCCCCCTCCCCTTCCAAATTCGTAAGAAGTTCAAATGCCTTCAGCCAGTATGAACTGTCGTTCTAGGAATTAATCTCCTTCCTTGAAGTGCATCTGTGAGAGGGCTTATAATTGCCTTCCGGGTTTTGTGCCGCTTCATGCGTAAGTGTCTAGCGGGGAAGAAGATGGTGATTGATAGAATGGAAATTGCTTTCCAGAATGGAAATTGCTTTCCAGAGTGGAAACATCTGTTCCACATGCTTTGTAGTTGGTCACGGGTGTCTGCCTTAGAGGCCATGGAACTGAAGTTGGCGCTTAATTGGGACACAAATAGGGCTTCCAACCTCCAGGTGGTGGTTGGGGATCTCCCGCTATTACAACTGATCTCTAGCCAATAGAGATCAGTTCACCTGGAGAAAATGGCCGCTTTAGCAATTGGACTGTATGGCATTGAGGTCCCTCCCCTCCCAAACCTTGCCCTTTTTAGACTCTGACCCCAAAATCTCCAGGTATTTCCCAACCTGGAGCTGGCAACCCTAGACACACATCTAAAGACACACAGTGACAGCCCTGGTCAGTACTGACTCTTCTGAATGTGGAAACAGGGTGTAGTGGGACTTCTCCGTTAGTCCAAACATGATCTTGTATACCTTAAGAAGAAGTGCTTGAATTGTATGTACCACCTCCCTGTTTTTTTTTTCTGCACTGTTCTCTAGCCAGCGTGGTGTAGTGGTTAAGGACGTTGGTTTGGAGCAGTGGACTCTGATCTGGAGAACCGGGTTTGATTCCCCACTCCTCCACATGAGCGGCAGAGGCTAACAGAAGAAGAGTTGGTTTTTCTTTGCCACTTAAGGGAGACTCAAACCGGCTTACAATCACCTTCCCCTCCCCACAACAGACACCCTGTGAGGTAGGTGAGGCTGAGAGAGCTGTGACTAGCCCAAGGTCACCCTGCTAGCTTTGTGTGTAGGAGTGGGGAAACAAATCCAGTTCACATGCCCATGTCCTCCTACCTCCTAGTAAAAATAGATACTAGTCATGATGCATACCTATTCTCTCCAGGATCAGAGGAACATGCCTATTATATCAGGTGCTGTGGAACACAGGCAGGATGGTGCTGCTGCAGTCATTTTGCTTGTGGGCTTCCTATAGGCACCTGTTTGGCCACTGTGTGAACAGACTGCTGGACTTGGTGGGCCTTAGTCTGATCCAGCAGGGTCTTTCTTATGTTCTAATGTACCCTTCTTTAATCTGAAGAAGTGAGCTGTGACTCATGAAAGCTCATACCCTGCCTGAAATTTTGTTAGTCTTTAAGGTGCTGCTGGACTCTTGCTCTTTCCTCCTTCTTTAATCTCCATCGCGCTTTTTCAGGTGTCGAAGTTCATATCTTTCTCTCCCCATCATACTTTATGAAAGCATTCTAGAATCCAAGCTCCCCCCCCCCCCCCGCCTTCTTTTTTCTTTCCCAAAAATTTGAATTATCCTGCTGTAAGTTTCTGACTGGGGAAGGCACTGGCAAACCACTCCGTCAACATAGTCTGCCTAGTAAACGTCGGGATGTGACGTCACCCCATGGGTCAGGAATGACCCGGTGCTTGCACAGGGGACCTTTACCTTTTGAGTTTGACAATTGTTGGGTGAAAATGCTCAGTTGAAGAGCAAACTCTGCATTGCTGTACTGACGTTGGCCGTAGTCCCAAGGGCCCCGGACTGTGACTGCGTTAATTGTATTCGTCGGTTGAGGAGAGACGTGAGGCTAAGGCTGGAAAATAGTCTTCAATTGTTGGCTAAAAAGTCACCTTCAGCCTGTAGGTCTTATACCCTCCTTTTTGCTAGAACCTCCAAACAAGCTCCAGAAAGCCATGTTAGGGGAAAGCATATTGACAGATTTCCTAAAGAGTTCAGGTTCCTTTTTAGATGCCAAGGTTTTTCAAAAGAGTCAACACCTGCCAGCTTTAATTCATGTTACCTGAAGAGAGATCTTTGGAAAACCTCCGTTGGCTGGATGAATTGGGAGTTGTTGAGTCCCCTTAATCAATTCGTCCAAGGGATGTCTAATGAGCCAGTGTCAGGAAATCCAAAGTCAGAAGGACGCAGAGTTCTTGGCATTGCTTGCAAGCCTTTAAAAGACTTTCTGGCGAGGTCTGCTTGACAGTCCTTCATTTTGCGGGCACACAAAAGCGAAAAGCCACCAAACTACAAAGTACCAGTGATACATTAACTGTTGTGTGCCCCTGCACCCCCTGTGGGAAGCGGCATCAATCGTTTTCATCTAGGAGCAATCTGTGAGGGCGGCCAGGTGATGAGATGTGAATCATGGTGACCTAGACCAGGGGGTCCTAACTTGGTGCCCCTGGGTGCCATGTAGGGTTGCCAACCTCCAGGTACTAGCTGGAGATCTCCTGCTATTACAACTGATCTCCAGCCGATAGAGATCAGTTCCCCTGGAGAAAATGGCCGCTTTGGCAACCGGACACTATGGCATTGAAGTCCCTCCCCAAACCCCACTCTCCTCAGGCTCTGCCCCCAAAACCACCTGCTGGTGGCGAAGAGGAACCTGGCAACCCTACCTGGAGAAAATGGCCGCTTTGGCAATTGGACTCTATGGCTTTGAAGTCCCTCCCCTCCTCAAATTCCACCCTTCTCAGGCTCCACCCCAAAAACCTCCCACTGGTAGCGAAGAGGGACCTGGCAACCCTATTGCCTTGGCACCTGCTAACACGTTTACCAGCGCCCGCTGAGTGCTTTTAGAAAGTGGGTGGGGCCAGGTAGGGCTTTTGCCCAGCATGGCTTGGCTTCTGGTTGGCCTTAGATGATTTGGTTGTGCAAATTTTTAAAAACGTTGCTTTGGCAGCAACTGCTGCTATAGCACAACGATCTTCAATGTGTGATTGAAGGTAAGCTTCTAGTTTGGCAGCCATCACCACATCCTGGGGCAGGGAGTTCCACAATTTAACTATGCATTGTGTGAAGCAATACTTCCTTTTATCTGTTTTGAATCTCTCACCCTCCAGCCGATGACCACGCGTTCTGGTATTATGAGAGAGGGAGAAAATAACTGGATGACCTATTCCTTTACCACCCTAGATCTTCAGGGTAGCCCTTCTTGGTGCGGCAGATAGAGCATGCAAGTGGCATGCTTGCTTCATTTGGCCTAAATGTCGCTCCATGACCAAACCGCATGATAATTTTGCGGTGTTGGTGCCACAAGGAAGCCCAGACAGGGATCCATGGCAGCTATTGAAGGGTCTGAGCCAAGCAGTTTTTGCAGCATTGGTGGAGTTTTGGGGCCTTGACTTTTCTTGTCCCTGGCCACAAGCAGACTTACGAAGGAGCAGCCTGCTGGAAACTTTCCCAGTAAGTAAAACAGCTTTTCTGCTCCTGGTTTATAAGCGCAACAAGCTTGGCTTAGCCCTGCCTAGGCTTTAACCTGCATTCTATGGACTTTTGAAGATGATGTGAATGAAAGAGTTAGTAGTTTGGCTGCAGACCTCAGCAAATGCGAAATTATTTAAAGGGAGTCTGCCATCCGCTCAGTTACATGGCAACTTGCCACTTAATGCTGGGAGCTGGAATCATGGCAATAAGCATGAGATGAGTGATGTGATTTGGCAGGCGACATCAGGAAGAAGAAGAGTTGGTTTTTATATGCTGGCTTTCTCTACCACTTAAGGAAGAATCAAACTGGCTTACAGTCCCCTTCCCTTCCCCACATCAGACACCCTGTGAGGTGGGTGGGGCTGAGAGAGCTCTAAGAGAGCTGTGACTAGCCCAAGGTCACACAGCTGGCTTCGTGTGGAAGAGTGGGGAAACCAATCCGGTTCACCGGATTAGTGTCCGCTGTTCATGTGTTGGAGTGGGGGATCAAACCCGGTTCTCCAGATCAGAGTCCACCGCTCCAAACCACCGCTCTTAACCACTACCCCACGCTGGATCCTGAATACTCATCCAGTCACCCTGTAGCTCTATCCTTTTGAGGGAATAAGCATCTGTGAGATGGCAGATCACAAGAATATCAAACCTAGTCTACCTTTCTGTCTTTCCTCTGAGCTCAGAAGTGGGTTGAAAGACTACTGGTGGACAAATGCAAGTGGGCCCAGGCACGTGGCACGGTATAGGTACACTGCTTGTACACTAACCGGTGTGGTATAGCAGTGAGCGTATTGTAAAAGGGCCTGGGTTCAAACCCCTACTTTTCCGTTAAGTTCATTGCAGGACCTTGGGCCAATCACATTCTCACAACCTACCACATAGGGTCGTTTTGAAGATAAAAGGAGGAAGAGAGAACAATGTACACTTCTCTGAGCTCCTTGGAAGAAAACCAGGCGAAGAGTGTACTAGATGGGGAGAGGGTCATGGCTGAGTGTACTAGATGGGGAGAGGGTCATGGCTGAGTGTACTAGATGGGGAGAGGGTAATGCCTGTGGTTGCTCCTTTCCCACCGGGTGGACGCAAAGCTACGAATGATGGTGGCCCGCCTCAGTTCCACGGAAGCCGCTGCATTAAGGGAGCAGCAAGTCCCGGGTACCGAGGAGACTTCGGGTGAGACAGGAATCCCTTCAGCTACTAGTCATGATGCATACCTACTCTCTCCTGGATCAGAGGAGCATGCCTATTATATTAGGTACGTTGGGACACAGGCAGGATGGTGCTGCTGCTGCAGTCGTCTTGTTTGTGGGCTTCCTAGAGGCACCTGGTTGGCCGCTGTGTGAACACACTGCTGGACTTGATGGACCTTGGTCTGACCCAACATGGCCTTTCTTATGTTCTTATGAGGGGTAAAGCATTTGCTGGGTATACAGAAGGTCCCGAGTTTAATTCCCGGCATCTCCTGCTAAAAGGATCAGGTGATAGGTGATGCGAAAGACCCCTGCCCGGGACCCTGGAGAGCCGCTGCCAGTCTGAGTAGACAGTACTGACTTTGATGGACCAAAGGTCCGATTCAGTAGAAGGCAGCTTCCTTTGTAGATGCTTACTTTGCCTTTCAGTGAATAATCCACAGAAAAGAGAATCAAATCTCCTTCTGTCTTTTTTTATTTTGTTCGTTTCTCTGTATTCTCATTTCACGCTATCTGCCACTCTGAAGGGCAGAAGGAGCACGAATGTATAATAACATTATTTAAAATGAAGCACGAGGTGGGCGAAAACCTTTGATTAGCCAGTTTGAAGTAAGGCAATGTGGAAAACCACCAGCTATGAGGGCTGGTGGGGGGGGGGAGAGCGGTAATGAGTTTGGAGAGGAGAAGTTAATTAGAGGCTGATTTAGAAGAAGAGTTGGTTTTTATATGCCGACTTTCTCTACCACTTAAGGAAGAATCAAACTGGCTTACAATCACCTTCCCTTCCCCTCCCCACATCAGACACCCTGTGAGGTAGGTGGGGCTGAGAGAGTGTGACTGGCCCAAGGTCACCCAGCTGGCTTCATGTGGAGGAGTGGGGAAACAAGTCCAGTTCACCAGGTTAGCCTCCGCCGCTCATGTGGAGGAATGGGGAATCGAACCCGGTCCTCCAGATCAGAGTCCACCGCTCTTAACCAATACACCGCACTGGCTCCCATTTAGAGTTGAAAGCGTGAAGCAGTAGGGTTGGCCAGCCAATTAAAAGAATATTTTGTCAATTATCCTGCCACTGATAAATCAATTAAATTTAGATGGATTTTGCGTATTGCTGAAACCTTCAAAAGGTACTGAAGGAAGCGTCGGAGAACAAGCAGGTTAATTAGGAAACAATGTGCTAGGCTCGGGGCATAATAAAAGTACATCAGGACCAAAAGAACCTTCAAATGGGCGAAAACGTGCGGTCGCTTTATCCTCCTTTAATCCCTGTTTTAGCCAGGAGCGAACGCACATTAAGTGGAACGCATGCGTTCGATCCTGGCTGAAACCTGGCTGAAACAGGGATTAAAGGAGGATAAAGCGACCACGTGTTTTCGCCCAAAGATAAATGACCAAGCTCCTTCGAGTCCCAGTTCTATCCAATTTGAAACTTTTCTTTTAACGGCCAATTTAGAGAGCCAGTGTCCTGTAGCAACTTCAGGGCCAACCCGGACGCAATGGGGGTCAACCTGTAGCAACTTCAGGGCGCAATGGGGGTCAACCTGTAGCAACTTCAGGGCCAACCTGTAGCAACTTCAGGGCCAACCCGGACGCAATGGGGGTCAACCTGTAGCAACTTCAGGGCGCAATGGGGGTCAACCTGTAGCAACTTCAGGGCCAACCCGGATGCAATGGCCTGTGGCCACTGACACAATTTTCAAGGAGAATTAAGCCCTTTAAAAATTACCGCCAAAGACCCAATCTTTAAAAATTACCACAAAAGCCCAACTGCTGTTTAAAATGCCCAGACATGGCTGTTTCGGTGCTTTAAAAGGTGCGGGGGGCAGACACAAGATTGCCTGCCGCTGCGGTACTGTGGGCCCGATCAGGATAGGTCCCTCGTGGCAATTTTTGAATGGTTAAATTCTTCTCTGAAATGGCATTGGTGGCCACAGGATGGCCCCGGGGTTGTCCTCATCTCTAATGTGGCCCTCAGTGTCCCACTCCAAACTGGGAGACCCAGGTTCAAATCTCCCACACTGCTCTGAGGATTACTGGGGGGGGGGTCTTGAACCAGTCAGTCTCAGCCTAACCTTGTCTTGTTGTGAAGATAAAATGGCGAAGGGAGGAGGAGATATACCGTTGTGAGCTCCCTGGAAGAAGAAAGATGGGTAGCATAAAAATGTACTAGACAAGACCATTTTAATTGACTACCATAATCCGTGTAATTCATATAGTAAAGCCTACCAAAGATATGGTTGGGGAACTGGCAGGAGTGAGAATTTACATCCAGGATGGAGAAAAAGATTTTAAAAAGTGGATTGGCAAGTTGGCGTTCAATTGCATGGAGAGGCTGTCTTGACGGATGAGGAGGGCTCTGGCTCAGTGGTAGAGCCACTGCTTGGCATGCAGAAGGTCCCAGGTTCGATCCCCGGCATCTCCAGTTAAAGGGACTAGGCAAGTAGGTGATGTGAAAGACCCCTGCCTGGGACCCTGGAGAGCCACTGCCGGTCTGATCAGACAATGCTGACTTTGATGGACCAAGGGACTGATTCCTTCTAAGGAGCTTCATGTTTTCATGAGCAGGCCAGCAAATCAATATGCTGATTAAATAGTCTGTTTTGTCTCTCGCTACCCACACTGTGTGTTACCACTGTAGCCATCTTGCATGCCAGCTGTGGAAAGGTAACCAAGCACCACGGGCACCCAAAATGGGAAGTATTTCTGGAATTTGGTTTATTGTACTTCAGCGTATTCACCGCCGTGTATGTTTGTGTTGGGGTGATTGTAGTGTGGTGTAGTGGTTAAGAGTGGTGGTGTGGAGTGGTGGACTGTGAACTGGTTTGATTCCCCACTCCTCCACATGAGCAGTGGACGCTAATCTGGTGAACTGGATTTGTTTCCCTACTCCTACATATAAGGCTAGCTGAGAGTCACACTCTCTCAGCCCCACCTACCTCACAGGGTGTCTGTTGTGGGGAGGGGAAGGGAAGGTGATTGTAAGCCTGTTTGATTCTTCAAGTGGTAGAGAAAGTTGACATATAAAAGCCAACTCTTCTTCTTCTTCTATGTGTAAATTTGCAGTTCCAGTTTTCCATTTCAAAGAGCAGCACAGTATCTTTTGCCGCAATGCTGCCCATCCGGTTGGTTTTGTAATTGGGATGGATTTCGCCATCCTGGCTTGTCAACAGTGAGTGTTTTGGAATGCTGGATCATGGGATGCTGTTTGGATGATGCAGGTGCATCACCTGCTGTTTTGGTTTCTGGCTCACTAGCCCTGCTGGTTACTGAGCGTGAAAAGAGGCAAAGCCCTCTGAGGCTGGAAGTGGGAAACAGCGCGGCAAAATAACGTTTGGTCTGTGGCACATCGTGACATTTGGATGCCAGAAAAATGAGAGAAGTGCTGTAAATCTTTCAAATTGTTCTTTTCAGAGGAAGGCTGTTTTCTGTGGTGCTTCCAGTTCTGTCTCCTAAATCAGAAAGCTGTCGTCTTTGCTTTGATCTGGGCTTAGGGTTACCAACCACCAGGTAATAGCTGGAGATCGCCCTAAGAAAGAAGGAGTGCGCGTACCTACAGTCTGTATATAGAACGCTCAACTCAGGCTTTACAGTGGCTTTCTGGTTGCACAATGCACAATTCATCTTCAGTTGCCACCGGAACCAGCTAACTTTGAAATGAGCTGATAAAGCTTTTTGAAACGTGACAGGACTAGTCACACGTTCTCTTTTTGGAACTATTTGCCTCCGGACTTTACTGGGACTTTCTGCACCCACAGAGAAACAGCAACGCTGTACTGAACCCTACTCATGGGTTTTTGACAGTTGTTATTGGGTGGTTAACACTAAAGAAACTTGAGGCTTTGCCCGATTCTCGGTTGTGTTGTATAGGGTTGCAATCCTTTGTTTTTGATTTTTGTATTGTTGTTTGGGGTTTTGCTTCACTAATTGTATATAACACGGTGTTCCAGATTTTTGCTTATCGGTTTACAGGGGCATGACGTTAATGCCTTATAAATAAACTGTTTAATGGAATGTTTAGATTTAACAAATATATGAGCCTCCATGCTGCCAACTTCCAGGTAATAGCTGGAGATCTCCCGCTATTACAACTGATGTCCAGCCGATCAAGATCAGTTCACCTGGAGAAAATGGCCGCTTTAGCAATTGGACTCTATGGCATTGAAGTCCCTCTCCTCCCCAAACCCCGCCCTTCTCAAGCTCCACCCCAAAAACCTCCCACCGGTGGTGAAGGGGTTAGCACCCTTGGAAACCTGGAAGTTTGTCAGATCTCCAGAATTTTGCATACCGTCTACATGTAGCAGTGCCTGCAGGGCTGGATCTCCTAGGGGCAGGTTCCTTCTGCCGAAGGGCAGCATTGCCATTTTTAGGACAGATCCAACCCTATCTAGTATCCAACCCTACTTAGGAAGCCATTCATGTTAGGCTGTTCTTTGTATAAATAAGGAGAAATCACAGCGGGTCCAAGTTCAGTTTTACTCTTCCAGTACACTTAATTAGGTTGCTGATTCATGTTCCATGAGCGATTTCAGTAGAACCCGACCACCATGAATGAATGGGCCTATCTATGTCTTTCTTTCTTGCACTTTGCACAGTTTGGATTATAATTAGCATTCATAATTTGAAGCTTGGAGTAACAGACCATCTGGCTATCATTTGGTACTGTTTTCTCTGAGACTGGAACATAGAGAGGAAATGCTGTTGTTCTTCCGCGTATCTTCCCATTGATGGATTAATCTTGAACACCCCGCGCCTTCTGCCTGTTTAATTTCTGTGACCTTTTACTTTCCCCCATCTGACAGCCCCTGTTTTCAACTGTCATCATCTACCGGGGTTGTTAATTGCTTTGCCCATTATACCGAAATGCAATACTAGGGTAGGGTTTTCCATATTAATACTGGGTTGGATCTAGACTCCTCCAAACTGAGGAAATTGATTTTTCTTAGCATCCCTGAAAACTGCCGCTGGAAGTCAGGGGACCCTCCTGAACAAAATGCCACATGCAGAGGGTAGGATTGCCATCCCGGGTTGGGGGCAGAGCCTGAGGAGGGTGGGGTTTGGGAAGGGGAGGGGCTTCAATGCCATAGAGTCCAATGGCCAAAGTGGCCATTTTCTCCAGGGGAACTGATCTCTATCGGCTGGAGATCAGCTGTAATAGCAGGAGATCTCCAGCTAGTACCTGGAGGCTGGCAGCCCTAGTGGAGGGGAAATCACAGGATGGAGGGAGATAGGGAGAAATCACCCCCCCATTCTGACATCTTTGGTTTTTTATGTATTTATTGTTTTTCCCAGGAGGGTTCCTAACCCTCAGCAGCAGACTTTTGAGGAACTGGCATGCAGGGGTGCGTAGAGAAAAGTGCAGCACACCCACACCTGCAAATTATTTCTGTTTATGAAAGTTTGGAAGCTACCAATTATATATTGATTCCTCAGTAGGTGAGAATTACAATATATAAGCAGCTGTGAGCTGGACCATGGAGCTCCATCATGGTGCCAGTGAGCGCCATGGTGGCCGCCAACTCCTTTCCTGGTGCCCGCCAAGTATTTTTATAAAGTGGGTGGGGCTTTTGCCCAGCAAGGCTTCTGATTGGCCGTTGGAGATTTGACTGGATGTGCAGAATTTAAAAAAAACGATGCTTTGACAGCAGCTGCCACCACAGCCCAGAGATCTTCACTAAGCGATTGAAGGTGAGCTGCAGCAGCCGTTTTGCGGCAGCCGTTTTGCACCCCCACACTGTGTCAGGATTTCAAAGGTGCCCAACCCTGGCAGAAAGGTTGGAGACAGTTCTGGTCACCACACCTAAAAAAGGATATTGCAGAGCTTGAGGTAGCCCTGACCTGGATGACCCAGGCTAGCTGGATCTCGTCAGAGCTCAGAAGCTAAGCAGGGTCAGCTCTGGTTAGTACGTGGATGGGAGACCACCAAGGAAGACCAGGGTTGCTGTGCAGAGGAAGGCACTGGCAAACCATCTACTAGTCTCTTGCCATGAAAACCCCAAAAAGGGGGTCGCCATAAGTTGGCTGCGGCTTGAAGGCACTTCACACACACAGAGAGAGCTTGAGGTGGTGCAGAAGTTGCGAAGAGGGACCTGGCAACTCTAGATAGAGGTCTTTAAAATTATTCATGGTATTGAGAGATGTCTATAAAATTATTCATGGTATTGAGAGAGTGGACAGGAAGAAGCTTTTCTCCCTCTCATAATACCAGAACTTGGGGTCATCTGCTGAAGCTGGAGGGTGAGAGAGTCAAAACTGATAAAAGGAAGTATTTCTTCACACAACGCATGGTTAGACTGGGGAACTCCCTGCCCCAGGATGTGGTGATGGCTGCCATCTTGGAAGGCTTTAAGAGGGGAGTGGACGTGTTCATGGAGGAGAGGGCTATTCATGGCTACTAGTAAAAATGGATACTAGTCATGATGCATACCCATTCTCTCCAGGATCATAGGAGCATGCCTGTTATATGAAGTGCTGTGGAACGCAGGCAGGATGGTGCTGCTGCAGTCGTCTTGTTTGGGGGCTTCCTGGAGGCACCTGGTTGGCCACTGTGTGAACAGACTGCTGGACTTGATGGACCTTGGTCTGTTCCAGCAGGGCCTTTCTTATGTTCTTATGTTTGACCCCTGAACTAGACTCTGGACATGCAGCATTAAAATGTCCTAAACAAATAATTCTCTTGCTGGTGCATGGGTCCTCCCTCTCTTGTTCTATACTAACACCAGCTAGATTCAAGTCCAGTATCACCTTAGAGACTCATACCTGGAAAATCTTGTTAGTCTCTAAAGGGCTACTAGACTTGAATCGATCTGTTCTACTGCAGACCAAGTTGGCTACCCTCCGAATCTGTGCTAGCTTCGTTTCAGCAGTTCTTCAGCATCAGTTACCCTCAGACCGTTGGTCGCACCCGAGCTTGATTTTTCGTTCCTGATTCAGCCTTCGGCATTACCGCGGGCTAAAACAGTACCGTGTAAACCGTTTCCATGCCTAAAAGGGGACTGGATGGCACTCATTCTTTGCGTTGACTTCCTTGTGAACCTGAAAGAGCCTCAGACCATTTCTGACCTTTCTTTGCTTGTCTCGTCTTGTTTCGAGCGGCCCTCTTGGTGACCCTCCGGAAGACTCCCAATGCCTCCTGCGTTCCTCCGCATGAATGCCTTCGTTTTTTGAAGAATGGTTTACATAGCGCTGTAGAGGCAGGAATGGGAATTAGCAGATCACCTTACTGTCTGGTATCCGGGTATACGCTTAAAGAAAAGACGGGAGGGTTGTTTGAGCAGAGTTGCTTTGGCGCATGCTAATCGAACGGCTTGTCTTCATTTGAAGTTACCGTGAGCTTGAAGGTTTCAGAGACAACTTGTTCTGCACATGTGAAGTGTGGTGAGAACGTACAGATGCAGGACTCTTGCTTAAACGAAAATGGGATGGACTTGGGTTGTTTTGTTCTCTCTTCCTTCCTCTCGGGGGTTCACGATGGAGAGTGTAGAGCTATTCCCCAGAACAGTCTTGTGGGGGACGTAAAGGTCCCCTGTTCAAGCACCGAGTCATTCCTGACCCATGGGGTGACATCATATCGCGACGTTTACTAGGCAGACTTTGTTTATGGGGTGGTTTGCCAGTGCCTTCCCTAGTCATCTTCCCTTTACCCCCAGCAAGCTGGGTACTCATTTTACAGACCTAGGAAGGATGGAAGGCTGATTCAACCTTGAGCCAGCTACCTGAAACCAACTTCCGTCAGGATCGAACTCAGGTTGTGAGCAGAGCTTGGACTGCAGCTTACCACTCTGTGCCACGGGGCTCCTATTTGTAGATATACAAATAGGCGATATACAAATATTTGTAGATATACGTATTAGTATTTATTGATAGTCCTCAATAAATACTAATACGTATATCTACAAACCTTTCGCAATATCACCTGCATTGAATACTTAAGAAAGGGAGCTTCTTAATTAATTTTTAGCTTATACTTTTATATTACTATAATGATTATTTATATATTATTTGCTCATCTGTGCATTCTTTATTTATATGTGACTTAAATATGGTGGCTACAATAAATAGTTGTAGCCCTCATAGAATGCAAGGTGTTGTCTATACCACCAAAAGAAGAGCTCCTCTCTTCGTGTAGTGGCAACAGTTATACTTAATTTTGTTTGGCAAATATTAGAGCTTCTGCCCTGGGTAGGGTTGCTAACTGCCAGGTAGTAGCAGGAGATCTCCTGCTAATTCAGCTGATCTCCAGCCGATAGAGATCAGATCACTTGGAGAAAAATGGCCGCTTTGGCAATTGAATATGGCATTTAAGTCCCTCCCCTCCCCAAACCCCGCCCTCCTCATGCTCCACCCCCAAAATATCCACCCCCAAAAGGATGCATGAATAAGGTTGGAGAGAGGTTCATGGATTGAGTCCCAAGCTTTTTACTGGGATTTGTTAGAACTAAACAGCTGTAGGATCTGGTGATGGCTAAGCCTATGTTTACTCTGCCAGGTGAATAGAGGATGAGCATGTGTATAACCTCACCTGGTGTCATCTGCAAGAGTACTGAAGAGATTTGCCAGCAGAGCAAAAGACACACACAAAAAATGTAGCCTGCCCTGCAGAGGCCTTGGGATGCGTGCCCAGTTTCGAAACGCGCACGGGAGGCGCATGTGGCAGGAGTAGCGCTGTTTTTTGAAAGCATGCCTGTAACGACAGCTTGCTTCTAATTACTAATGCCGCTCTGCACCCTGACCTTTGCTGATAAGGGCTATTGGGAGGACTGCTGACGTTTCTCAGTTGTTTGAACTCCGCAAACGTGAGCTGTCTGCGGTTGGAAACTGGGCGCCGGTGTTTTGGCAACTCGCACAGAACCCGTTCCACGCTGGCTCGGCTGCCGCGGTGCTCGCCTGTGTTTCAGAGGGTTCTGGAGCGGTGCTTGAGGACACGTGCTTGTTTCAAGCATGCTGTAGAGCCAGTGTGGTGTAGTGGTTAAGAGCGGTGGACTCTGATCTGGAGAACCAGGTTTGAGTCTCCACTCCTTAGGGTTGCCAACGTCCATTTGGTGGCTGGAGATCGCCTGCTATTGCAACTGATCTCCAGGTGATAGAGATCAGTTCCCCTGGAGAAAATGGCTGCTTTGGACATTGGACTCTATGGCATTGAAGTCCCTCCCCTCTCTACACCCTGTCCTCCTTAGGCTCCACCCCTAAAATCTCCAGGTAATTCCCAACCTGGAGCTGGCTACCCTACCCCTCTTCCACATGAGCGGAGGATGCTAATCTGGTGGACCGGGTTTGATTCCCCACTCCTCCACATGAAGCCAGCTGGATGACATGGGGCTAGTGACAGCTCTTTCTGCCCCACCTACCTCTCAGGATGTCTGTTGTGGGGAGGGGAAAGGAAGGTGATTGTAAGCCGATTTGATTCTTCCTTAAGTGGTAGAGAAAGTTGGCATATAAAAACCAACTCTTCTTCTTCTTCTAACATTGCCTAGGCCTTGTTGGGCCTGTGTGAACTTCTAGAACACATCCAATAATGGTTGCCCACTTACATACAGCCTAGGACTAAGTTTCTCGCTGGGATATTAACTGGCGTAAATTTCCATTCTGAAAAGGAGAAATTTATATTCCTGCTTTCAGACTCTGATGAGTACCGGTATATGTTCCATAGAACATCACTGTATGCCAAGGGTGGGGAACGTCTGGCCCGGGGGCCGTATAAGGCCGCGAAATCATTTGGTCTGGCCCTTCATGGGTCCTGGTAGATTCCTAGCTCAGAAGGATGCTGCCCTGCCTGAATCTCTTGGGCTCAGCTGGGGACAGCAGAGCTCAAAAGCCAGTCGCTCTATGTGGCAGACACTCGGAGCCGTCTCCGGTCGTGCCTCTTGGCTAAATGTTTGACCAAATATAGCAGGCTAATTTTTAAACTGATAATTTTGTATGGCCCCCCAATAATGTTATAAATATCCAAATGGCCCTTGGCAGAAAAAAGGTTCCCCATCCCTGCTGTATGCCCTGGCAGCAAGGAAAATAAGGGCCAAAGCTGATACTTCAAGAGCAGATTTCCAGAAATGATTTCATCTGTGGATGGGGAACTTATCAATTTATTAATATTTATCATCATAAGGTTGTTTATATTATTGTAAACTATTTTTATAGATTTTATTCTTTTACTATGTATAATTACATTTTAATGTGTTATGTTTGTTGACGACGTTTTGTAAAGGCCGTATACAAATAAATTTACTTACTTACATCCAATAATGCTGTGTCACGTATTGCCGTAGACTATCTTTCTGGAAACCTTTTCTGCCTTTACTGATCTTTTCAGCCCTGGGGAACCAGTGGCCTCCCTTGAAGCAGTTTAAAAACCACTGGCGTCAAATTCATATAGACACAAGCAGGGGACCTGCAAAGACTTGTAGGGGGTATCTCATTTCCCCCTCCCTCTATCCTCTTCCCCTTTCCCCAGCAGCCCCCATAGCTCCTTCCCTTCTCCTGCCTCTTCCTTCCTTCCCACCCACCAGCCGAATTCTGCCCCCCCCCCCGTCTTCAACTCCCCCCCACCCAGCTGCCTCTACCTAGGAAAACTATGGTCCCATTGTGTGGTGCTACACACAGATTTTTCTGCAAGCCTGAAGCTTTTCTCAGGTTTGAGGAAAGATCTGTTTTGTCTGTCCATGGCTCCAATCTTTGGATTTAAGTATCCACAGATAGGGCCTTGTTGAGAATTAGATATATTGATACTGAGTGTTCTGGGCAGGGGAACCAGCTGTGTTTCCAACAGAATACATTGCCCTGAAATGCACGGAGGGACCAGCCTTGTCTAATTTAATGGAGGAATATGCATGAACATGGGAGTCCTGAGTTCAAGTCTCACCTCTGCATTATTATTCTGATGGAGGAGACACTGAGAAGTGCCTGATCTCTTCTGTATATGATGGGAAACACCTCTGGATTATCTGTTTTTCAGACATTTTTTTCAGTTTTTCAGATAGTTTTTCAGGTTTTGGGGGGTCCACCAGGGTATATTGGGGACCATTGGTGGTCTCTGAAACCTAGTTTAAGAATCAGGGCAATTAGACTTCCCATTTACCTGAGGATCAGGAGAAAAATGTTCTCCACATAGTGGCGTTCTAGGAATTTCCCCTAGTCTCCATAGTAACTACCACAGAGACTAGAGAAGGCAGCCTAGAGAAACACCCGAAAGTGACATAACATACTCCCCAGGCACCTCCCCTAAATCTCCCATCGTTTGCTAAATACATTCCAGTGTAAAGTTTTGTGGACTAGAGCTCTCTTGTTCAAATGCTTATGCTAGAATAAAATGTTGGGAGTATTAAAGGTGCCACGAGTCTTCTCTGAGGCTTTTTGCTGCAACAGTCTAACATGACTACCCCTCTGGAATTTGAACGTATGAAGCTGCCTTATACTGATCAGACCCTTGGTCCATCAAAGTCAGTATTGTCTACTCAGACCGGCAGCAGCACTCCAGGGTCTCGGGCAGAGGTCTTTCACATCACCTACTTGCCTAGTCCCTTTAACTGGAGAAGCTGGGGATTGAACCTGGGACCTTCTGCATGCCAAACAGACGCTCTACCTCTGAGCCACGGCCCCTCCCCTGAGATGGCTGCTAGTCCAAGGGCTTGCACGAGTCAGATGGGGATTGAGCGGGATGGCAGGACAAGGGTCGGGCAACTCTGAATGCAATCCTACCCTTAGCTGTAGGACCTAGGCATGCGCTCCTTCCTCTCCCCACCCCGCAGTGATGCAGCAGATGAGCATTAGTTAGACAACATGCTCGGTGAGTGCCCAAGGTCATTGTCTAAACGGATCATGTGCCAGCTAGGAGCATATTGGCGATAGCTTCCACTGTGACGGCCACAGCCTAGTGCCAGAGAAGAATACTAAAGAGAACTTCATTCTTTCCCACCCAGCAATATCAGCTCTTGTTCTTGCTGGAGGCTTTCCATGGAATGGTATCAGAAATATTTGGTGGGGGCCAGCCAAAATTTCTGAATATAAAAATAACATCCCGCTTGGTGGCAATTTATTTGGGACAGTTTCAGAGGGTAGCTGGGTTGGTAGAAAAGCTAGATTAGAGAGCCAGCATGGTGTAGTGGTTAGGAGTAGTATTTTGGAGTGGTGAACTCTGATCGGGAGAACCAGGTTTGATTCCCCACTTCACCACATGAGCCGCGGACGCTAATCTGGTGAACTGGATTTGTTTCCCTACTCCTACACATAAGGCTAGCTGGGTGACCTTGGGCTAGTCACACTCTCTCAGCCCCACCCACCTCACAGGGTGTCTGTTGTGGGGAAGGGAAGGTGATTATAAGCCAGTTTGATTCTTCCTTAAGTTGTAGAGAAAGTCGGCATATAAAAACCAACTCTTCGTCTTAGATTCTAACAAGATTATTGTGGTATAAGATTTCAAGAGTCAAAGCTCCACCCTAAAATATTTCATTGGCCTCTGCTGGACTCAAATCTAGCTGCTATTTGGGGCAGATTTTTCAGGAGTTTTGATTGCTATTTGACATACTCTGCCCAATATATTGAAGCAGGCATCATTTTCTTTTTTCTTTTTTTGCATTTCCTCCCATCCCCTGCTCACTTTTCTTCGAGGCGAGAGATTTTGCACTCCTTTTTCTCAAAAGGCGGCTATCCCAATGCAAGCAGAGATGCGATAAAATGTGCATATGGAAAGTGCAGAGAGAGAGAGAGAAAGGCTGCAAAGGAAAAAGCGTCCTAAGAGATGCAAACTCCAGCCTCGCAGAATGTAACCCTTTGGACTAGAGTCGCCGCCTAACTATTTTGGTCTCCCCGGCACGCTTGTTATGAGATTGCCCAGATTCAAGTTCTTAATCCCAGACAGCGCTGCTATTTGCTTGGCTGCTGGCTCTGGAATCTGTTTTGAATACCAGCCATAGGTTTGTGTGGAGGGACAGAAATCCCAGTTGCTAGCAGGGTGTAGGAATAGTTTGAAAAGGGGGATTAGCTTGGCCTGCTAATGGGCTTCCCTGAGGTCATGTGGTTCTCTTCCTGCCTGTGTGCGCGATTATTTCAGTATCTCAACCTCCCTGCCCGCGCTCCAATTTATTCCATAATTCTGAGAGATGGCCGCCGGCGCCATGTTTTCATTTTTTTGATCCTCGCTGTCTCTTGCATGTGTTGGCAGGAAGTCTTTGAGATATCCTAGGCACCCGTGATTACTCCTTTTATACAGACCAGATGTAGTTTGCTCACTAATGTTTCAACATACGTACCTGATGTGAATTCCAGAGGGGGCAGCCTTCGCCAGTTGCTGGGGAAATAAACCCCGCCAGACTTAACAGATTTTTGGTAGCATGAACATCTGTGAACTGGAGGCCCTGATAGTTTCAGAGGGGAGCTGTGTTGGTCTGTAGTAGAACAGTGAAATAGGAGTCCAGTATAGGGTTGCCAACCTCCAGGTTGTGGCTGGAGGTCTCCTGGGATCGCAACTGGTTTCCAGGCAGCAGAGATCAGTTTACCTGGTGAAAATGGTCACTTTGGATGGTGGATTCTAAGTGGGGTTGCCAACCTCCAGGTAATAGCTGGAGATCTCCTGCTATTACAACTGATCTCCAGCTGATAGAGATCAGTTCCTCTGGACTAAGGCAACTTCATGTGTCCATGTGCTCTGCTTCATGAAAGCTTATGCCACTACCCGCCAATGTGGTGTAGTGGTTAAGAACAGTGGACTCTCATCTGGAGAACCGGGTTTGATTCCCCACTCCTGCACATGAGCGATGGACTCTGATCTGGTGAACCGGGTTGGTTTCCCCACTCCTCCACATGAAGCCTGCTGGGTGACCTTGGGCTAGTCACAGTTCTCTCTGAACTCTCTCAGGCCCACCTGCTTCACAAACTTATTTCTCTCCTCTGGCTCTAAGAGCTGCTTCGGGCCTTGGCACAGTAGCAGCCATCGGCCATTGAGTTCCAGCACTGGAGAAGATCGCCTGCGTGCTGCTGTTAACTGAGTGCTGGGGGGTGGGCTGCAGGCAGCCCTTCCGAGGAAGGTCGATGTTTGCCTTGGAAAGGCAAGGCTGAAATAGCAAGGAGCCCTGCCAATGGGCAGGATTTTACCAGCTGCTGTCTGCTCAAGGCAGACCGCTTTGACCCCTAGCAGTTGGAAAGGTCCATACTGGCTTCAGCTTCCAGACCCGATTGTGCTGGATCCCGTGGCTGAAATGTTCCTTTCTTGAGCAATACCCGTGCAGCAGCCCATATGCGTGGCTTGCAGTGGAATCCTGTGTTAACCATAAACAGGTATGACCCTGGTCCTGTTGAGCCAATAACCACGCACCAAGGGGGTGAAAGGAATAAAAGTTTATTTCTATGCACCCAAATAAGCCCCCCCCCCCCAGTAAATGGAGATTATAAGCTAAGTATAGATCAAAAGATATACAGCTGTTTAGGCTTTTTCTTTTTGTAAGTAATGAATCAATGAGTTTAAAACAAATTCCCTGGAAGATTGATTAGCTTGATTATATTGTATGTATGGGAATGATTGAGTTTGTTATGTGTAAATTTTTAATAGAGTATCTTAAAAAAAAAAAGGTGCCCCCCCCCAGGTCAAGGGGCTGTTGAAGAGAGAAGCTCACCTTCACACACAATCACAAACTATATAAAGCATCTCATTTCCTCCTTCCGTTGTACACATTTGGAAATCAAGCTGCTAATTGGTACATCTACTAATTACTATTCAAGCATGCGTACATCTTACTATCTTATAGAAGTAAACTCCCACTGCGATTGCTTAGCCACAACTTTCTACCAAGAGTTGTGTCTTAGCCACAGTTATGTCACTTAAGTAACTCTTGGTCTCTTACAAGGTCGACTGGAGCTTATTGTGATCCTAGCAGTGTCGATGAAACCCCAGATGTTCTTGTTATCTATAATCCACTGTGTGAACAGACTGCTGGACTTGATGGACCTTGGTCTGATCCAGCGTGGCCTTTCTTATGTTCTTATGTCTTCCTCTCTTGAGCAGAATTTGGAAGGTTCAAAGTTGTGTCTGTGGTAGAACTGCGGGTACCCCGCAGGTACCTGTTTCTATCACCCAGACAAATATACCTCTAACTACTAGCCAGCTGGTGGCAGTGAAAAGGAATTGTAGATGGGCTAGGATGGGGGTGGGATAAAGCTGGGGAGGTGAACTCCTCCCTGAGGTCTAGCAACTTGAGCTGCGTTCCAGCGGAGTAAATTCCCCCATGGTTAAAACAGGTGCCTTTGGGGCCTCCTCTGACCACAATATCCTTCAGGCTAAAATACTCCAACGGATAGAAGACTGCCGAGTCTAATATTCTGGTGCTGAAGCAGGGCCAGGGGTTGACCTCTCTGGACCACAGGGTATGACTCTGGCGATCCCAAGGGCAGGTCTGGCAGATCTAGGAGCAGAGATGGAGTCCCAGTGCTTTCCAACAAGGCCATAATTGTAATGAGGGTTGTCGGGCAGTTGTCAGCATTGGCAGTGTTGAGTGGATTTATAACCCTGGCTTGAAAAGAGTTCCTCTCCAAACACACCTTTTGTTCTCTCAGCTTGATAGTGCTGTCAGCTGCTGTCATTCCTGCCCCTGGCGAAGTGGAAATGTTGGCAAAAGCTTAGTACCTGAGATATGGGTAGGAATTAGTATTGCCTATTGTTCTTTGGAGAGTGACGTAATGAGAGATCCTTGATCTACCCCCTAACTTTAGGGGGCTGTGGCTCAGTTTGTAGAGCATCTGCTTGGCATGCATAAGGTCCCAGGTTCAATCCCCAGCATCTCCAGTTAAAGGGACTAGGCAGGGAGGTGATGTGAAAGACCCCTGCCTGAGACCCTGGAGAGCTGCTGTCAATCTTGAGTAGACAATACTGACTTTGATGGATCACGGATCTGATTCCCTATAAGGCAGCTTTGTGTGTTCATGTGTACCTTCTGACACTTCCAGGTTTTCCCCGGAAGTGATGTAACAGCGCATGCAATGTCACGCCCCCTATGTCCCTGCCCCCAGATTTCCCACTGATTGCCAAGCATGGTCTGGGAACCCTAGTTATTGCTCCTTTTCTCAAGAGTCCAGCATAGCGATCAACCAAACTAAATAGGGCAGGTCAGGATATAAACCCCTTGAAATCAGGAGCCTGCTGAAAAAAGGCCCCGCTACCCACCAGCTTTTCTTGCCAGTTGCACTCCCCCTAACTTTACCTTTGAGAAAGGGAAGAGAATAACTGGTGTAATGGTAGACACAAATCCCATCTTGCTGAGTTTCTAAAGTGGAGCCTTTTATTTATTTATTTACTTCATTTTATACCTCCGCAATCGGTGCCCAAGTGACTTAACAACATTCTCCCCTTCTCCATTTTATTCTCACAAGGTTCTCCCCTTCTCCATTTTATTCTCACAACACCCCTGAGAGGTAGGTTAGGCAGAGAAGTTATGATTGGTCCGGGGTGTCCCAGCAGTGTTCCAATGGCAGAGCAGGGATTTGAACCTGGTCTCCCAGACCAAGTCCAACACTCTAACCACTACACCACACTGGCTCTAAATGGAAACGACATTCCTTGAGCATGCTTAGAGCATCATTTTGTCCCGGGGATCATGGGAGTTGTATTTCTTTAACTGACTGGGTTGGGTAGATGAAGCTGCAATCCTGTGTTCCTTCGTGGGAAATGGTGGTCTCCTAAAGCTAACGGCAGTTGACGTGGAGCTTGTGTGGGTTACGTAGATTTGTGAAACTTTGTCAGGGAGAAGTCGGGTGGTATTTGGGGACTGAGCAAGGAGCCAGTTTAGGCTTAAGGGAGGTGTCCAGCTCCAAAGCGTGCTTGGAGCTCTTCTGGCATGGGGGACTTTTGTCAGTCACGTGGGGCAGTGTAGGTGTTCCCTTCAGTTCAGGGGACCTGTGAAAAGTACAGGTGGCTTTTTGAAGGTTGGGGCAGGTACCCCAGTGGGAAACGGCGCTCACTGGCCATGAGCGGACCCAGTGGGTGTGCGGGGATGCCAACCTCCAGGCGAGGCCTGGAGATCGCCCAGAATTCCAACTGATCTCCAGACTACGGAGGTCAGTTGCCCTGGAGGAAATGGCTTCTTTTGGAGGGTAGAGTCTATGGCGTTTTCCCCCACTGAGCTCCCTCCCCTCCCCAAACCCCACCCTCCCCAGGCTCCACCTCCAAATCTCTAGGAGTTTCCCAACCTAGAGTTGGCAACCCTATGGCTACAGGCAACAAAGTTCATCTCATGATAGTTTTCGGCCATCTTGGTTGAGTCAATTTCCATGGGGATGTTGGACTCATTGCTGTGTGGTGTTCCATTTATTTGCAGTGGGTACTCAAAGCGTCTTTGTAATTGCAGATGAGTTTTCTCAGTTGTGCTCTGCCATTATTCTGGGGATCCTTTATGACTTTGGTCAAACATAAGGCCCGTGGGCTGGATCTGGCCCCTTGAGAGCTCTTATCCGGCCCACGAGCCAGCCAAGGAAGCCACCCCCCCTCGACCTGGGCTGGCGAGGCATGGCCCGACCCGACCAAGCGACATTTATGTCATATCCAGCTCTCGTAACAATTGAGTTTGACACCACTGACTTAGGTTCTAGGTGGTTCTTAGGTGGTTGTCTTCTGGGACCTTTAAAGCCTTACAAGGTCTGGGACCATCATACCTACGGGGAGGGGCTGTGGCTCTGGTAGAGCCTCTGCTCTGCATGCAGCAGGTCCCATGTTCAGTCCCCGGCATCTCCAGTTAAAGTGACCAGGCAAATAGGTGCTGCGAAAGACCTCTGCCTGAGACCCTGGAGAGCTGCTGCCAGTCTGAGTAGACAATACTGGATGTGATGGACTGAGGGTTTGATTCAGTATAAGGCAGCTTCGTGTGTTCATGTGACCGCCTCTCCTGGTAGGCCCTCCAAGGAGCTTTGCGCTCTGCTAATAGTAACCTGCTGGTGGCCCCCGACCCGAAGAATGTGTGGCTGTCCTCAACAAGGGCCGGGGCATTTTTGGCCCTGGCCCCCGCCTGGTGGAATAGTCTTCCTGGGGACATCAGGGCCCTGCGGGATCTTAAGGAGTTCGGCAGGGCCTGTCAAATGGAGCTATTCTGCCAGGCCTCTCATTGAGGACAGCCACAAGAGGATCCAACATTACTGGCCTCCCCATCTCCCCCCCCCCCCCCCCGACATCTATGGGGGGTTGACCTGCTAATATTTTTAAAAAACATTTTGCTAATGTTTTTGTTACACGGTGGCACCTGGGTAAATTTAAGACCACCTTTTTATGATCGTCACTGGAAAAGACAGTCATTGTAGGAAAAGTTGAGGGCAGCAGGAAAAGAGGAAGACCCAACAAGAGATGGACTGACTCAATAAAGGAAGCCACAGCCTTCAATTTGCAAGATCTGAGCAAGGTTGTCAACGATAGGACATTTTGGAGGACTTTCATTCATAGGGTCTCCATGAGTCGGAAGCGACTTGACAGCACTTAACACACACACACAAACACACACACATTTATAATTGTGTTATAACGTTTTATGGATGTTTGGAGGTGGTTGATGTTTTAATGATACTGATGATTTTATGTATTTTACTGGTTGTTACCCGCCCTGAGCTGGCTTGCCGGGGATGAAGGCGGGCTATGAATTTGAAAAATAAATAAATAAATTCAGGTCTCTAGTCGTAAATTTCGCACAAGGGCAAAGCTGCCTTCCTTTTGACATTTAGAAAATATCTTCTTAAAATAAAATAAAAATGCTTTCCTGCAAGAGAAAAAAGTCTAAGTTTTGTTCCTTTTTTTGCATAAGTACAGAAGCATTTGTGAGCAGTGTTAAACAAAGAAACCCCTACAAAGCGAACCATTTCAATGCCATTTAAAAAAAAACATCTGGATACAAAAGGGCACGTTTCAAAGAGGCCTTTATTGTTTTCTGTTTGTTTTAGCGTAGCAGAAAATTGTAACTGAGCTCTTCTGCAACATACTAAAATTCAACTCCCTTAAGAGCTAGCTCTTTGCATGCAGAGTACTTTTCTGTGCTATTTGTCCTGCAATGCAAAAGGGGAAAAATAATTTAAAGTATGTATTTTGGCTCACTTGGGGTTAGTTTTGATGGGAGTTTTGAAGACAGTGTGGTGTATTGGTTGGAGTGCTGGCCTTGGTTCGAAGCCCCCACCCCCCATCTTCATAAAGCTTAATGGGTGTCCTTGGGCCAGTTGTCGTCTTTCAGAGTAACCTACCCCACAGGATTGTTGTAAGGACAATGTGGGGAAGTGAAGAATGCCTGCTTTTCCCTCTGATATGCATCAGTGCCTGGCTGTTATCCCAACAGCTGCCTTGCATGCCGGAGAAGGCCACTGTTTTCCAACATGGCCTGCAAGAGCTCAGCTGTGCCCGACTGTTCTGGCAGGGAAATTGCCAGTGCCTGGCACTGATGCTACTTCTGTGCGCCATCTATTGGGATAGCAGCAAAATGCGCGCACCTCTCATTGCTTAGCTAGCATTCTCTTGTGGCAGGTCTTCATCGGCATCTTTGCTGGGCAATTTGTTTCTTGATTTAGAGAACTTATATGCCACCTCTCCAGAGGTGGCCAATCTTTTGCTTCCAGATTACTCCCTTCCTGCCCTCTCCTCTCTGTTACTTTTTTAAATCCAAATTCTCTGAGAAGCTGAACCTTGAAAAATGAAAGTATTATGCAAACAAATAGTATACAATCCAGGTTTTCCGCTGAGACAGCGCATGCGATTGCTTTTTGGCACTTGATGCACTTGAATGTGTCCAGAGGAGGGCAACAAAGATGGTGAGGGGTCTGGAGACCAAGTCCTATGAGGAAAGGTTGAAGGAGCTGGGTATGTTAGCCTGAAGAGGAGAAGACTGAGAGGGGATAGGATAACCATCTTCAAGTACTTGAAGGGCTGACATATAGAGGAGGGTGCCGAGTTGTTTTGTGTTGCCCCAGCAGGTCTGACCAGAACCAGCAGGTTGAAATTAAATCAAAAGAGTTTCCGTCTAGACATTAGGAAGAAATTTCTAACAGAGAGGTTCCTCAGTGGAACAGGCTTTCTCGGGAGGTGGTGAGCTCTCCTTCCCTGGAGGTTTTTAAGCAGAGGCTAGGTGGCCATCTGTCAGCAATACTGATTCTATGACCTTAAGCAGATGATGAGAAAGGAGGGCATCTTGGCCATCTTCTGGGCGTGAAGTAGGGGTCACTGGGGGTGTGGGGGGGAGGTAGTTGTGAATTTCCTACATTGTGCAGGGGGTTGGACTAGATGACCCTGGTGGTCCCAACTCTATGATTCTATGATGCTGAGTATACATTGTTATATGTGTCTTCCAATGTGGTTTTAGATTCTTCCTAGGAAGTAGAGGCGAGCAAAGAACAAATCCTATCAGACTACCTTTGCTGATGAGCTTATGGTCTAAAGATACAAACCAAGATATTGAGGTTAAATCAGGAGGGCAGACAGGTGCCGACCGTCTGGGATGATGCTAGAAGGGCATAGAATCATAGAGCTGGAAAGTACCTTCCAAAAGTTGCCACATCTCTCACGCAATTGACCTATGTATTTGGCAGCAGATAACGCAGTATCCACTTCTCAGAAAGTGCCTTTAGCTCTTTTATACAAGGAGTTATACAGTTATTTTGTGCAATATTATTTTGTGGATTATGCTTCTGATGTGTACAGGATTTATACCATCTGACGTCAAGAACTATCTTTTCAAAGAAGTGTTTCAGCAAAAAGGTGCTGAAAAGGATTGCTTAAAACAATCAAGGAAATGGAGCAATTTCTAAAGTCCGAAAGCATTTGAAGAGTTTTAGCTTCGGGTTGGGGGGGGGGGGAATGCCTAAGGAAAAGAGAGCATGGCTTGTCCAGGAAAGAGCGGCCTATAAATCGAATCAAGCAAGCAAGCAATCAAAAAGGTTACTATACTATGAGCAGGGCCAAGAGAAACATTTTACTTCACAGAGCACCAGAACTTGGGGTCAGGAATAAATTCAGGGCCAGGCAGGCTTCTCTTCACAGGTGTAATTGATTTACAGCCTTTGCTGTCGCAAGATGATGGCTCAGACAGGTTTAAAACAAGAAAAGATTAGGAAGAGACTGATTCGTGGAGGATTTCTCGGTTGGAAATGCCTCCTCTTACATCCAGCATATGAACATATGAAGCTGTTTGAAATTCAGTCAGATATCTGGGCTGTTTAGCTCAGCACTTCCAGTTTTCACTTACAGCATCTGTCCGTAGGGTTGCCAACCTCCGGGTGGTGGCTGGAGAGTTCCTGGGATTGCAACTGATCTCCAGGCGATAGATAATTAGTTCCCCTGGAGAAAATGGCCACTTTGGAAGGTGGACTCTATGGCATTATACCCCATTGAAGACCCTCCCCTCCCCAAACCCTGCCTACCTCAGGCGCCACCCCCAAAATATCCAGGTATTTCCCAACCAAGAGCTGGCAACCCTATCTGTCCAAGATCTTGGGCAGAGACGGATCTTTCCCAACGCCTTTACTATCCCAATTCTTTTAATGAGAAGTGTCACGATTCCGTGCCAGGAGTGTCTGCATGCAAAGCGTTTGTACTGCAGCGGCCCCTCCCTAAAAATAAGAGTTGGTTTTTATATTCCGACTTTACCTTTCTCTACAATCACCTTCCCTTCCTCTCCCCACAACAGACACCTTGCGAGGTAGGTGAGGCTGAGAGAGAGAACTTTGATTAGCCCAAGGTCACACAGCTGGCTTCATGTGTAGGAGTGGGGAAACCAACCCAGTTCACCAGATTGTCAGGTTCAGGCATCTGTCCCTAGCATCCCATAAGCAAACTCATCCAGGCAGGTACCTCTGAAGCAGTAATACTTTATTAGGAGCAAAAAGACAGATTAAAGGGCTGACTGCCTACAGGCAGGTGAGGCCAGTAATGGGGAACACAGGCAGGTTACATGCTTAAAACACTACGGACTGAAAAGGTAGACATTGCTAAGCAACCCCGAGAGAAGCGGTTCCCAGGAAGATAAGTGGTTCCCAGGAAGAAAGCCTAAACACTACCACAGCTGCAGAAAACAGGATGAGCGAAACTACACAGACGTTCATAGGCATGAGAACCAAGGACTTGACGTGTGGCCAGAACCTGGCCTAACTCATGTCAAGAGCCCTTGCTTCAGCTGAAAGGCAAAGGCCTGTGGAGGAGTGGGGAATCGAACCCGGTTCTCCAGATTGGTTTGAGAACCACTGGCCTAGAGCATCCCTGACAAGTGTTCATTCAGCCGCTGCTTGAATACTGCCAGTGAGGGGGGAGCTCACCACCTCATTAGGAAGCCCATTCCCCTGCTGAACTACCATAGCAAATCTTACATCCAACAGGTTGTTCCAGCATTCCCATGAACAAAAATGCTGAGACTTCGGGTACAAATGGCCCCTGAACTCTTCGCAGTCGCTGTTACAGAGTCAGCACTTCATTCCATGTTCATTATTTACCCTTCCGTCACACGCACCCCCACCATGTTATTCATGTCCCCATATTTCACGCCCGGGTCGGCATTGTCCGTCTGTCAGTTCTGCAATAACAGCTGTCATGGGTGGCGGGCTTTTTATGGCCGCTTGCTATTGTGGTGGGGCAGCGAGACTTACAGTTGGGCCGGGCTTTCGTGTCGAGGTTAAGCAAAACCTTTGTCTCCTCCACTTTCTTTTGGGATCTGGCCGAAACGTTGCAAGCAGACCTGGAACTTCTGTAAACTCTCATAAGAGCATAAGGACATAAGGAAAGGCCCTGCTGGATCAGACCAAGGCCCATCAAGTCCAGCAGTCTGTTCACACAGTGGCCAACCAGGTGCCTACAGGAAGCCTACAAACAAGACGACTGCAGCAGCACCATCCTGCCTGTGTTCCACAGCACCTAAGATAATAGGCATGCTCCTCTGATCCTGGAGAAAAATGGGTCTACATCATGACTAGTATCCATTTTGATTAGTAGCCATGGATAGCCCTATCTTCCATGAACATGTTCACTCTCCTCTCAAAGCCTTCCAAGTTGGCAGCCATCACCCCATCCTGGGGCAGGGAGTTCCACAATTTAACTATGCAGTGTGTGAAGAAGCACTTCCTTTTTGTGGAGGGGAGGGGACCTCTTAAACAGGAAACTCTCCCCAACGAACAGCTAAAGGGACTCCTACCTTTCTCTTCCCCCACCCCAAGCATTTGTCAGTCTCCATTGTGTAAAGAGTCTCCATTGTGTCTCTCGTTCAGCCATCTGTGTACCACTGGATCCTAAGCATCATGTTAACTGCTAGTATGGGCCTTTTAGAAGCAAAGGCGCATGGTAGGTGGCCAAAGTACACCTTCCGATGCAAGAAGTGTGTGGAAGAAGAGCTTTGGCATCCCTCCATTTATTCGCTCATAGCTCAAACTGTTGTCCAGGTTACGTTCCTGGTTGCCACTGCAAATTCCCTCCTTCCGTAATCTAAGCTTAGTTTGAGATTGTGAAGTCGAGTACTTCCAAGCAGCAGCAGCCAGCCAGGGAAGTGTACAAGCTAGACATAGTGATAAAAGCGTACCTCTTGGGAGGTCAGCACACTGTCTCCCGAGACTGGGACATGATCAGACGCATGAAACTGCCTTATACTGAATCAAACCCTTGTTCCATCAAGGTCAGTATTGTCTACTCTGACTGGCAGCGGCTCTCCAGAGTCTCAGGCAGAGGTCTTTCACATCATTTACAGCCAGCTGTTTGGGATTTACAGCCAGATGTTGGCGACGTTGGGGATTGAACTTGGGACATTCTGCATGCTAAGCAGATGCTCTACCCCTGAGCCACAAAGATCTCTCCCAGTATCTGTTGTTTCTGATTGCCTTGCTCATTCCCACTGAGCTACCAGGCAAAGGAAATCCTGCATCCTGATGTGGTAGCTTCATTCTTAGGCCTTCTCTAGTTTAGCAGGAAATGAGTAGATACTGATTAGATACAGGAAACGATTAGATACATTTTTCATATATATTTTTCTTTGCAACCATGAGGACTAGAAACCTGTACCCTTTAAATGGAAGCTTGGGATTCCATGGTGACCACTGAACGTTGCTTGTGGCATGATATTTTGTTCTCCTTGGCTTAGTTGCAGTTACCTAGGGTATTAGACTGGCTGCAAGTATATCTGGCATACACTGAGCACAATGTGAGACAGTGGGTCATTGGTGGGCAGCTATACCCGGTGAGATTTTTTAAAAGCCAATAAGGAAATTGCTTAAAATATGTGAAGTTTGAGAGAGATATGTGCAACTTCTCAGACTTTATGAACTGCCAGCTCGTCCATTAAACTGAGTCTCTGGCCATTTTCTTTTCCTCTCTAGGCTGCACCCGTTCTTGGTTCGTTTCCCCGAGTGATGGAAAATTCGTCTGCGGCTTCTGCCTCGTCTGAGGCCGGGAGCAGCCGTTCGCAGGAAATCGAGGAGCTGGAAAGGTTCATCGACAGCTACGTTTTGGAATATCAAGTCCAAGGCTTGCTGACCGACAAGACGGAGGGGGACGGGGAAAGCGAGCAGACGCAGTCGAACGTCTCGCAGGTTGGTACAGGAAGGCATCTCGAATGGAATGTACTTTATCAGGAATAACGCAACCACGGCCCAGCAGGTGGATTCATTTAGATGGGGAGGGGTCACCAGTGCCCCAGTTGAGAAAGGATTGATCCGCTAGCTGGGAAAATATTATCAAATAAAGATCAAGTAGTGTTGTTTTTTAAGAATATGATTTGGAATGACCCCCCCCCCAATCTTTTGATTATAGGGTTCCCAACTGCTTGGTGGGGCCTGGAGACCTTCCAGAATTACAAGCGGTCTTCAGACTACAGATGTCATTTCCGCTGGAGGAAATGGCTGCTGAGGAGGGTGGGCTTTATGGCATCATACTCCACTGTGGCCCCTCCTCTTCCCAAACCCCACCCACCCCAGGCTCCACCCTCAAATCTTGAGGAATTTCCCAGCCTGAAGCTGACAACCTTTATTTGAATTCCAACAAGCTGAATAAGTACATTCATTATCAAAATTTACTGGTTATTTTAAAGTCATGATAGCAAGATATAATAAGACGAATAAATAAATGAGTCCAGAGTCGGGCTACTAGGATTGCTTTTAATTATTGCGCGTCTCAGATATTGCATTTTCGAGCAAGTCTATCAGCGCCATTTTTCCAACAGCATGCGCTCACTTCATGCCTCTGTGTTGCACTTTGGTAATTCTCGCAATGTTTCAGACTTTTAATTATTATTACAGTACATTGGGTTTTTTTAGAAGTAATGCTATTGCATAATTGATAACTACAATGTAGTGTAAAGACAACTTTTATATGCACTGGGAAACAACAACAAAAATTTGGTGTGACTCGTTTTATTGCAAACCCAAAGAATGTCCGAGATATGCTTGTAGCGTGCTAATGCTCAAGGCCATTGGGTCTAATGAGTAGGGTGGACCCTGCTGAGGTCCCTCCCCTCTCCAAACCCTGCCTTCCCCAGGCTCCCAAATCCAGGAATTTCTCAACTTGAAGTTGGCGACCCTACCTTGTAGGCGGAGCTTTCCTTGTTTATCTAAGGATGTCGTCTTATTAGCCAGGGTGGAAGTGAAAAGCTGCTCTCCCCGCACCAGCTCTGTAGCAGTCGGGGCAGATCTAGCAGTTATTTTCACTGTTGATGGGCTGTGGTTAAGTGACAGAGCATCCTCTTGGCATTCAGAAGGTCCCAGGTTCAATCCTTGGCATCTCCAGTTCAGAGGCTCAGGTGGTAGGTGGTGTAAAAGACCTCAACTTCAGGCCCTGGAGAGCCACTGCCCGTCTGAGTAGACAATACTGATTTTGATGTACCAGTGGTCTGATTCGGGGTGAAGCAGCTTCAGGTGTTCACTCCGTGCCTTTCTTTGCAGTGGACGGCCGACTGCAATGAGCAGGTAGAGGGCAGCGGCTCCACATCGAGAGGCAAAGGCTCCGGACCTCACAATCAAAACCAGGTAAGCGAAGCACGACTCCCTGAGTCAGAAGGCTGCTCTCCAGGCTGGTAATGTTGTATGCCTTTTCCCAGCTTCAGGTCCTAGGGTCCCTGCGTCCAAACCCTGGCCTTTAAGTGCAGACATGACAGAGGTCTGTACAATTATGCATGGTAAGGAGAGAGTGGACAGGGAGAAGCTTTTCTCCCTCTCCCATAATACTAGAACACGGGGTCATCTGCTGAAGCTGGAGGGTGAGAGAGTCAAAACAGACAGAAAGATTTCTTCACACAACGCATAGTTAAATTGTGGAACTCCCTGCCCCAGGATGTGGTGATGGCTGCCAACTTGGAAGGCTTTAAGAGGGGAGTGGACATGTTCATGGGGGAGAGGGCTATTCATGGATATTAGTTAAAATGGATACTAGTCATGATGCATACCTATTCTCTCCAAGATCAGAGGAGCAAGCCTATTATCTTAGGTGCTGTGGAACACAGGCAGGATGGTGGTGCTGCAGTTACTTTGTTTGTGGGCTTCCTAGAGACACCTGGTTGGCCACTGTGTGAACAGACTCCTGGACCTGATGGGCCTTGGTTTGGTCCAGCAGGGCTTTTCTTATGTTCTTAACAAAAACATTTTGACAGCAGTGAAGTGGTTTAATAGAACTGTCGCTGCCTTCCAACACAGGCACAATTTGCTGGCCAGGAGCGAGCCCTGGAAAGAGCCAGATTCGAATCCAGTAGCACTTTAAAGTCCAACAAGATTTTCAGGGTATGAGCTTTTGAGAGTCAAAGCTCCCTTTGTCAGGTACAAGAGGAAAAAAGCACTATTTGGATTCTTGGTGTTTTTCTGTCTGAAGCAGACGAAACTGTTGCGGGCAGTTATTGCCTCTGCCATCAACTCAGTGGCCCATTGAGCATTTCCAACAGTTCTGAAACTGAATTTTTGTTTGCTTATTTATTGGCAAGGACGCGTGGTGTGAGGTCATGCATAAAAGCAATAGTGGTTGGCAGTATCTTGGCCAATGGGGTTAATCTGAGATGCAATTATTATTAATGGGAAACAAATAATAATTTTAAACAGGTGATACGTGATGCGTGGAACAAGACTGGGGGTTGATGGATTTCCCAAGAGCCAGCGTGGTGTAGTGGTTAAGAGCGGTGGTTTGGAGCAGTGGACTCTGATCTGGAGAACCGGGTTTGATTCTCCAACTCCTCCACATGAGCAGCGGAGGCTAATCTGGTGAACCGGGTTGGTTTCCCCTCTCCTACACATGAAGCCAGCTGGGTGACCTTGGGCTAGTCACACTCTCTCATCCTCACCTACCTTATAGGGTGTATGTTGTGGGGAGGGGAAGGGAAGGTGATTGTAAGCCGGTTTGATTCTTCTTTAAGTGGTAGAGAAAGTTGGCATATAAAAAGCAACTCTTCTTCTTCCTCCTCCTCCTCCTCTTGGCTCTTTTCTGCTGTTGTAAGAATGTAAGGAGATCCCTGCTGAATCAGACTTATTGGCCTTATCTATTTGAGCATCCTTTTTCTAGCAATGGCCAGCCAGATGCTTTTGGGTTCTCAGAAGCACAATATGAAGGCAACATTCCTTTCTGTTTATTTACCCCTGAAAAACTTTCATTGAAAGGTACCCTGCCTTTGAACCTGGAGGTTCCATTTAGCTAACAGTTATCAAAAAACTTATCCTCTGTGAATTACTTTTGTCCTTTTCTAAAACTGTCCCTTACCTCGTTTGGAGGATCTGCTCATTGTCACATGGTAAGGGTGTTTCTGTAAATCAATATTCTCAACATGGCCTCACCTGTGGATACTTAAATCTGGGGATTGGGGGCATGAACAGACAAGACAGATCTTTCTACAAACCTGAGAAAAGCCTCAGGTTTGCAGTCAAACCTGAAAAATGTATAAAGCATTCTGCCTGTGTTATCATTTTGCTTATCTGTGTGAGGAAAGCTCTGAAAAGTGGAGGAATTTATATTGGTATTCAGAATTGGGAGTGAGTACAAAGCATTAATTTGCATCTTCTTGGTGCGCAACATGGCTAACAGTTTTCTTTGATGAGGTTTTTTTTTTTACACTGAATTAATGAGGCCCTGTGCATTTAAGGATCCTGCAGGGATGCTCGTACATGAAAGGGCTTTGAAAACTAGGATGTTCATCGACATTAGAGTATGTTGGTATAAATTTGGGACCTATCTTTGTGATGACCTCTTTATCGAAGCCCAGAATGATCCAGCACGTAGTCAGCTTTTGACAACAGTACTTCTCCTCTTCTCAAACTCATCCTAAGGCATTGTTTATTTGGGAAAGAAAATCTTTTAAAAGTTGTTTTATATATGCCAATTTTCTCTACCTTTTAAGGAGAATCGAAATGGCTTACAATCGCCTTCCCTTCCCTTCCTCTTCCTCTCTCAATTCTTTGTATCTCCGAAGTGGCTAAGACCAAACTGTTCTCACATTTTATCCACAGTGTCTATGGTATACCATTAGGGTTGCCAGGTCGCTTAGATTGAAGAAGAAGAGCTGGCTTTGTGTGTGGGAGTGGGGAAACAAATCCAGTTCACCAGATTGGCCTCCGCCGCTCATGTGGAGGAGTGGGGGAATCAAACCCGGTTCTCCCTATCAGACTCCACCGCTCCAAACCACCGCTCTTAACCACTACACCAGATTGGCAGAAATTGCCCGCCAATCCAGTACCTGGCTTGGAAGTAGGGATCACATGTGTGTGCGGCCGCGCTGATGCGATCGCATCACTTTCAGTTTACACCTGGAAGCGCCGCATCACAACGGGCCTTTTACCACTCAAATTCCCAGTTTGAGCAGTAAAAGGTCCGTTGTGATGCAGCACTTCCGGGTGTAAACCGGAAATGACGTGATTGTGTTGGTGCGGCCGTGCGCACAACCTCTACTTCAGCTCCACCCCAAAAACCTCCCACCGGAGCCAAGGGAGCACCTAGCAACCCTATATACCATAGGAGCAGTGGAGTTCCTAGAGCATCTACTCTTAGTAGCCCTCTAGATCTTCTGTTCTTCTAGAGTAAATGGTATACCATAAGGTCCACCCGCTAAAGTTGCCAATTTCTTGTGGGGAGCTGTGGTCTGGAAATCAGTTATAATTTCGGGAGAACTCATTATGCAGTTGGTAACCCTAGATCAGGAGTGTCAAACGTAAGGCCTACGGGCTGGATCCGGCCCCTTGAGAGCTCTTATCCGGCCTGCAAGCTAGCCGAGGCAGCCACCCCCTCCACTCTCAATCGGGTCTTACGAGGCATGGCTTGGCCCCCACCAAGTGACCTTTATGTTGTATCCGGCCCTCGTAACAAATGAGTTCCAACACCCCTGCCCTAGAGGGAGTGGACTGGTTAGAGACGCCAAGGTGGGTAGATAGGGCTCCCAGGCTGTGCCTGGCATCCATTGGGAAATTGGGGGGCTAGGACATGGGAGGATGTGGCATTGTGTGTGTCACAATGACACTTACGGGGAAAACAGGGAAGTGATGTCGGGTAGCTCTAGGAGATCTCCAGCTACTAACTGGAGGTTGGCAACCCTAAGAAGGGATTCCATGAACACAGGCCTGACCACAGAATCAGCCTCCCACTAACTGGGTGGGGTGGGGTGGGTGTTCTGATTTTCTGAAGAAAGACCCACGTTACTGCATCTTTCTATATGGGTAGTCAGTATTGTTAATATTTTATTGGATGTAATAGGAGATAATTAAAAAACACACCATTGTGACATCTTATTACAGAGCCCTCTTCCCCGATCCGCCTACTGAATCAACATTTCCCGTCAGTTTTGAAAAATGATAAAAGGAGTTTTAACGTAATGGGTGTGTGTGTGAAATATTAAATTAAAAAGGAGGTGAATTTTTGCACATGGCTGAGATTCCAGTAGAATAACATTCAATTAGAGAACAGTTCTAGAGACATAACCAGATTGCATTGAATTTCCCTGTTTTATCCCTCGTGTAAATTGTGATTTGTTCTTTAATGGCCAAAAAAACTCTTCAATCCAATTTGCAGCTATAAGCACAGAACGTGATACAGTAAAATAAAATGCTTTTCTATGTGATGCTTTGGTAGTCTGTAGCTTCATGTGGTTTGAGGGATTTCCATGTTTTAGGGATTTCTGGGATGAAGTACATTAAATTAAAGGTTCTGTCAGCTTTAACATAACATTGATTCTATCAATTACTTCTTTCTAAAAGGAATCTATAAGAGGGAATTTCCCTATTAACTGGAGTTCCTTTGGGGCAGATTGGTGAGCATGAAATAAACATAACTTGAGCACCAGTAAATGACAAAGTCAATTATTATAGGAGTATCCTTCCACAGTAAACAGGGTTGCCAGCCCCCACCCCCCGCTGTGGTCGAGGCATCCCCTACCCCAAAGCCCCTCCACCTGCTGCCAATCTAGGGTTGCCAGGTCCCTCTTCACCACTAGAGGGAGATTTTTTGGGGCATAGCTTAAGGAGGGTAGTGTTTGGGGAGGGGAAGGACTTCAATGTCATAGAGTCCAGTAGCCAAAGCGGCCATTTTCTCCAGGGGAACTGACCTCTATCGGCTGGAGATCAGTTGTAATAGCAGGAGATCTCCAGCTAGTACCTGGAGGTTGGCAACCGTATTCCAATCAGCTGGCCTGTGGGGGTACCTAATGGCAGCGAAGCAAGACCTAGGCCAGCAACATGGCAATGTCACTTCTGTTGGGTACTGTTGGGTACATAATCTTGTGCTCTGGTCTTTGAAGAAGAAGAGTTGTTTTTTATATGCCGACTTTCTCTGCCACTTAAGGGAGAATCAAACCGGCTTACAATCACCTCCCCTTCCCCTCCCCCCAACAAGACACCCTGTGAGGTAGGTGGGGCTGAGAGAGCTGTGACTAGCCCAAGGTCACCCATCTGGCTTCGTGTGTAAGAGTGGGGAAACCAACCCGGTTCACCAGATTAGCCTCCGCCGCTCATGTGGAGGAGTGGGGAATCAAACCCGGTTCTCCAGATCAGAGTCCACCGCTCCAAACCACCGTTCTTAACCACTGCAAATGCTGGCTCTCTACGATAACCACAGAGCTTTCACCCAAATACCAGACCGTTGCCAGCGACGCAATGATGTCCCTTTCGGTGCACACTGGATAGTCTAGCCCTATCTTCACTGCTGGTAAATCCGTCCCCACCCCCTGCTGGTTGCATGGGGGGTATCCGGCACCCCTAGCTGCACTCTTGTAATGTTGTATCCTTCGGGTTTCCATCTCTGGGTTGGGAAATACCTGGAGATTTTGGGGGTGGAGCCTGAGGAGGGCAGGGTTTGGGGAGGGGAGGGATTTCAATGCCATAGAGTCCAATTGCCAAAGCGGCCATTTTCTCCAGGGAAACTGATCTCTGTCGCCTGGAGATCAGTCGTAATAGCGGGAGATCTCCAGCCACCACCTGGAGGTTGGCAACCCTATGTATCCTGAGTCCTAATCCCAGTTATTACCATGTTGGAGGTCATCTAAAATGCCTGCGTGGTGTACTGCTTAGAGTGTTGAACTGGGATGTGGGAGTCTGAGGTTCAAATCCTCCATTCTTCCATGGTAGCTTACTGGGTGACCTTGGGACAGTTGCTCTACTTCGCAGGGTTGTTGTTGTGAGGATAAAATGGAGGAGGGGAAATGGTGTCGTAAGCTGCTTTGAGTCTCCATCGAGAAGAAAAGCGAGGCATAAATATCTGAAGAAACGAATACATGCCTTTTCAGAAGACTGTAGATTCCTTGAAGAGAGAGGGCGAAATCTTGAAGAGATTTAGTGGTATTTTTGTGGCGTAGAGATTAGAGGTTGCCAGGACTTTGAGGCCAAATATCGGGATCATTCATAATTGCATTTGTCTGTACTGAGATTCTGTGGGGTCAGGGAGCACATATCCCCATTAAGTTCCTGCATCTAGAAGTAACATTGAAAGGACACCATAAAAGTATAATAAATTTTGTACAATGAGCAAATACATGCCTGTATCTGTCTGCCTGTCTGTCTTTCTTTCTGTCTTTCTTTCTGTCTATCTATCTTTCTTTCTTTCTAAAAATAGAAGGGGTGGAACTTTTGAAACAGTAGGCTGAAATTAGGACATCGAGGATATCGAAGACACTTCTGAGTTTTGCAAACTAGTAGGGCCCAAATGTATTATCCTGGTAGAGATGCCCGCCTCCAGGTGGGACCTGGGGATCCCTTGGAATTACAGCTCATCTCCAGACTACAGAGATCAGCTCCCTTGGAGAAAATGGATGCTTTGGAGGGTGGACTCTATGGCACTGTACCCCACTGAGGTCCCTGTCTTCCCCAGGCTCCATCCCCAAATCTCCAGCAGTTCCCCAACCTGGAACTGACAAGCCTATGCCACTCGCTGGTGGCCAGGGGGGGGACCTGGCAGCCCTATACCCTTAGGGTTGCCAGCTCTGGGTTGGGAAATACCTGGAGATTTTTGGAGCGGAGGCTGAGGAGGGAGGGGCTTGAGAAGGGGAGGGACTTCAGTGTCATAGAGTCCAATTGCCAAAGTAGCCATTTTCTCCAGGGGAACTGATCTCTATCAGCTGGAGGTCAGTTGTAATAGCAGGAGATCTCCAGCTAGTACCTGGAGATTGGCCACCCTATATGTCCTGGATAACAGTCCCAAAAGATAGGTTGTTTCAACCCCCCCCCCCCAGGCATTCCGTTAACCCCTCAGAGGAACCGATTAGCTTTGGTAAGTTGTTCTTGACTAAAGCCGGCTGTTTGTTGTTTCCAGGAAGAGTGGGATCACAGCAGCAGTAGCAGCTCAGGATCCCGGCCTAGTTCAGGCTGCGGGCCTGGGTCTGCATCAAGGTCTGCCGGCCAAGAGAGAAGCAGCCAGTTCAGGCATTCTCGAAAGGTACCCTCTGGTGGTGGTGATGGTGGTGGTGAAAGCCAGATAAGGAAAGCTGGGGAACATGGCCTCTATTCAACCTCTCCGCTCAGCCAAGTTGTGAATCCATCCATCAGCTATGTTTATGAACTCTATCTTGGGAGATTCCTAGAGCTTTGTGGGGGGGGGGGGTGCCTGGAGAGTGGAGTTTGGAGAGGGCAGTAGGGATGGCAGTAGGGTTGTGCATATCGATACACCCAAACCGAAAATAAACCCGAAATTAGCCATTTCGGCAATACTACCAAAACATGGGAATCTGCCCGAAGTCGAATAGGGGATTCGGCTTTTCGGGTTTGGCTGTTCGCCATTACTCAGATGCACGGCTCTGTGCTTTCTCCCATTTTTCTATCTTTGACTGGTTTTGTTAGGGGCCCTTTTGAGGAGAGGGACGTGTAATCGGAGCCAACTTGGTCCAACAACTATTCGGTGTGTTGATCTGCAATTCTGCATCAAGCATAAGGGTTATTTAAAAGACGGGGCTCACCCAGTCCTGTCTGGAGGGATATACCCTCCAACTAAAAAACGCCAGCTTCTACTGCTGCTTACTAGGCTTCTGAAGACGACTCCTCACCCGTGCGAATGAGCCATCTCCTTCACAAGAGCTGCCTTGATCATGACTTCGGCTAACTCCGATATCACCCCCCCCCCCCGAAAACCTGCTCTCATACTGAAGGTTGCCCCAAATAGAGGCTTTGTTTCCCCGCACCGTGACCATTTCTTGAAATCAGATTTTTGATTACTATAATAAAGGACTGTTCACAGGATGTCATTTGCCACCAAAAGAAATGTTTTCCATGCCTTATTTTTCTTGCATTTAAGCCTTTTTCCTCAGTTCGGAAGCTTATTTGCATGGACATCATGCTATGCACCCCAGATATAAAGGGAGCCCCACACTTTGAGGCGCCAGCCTGCCAATCAGCTCTTTCTTCCAGTCCTCGGCAACACTGAACTTCTGAACCTGAAAACCAATGGAGAGCTCAGCTCACAAATGCCTAGAGCAGTGATGGCGAACCTTTTAGAGACCAAGTGCCCAAACTGCAACCCAAAACCCACTTATTTATTGCAAAGTGCCAACACGGCAATTTAACCTGAATACTGAGGTTTTAGTTTAGAAAAAACAACTCATACATTAACATCTTGTTACAAGGTTTTGGATGTAAATGACTGCCGCACATGTACATGTTTATGCTGAATCGCATCCTTTGCTTGGGTGCACAAACCCTGGAAGTTACTTTTTTTCCCCTTTGCAGACTTTCTTTTGGTTTAATTTAGGATTTGGAGAAGGAACGTTGTGTTTTCAGGAGCACTGATAGGCGACAGCCAGGAGAGAAGAGCTGGTGGTGGTTGTGTGGAGGGAAATTTGTCCTCTGATACCTTTAAGAAAATAAAATGATGTAAATATATAAATAACAGAGCAGTATGGTTGCTGCTTGAGTGAAAAAGGGCCGTTATGGCTCACTCGGTCTGTACTGGTGTGATGTTGTGTATGGATTCCGCGGGAGGTTTCATCTGTAGCTCTTTTTTGTCAATTGGCAGTCCACGCTCATCTCAGTTTCACTGGTCTGAGCCAAGCGGCAGCAAACAGCAAGTTAAGTTGGGTGAGTCGTATAGCGAGCCTATTGTGCCGCACGGAAATAAGTAAGATCTCCTACTCTGCCTTTTTTCTCTTTGTAGAATGGCAACAAAGACAGTTCCCTTGACATGCTGGGCACAGATATCTGGGCAGCCAATACCTTGGAGCCCTTCAGGTAAGCTGGTCTTTGAAAAGGCACTGGTCCCCTCTTCTTTTGGTTGGATAAATAGGGTTGCCAACCTCCAGGTACTAGCTGGAGATCTCCCACTATTAGAACTGATCTCCAGCCGATAGAGATCAGTTCCCATGGAGAAAATGGTCGCTTTGGCCATTGGACTCTATGGCATTGAAGTCCCTCTCCTCCCCAAAACCCGCCCTCCTCAGGCTCCATCCCAAAAACTTCCCGTCGGTGGCAAAGAGGGACCTGGCAACTCTAATTGTCCTGGTCAGTTTATTCGACTGTGTATCTCTTTTTTTTTTTTAATTTTTTAAAAATTTTTTTAATGATTTTTATTGAATTTTTTAACAAACCAATACAATATTTTTGAACATCCTTATAATATATGTATGCTTATTTTTTCCTCTGATCTGTTTCATTCCAGGTATTTATTTTTTTTAAAATGATTATTATTTGTATAACATACATAAACCAAAAAACACATTATACAAAAAAATACACACAAACCATAAGCACAACAACACTAACAAACATTAAACATATAATCTACCAAATAGCAAACTTTATCTGGATGACACTGCTATCTTTTTGAACCTTCCATCTATCTCTAAATTATTACTTACAATAATAGAATAGTTCTTTAACAAAAGGAAACAGATATTAGCTCATGTTCTTTTTATTCACTCTCTACACATCTTATATACCTACTACTGTCTCTATTACTATATTGTTATATATATACAGGTATTTTGTCTCAATAATTTCTCTTTTTCTCCCCTGATGTCTTTGTAGCGGCGCCACCTGGGACCTGCAACCTGAAAAACTTGACTTCACGCAGTTTCACCGAAAACTCCGCAACACTCCTAAGCATCCGCTCCCGCACATTGACAGAGAAGGGTGAGTCGCACTCCAATCAGACACAGTATTTTTTTCTTCCCCTAAGTTGAACAGCCACTGGCTATCCATCAACCACTTCACACTTTAAAAAGGGGAAATTAAATGTATTTTTTCCTTGGCACTATAAAGAGAAAAGTTGCCACATCTCTCACGCAATTAACCATCTATTTGACAGCAGATGACGCGGTATCCGCTTTTCAGAAAGCGTCTTTAGCTGTTTTATACAGGGAGTGATATATTTATTTTGTGCAGTGTTATTTTGTGGGCATGATAAAACAATATGGGCCAGGGAGTTTATCTGATCTGGACAAAATGGGCATTTTTGTTCTGGAATAATTTTATTGTTATTGCCCTTGTGTCTCAGCTGAGTCCAGGGCATTATATCTCGCCAATAAGAAAGCTCGTCTGAACTTGTGCATTTCTAACCAGCGGAAATAGTCTGGCAAAGAGAAAGTTCCGTTGAAGGGTATCTGGAAGAAACGAGCTGCTAGGAAGAAAGTAGATTCCTTTAAAATGTGTTGGAGGAGAGTGTTACGGATACCGTGGACTGCCAAAAAAACAAATCAGTGGGTTCTAGATCAAATCAAGCCTGAACTGACCCTAAAAGCAAAAAATGACTAAACTGAGGCTGTCGTACTTTGGTCCCGTTATGAGAAGAAGAGTCACTGGAAAAGCTATTAATGTTAGGAAAAGTTGTAGGTAGCAGGAAAAGAGGAAGACCCAACCAGAGATGGATGGACTCTATAAAGGAAGCCACGACCCTCAATTTGCAAGACCTGAGCACGGCTGTTAAAGATAGGATGTTTTGAAGGACATTGATTTCATAGGGTTGCCATGAGTCGGAAGCAACCTTGACGGCACTTAACACACACATTATTATTATTAATCATTGGATCAATTTAAATGCACTCCAAGCTCTAGTGGGAAATGTCACGCACCTCTTCAGCCTAAAGTGACCACAGAAACAGTTCTTGCAGAAATCAGAACCGAGAGGAAAATCAGCTCTGTAGTAACCAACAGTTCTCTGGCATGGCTGCCTTTGAGAAACGTCTGTGAGTTTTACGCTCGTGCAACCCCCTGCTTGTAAACATCTTCAGCCAACACGAGAGCCAGTGTGGCACAGTGGTTAAGAGAGGTGGACTCTAATCTGGAGAACCAGGTTCGATTCCCCACTCCTCCACATGAAGCCTGCTGGGTGACCTTGGGCCAGTCACAGTTCTCTCCGATCTCTCTCAGCCCCACCTACCTCACAAGGTGTCTGTTGTGGGGAGAGGAAGGGAAGGAGATTGTAAGTCAGTTTGATTGTCCATAAAGGTAGAGAAAAGCAGGGTATAAAAACCAACTCTTCTTCTTCTTCACAAGCTCATTTTTACATTAGATTCAGATGTGTTCTTTTTGTCTGTTCTTAGAATCGGGAAAGGAAAATGTGAGGATGGAGACAGCATCAACCTGAACGATATAGGAAAAGTTCTTCCAGCTTGGCCGGTAAGTTTCTAGTCGTTTTATTTGTATACCTGGTGTCATGTATGCACAGCATAACAGAGTGGGCTGTTTGACACCCAGATTAAATCCCCAATATCCCGAAAGGCATCCTTGTGTTTTCTCTCTGAAGCTTCGCGGATCTGCATTGGGAACATTTGCTGGTTGAATATACCGCTTTCTAAGACTTGGAATGTTTGCATGAGTTGTGTGCAATATTGGGATTGTGAGGCTTTGGGGACCCTCCCGACCTGAACTGTCACCCCCAAATTATATAAAAACGAATTAAACAAAATAAATCAGTATATTATACACTGCACTTAAAATACAAATTTAAAACCAAAGGCCTCAAATTTAGCCTTTAAACTGAAAGCCGCCAGACTAAGTAAGTAGTAGAAGAAGAAGAGCTGGTTTTTATATGCCAACTTTCTCTACCACTTAAGGGAGAATCAAACCAGCTTAGAATCACTTTCCCTTCCCCTCCCCACAACAGACACCCTGTCAGGTAGGTGGGGCTGAGAGAGCTCTTAATAGAACTGCGACTAGCCCAAGGTCACCCATCTGGCTGACCTGGAGGAGTGGGGAAACCAACCCGGTTCACCAGATTAGCCTCTGCTGCGCATGTGGAGGAGTGGGGAATCAAACCTGGTTCTCCAGATTATAATCCACTGGTCCAAACCACCGCCCTTAACCACTACACCAGGCTGAAACTGAAAACCGCCAGATTAAGTAAGTCCTCAATATACAGAACATAATACAAATGAATATCTCTGATGGTATTACAAACAAGACCACAGTAAACCAGGCTCAATGAGTATCTCAAAGTTGATAGTCCACAAAAAAAGCCACAGTAAACAAGACCAAATGTCTTTTGGACCTATGAGCCTTCTTCAGTGGTCACAAATACATACATATACGCCAAGAGCAAGTGTTGATATAATTAGCCAGATCAGGTGTTAATTTGATTCATGCACGTTTCATTCCATGTGGCATAATAAAGATCATGGATCTTGTTCCATGATTTTCATGCTCACACATAAAAAATGCAAGTTTATAAAGTATATCTAATCTTGGCCGTTTATTTTCTTGGGGCATGTACACATACATCAGCCAGCAATTTGCCAAAAGACAGGATTCTACTGCCTCAAAGATAGTTTTTTACAAAACGGTGAATGGGATGGAAGGATGAAGGACTGCTTCCTTCTTCATAACGTGTGTGGGATATTAAGAAGTGTCTGGATGTTGAGAGAATCAGTGAGTGTATGTACTCTACAAAACCTATGCTGGTATAAATGCAAGATTCTCCTTGGGCCGTCAGGAAACCCACAATACATTGGCATGGGGAGGTGGTGATAACAGCATGGTCTGAAAAATCTGTGATGGCTCAGTGGTAGAGCATCTGCTTTGCCGGCAGAAGGCCGTAGGTTCATCTCCAGCTCAAGGTTTGTTTAATAGGTGATGTGAAAGTCCTCTGCCTGAAGCCCCGGAGAGCCGCCCCCAGTCTGAGTAGACAGCACTGACCTTGATGGATCTGATTCAGAATAAGGCAGATTCATGCGTTCAAAATCCGCTTTCTCCCTGGTGTAGTGGTGTGGTGGTTAAGAGCGGTGGTTTGGAGCGGTGGACTCTGGTCTGGAGAACCGGGTTTGATTCCCCACTCCTCCACATGAGCGGTGGAGGCTAATCTGGTGAACTGGGTTGGTTTCCACATTCCTACACGTGAAACCAGCAGGGTGACCTTGGGCAAGTCACAGCTCTATTAGAGCTCTCTCAGCCCCTACCTTACAGGGTGTCTGTTGTGAGGAGGGAAGGAGATTGTCAGCCGGTTTGATTCTCCCTTAAGTGGTAGAGAAAGTCGGCATATAAAAAGCCAACTCCTCTTCTCTCTTCTCTTCTCTTCTCTTCTCTTCTCTTCTCTTCTCTTCTCTTCTCTTCTCTTCTCTTCTCTTCTCTTCTCTTTTGTAATGTCTGGCCCCATGAAGTGTTCTGGGGAACTCAGAAGCATGCACGCTGTTGTTTGTTGTTGGGTTGGTCCTAATAAAGGTCTTTTGTGGACTGCGTTCTCGGCTTTTTTGGATAAACGCGAGATAATAGTTATGGCATGTGTGCCGTCCCCCCTGCAAAGCATCCTGGGTCCTGTAGTTTGGCGAGTGTGATATGAATTCTGTCTCAGGAGCATCCAGAATCCCGTAACTCTGGAACAGCCATGGTGGGTTTTGAGTCGGCTTTCCGCCATCTAGTGTCTGATTTTTGTAAGCGTACACTTTTTTTAAAAAGGTTGAGCAACCTGCTGTGAGCGAAAGATGGATGGGGGAAGCAGACGGCTTTGGTGCAAACTCTCTCCTGCCAGTGAAAGAGAGGTCAAGCTTTTCATCTCAGAATTTGGGCATCCACCCTTGACATAAGCTCATCTTTACGAGGTGACAGTCCCCTCCCTCTCCCGTCTGGAAAAAAAGGGAAGTCATTTAGGTGTGGAAAGCTTGTTGTTTAGCAGTGTTGATGGGTTTATGATTGTGGTTTATGGCGAGGTATTTCTTCTGCCCAATTCTGGGCTTTTCCCTCTTTTACTGCAAGACAAATGGAGGGTTGGAAAGTTATATGGCAGTAGTTAGTCAATAAATGGGGAGGGGTGACTACGCAGCCGTCAGCTCAGCACCTCTAGAAGAAGAAGAATCGTTGGTTTTTATACACCAACTTTCTCTACCTTCTTAGGACAATCAAAGAGGCTTACAACCGCCTTCCTTTCCTCTCCCCACAACAGACCCCCTGTGAGGTGGGGCTGAGAGAGTTTGGAGAGAACTGTGACTAGCCCAAGGTCACCCAGAAGGCTTCATGTGGAGGGGTTGGGAATCAAACCCGGTTCTCCAGATTAGAGTCCACTGCTCATGTGGAGAGGTGGGGAATCAAACCCAGTACTCCAGATTAGAGTCTGCCGCACGTGTGGAGGAGTGGGGAATCCAACCTGGTTCTCCAGATTAGAGTTCACTGCTCCTAACCGCTACACCACTACATGGGAGATCAGCCTACCAGAATGTGATATTAACTCAGTGGCTGAATTACTGCTTCCCAGAATGGCACCCATTAGATGCTTCAGGAAAGTGGGCAGGGCCCTTGCCCGATGGGGCTTGTGGTTGGTGCATTATGTTCTCTGCGATGTATATCCTGGGCTATCAGGGAGGCAAATGGTGACGAAAGTAAACAAGTCCTTTATGGCTGAGAAGTAGAAAAGGGGAATTGGGATAGGGCGCGGAGTTCAGCCACCGTGTGCCTTTTGCAGGATATGTATAGCGTGGAAGACATGGCCAAGAAGAGGGCTTTGGGGCAGGGGCTAGAAAGATCCAAGTAGGGAGGGGGCCGAACGGTAGAACGTCACAGTTGGGTTCAGACACGGGGTCTAGTAACCCATTGTTTGCTGCTGGGATGCAAAATTGAGGCAAGGGTCTTTTCAGGGATCAAGGAATGGGAAGGGGGTGCTTCTTCCTTTTCCTACCCTACTCTTCCTCTGCAATGTCTGCACCCGTTGGTTCCCCCCACATTGCAGGTTTAGAGATGTATCTTGCTGTTCAAATGGGGGGGGGGCTAGATGGGAGAAGGGTTGTAAAGGGAAAAGCAGCAGGCCAGAATAAGTTTAAGCACACATCCCCACCTGCGTGCCATTTCTTTCCTGCAAGTTTGCACGTTCACACCTGTGCTCCTCTTCCCAGCGTTTCCTAATTGTGCGATTCCACTGCACTTTTCTTATATTCTGGAGGTTCTTTCCTGCTGGCAGCCAGCAGGGGGCAGCAGATGGCCATGGGCCACACACCACCTTGACTGTCAATCAGAGATGAGTTCTCAGTTCCATAATAAAGCCATAACCAGAGAATTCAGGTCTATTAGAAAGCCTTTTCTTTCTTTCTTTCTTTCTTTCTTTCTTTCTTTCTTTCTTTCTTTCTTTCTTTCTTTCTTTCTTTCTTTCTTTCTTTCTTTCTTTCTTTCTTTCTCTTTCTTTTCCTTCCTTCCTTCCTTCCTTCCTTCCTTCCTTCCTTCCTTCCTTCCTTTCTTTCTTTCTTTCTTTCTTTCTTTCTTTCTTTCTTTCTTTCTTTCTTTCTTTCTTTCTTTCTTTCTTTCTTTCTTTCTTTCTTTCTTTCTTTCTTTCTACTTCATATGGTTAAGATGTATACCTAAAATGACCTAAGTGTATTCCTAGGAGCCAGCGTGGTGTAGTGGTTAAGAGCGGTGGCTTGGAGCAGTGGAGTCTAATCTGGAGAACCGGGTTGGTTTCCCCACTCCTCCACATGAGCGGCAGACTCTAATCTGGTGAACTGGATTTGTTTCCCCATTCCGACACCCGAAGCCAGCTGGGTGACCTTGGGCTAGTCGCACTTTCTCAGCCTCACCTACCTCACAGGGTGTCTATTGTGGGGAGGGGAAGGGAAGGTGATTGTAAACTGGTTTGATTCTTCCTTAAGTGGTAGAGAAAGTCGGCATACGAAAACCAACTCCTCCTCCTCCTCTATACTTAAAATTACATTGTTGTTTTATAATATCAGGTTTCTATTTTTGTTTTTGTTAGCCTTGAGTCAAGGTTTAACCTACACTCTCGATAAGGGCTGATATGCCACTTTGGTTGCTTTACAGCCAGCTGTTGATGGGAAATCTCAAGTTTGTGAAGAACCGCATGCAACCACTTCGAAGTTGCCGAGGGAGCTGTAGACACCTCCTCCTGCCAAGTTCCTTCCCTCTGCTTTGGCAACGGCCTCTTTTGTAAGGGGGTTCAAAACCCAATAAAACCCATGCCACATGGTGTGCCCATTTGGCTGTTTCTCAAGAGGTCCTCAAAGGCTGCCAAAGTAAAAAGGAGACCAGTAAAAGGGGAGATGAGGGGATTAACTCCTTTAATTGAAAGCCCCTGCTCACAAGTGGCTGGAAATATCACTCCTCAGTTGACAATTCGATTTACAGCCTCGCTATTTAAAGTCAGTGTCAATTCGTCGTTGTTGTTTTTGAGGTCAACTCTGCCTGATTTATTTTGAGTCCCTATGAGAAAGGTGGGCTATAAATAACGTAAATGAATAAAAAATTCTGTAGAGAACCATATGGAGAATTCCAGGGTTCCACGGATGCTTTATCAGGGGGTTCCTTGGAAAGGAAGATCAGTAGTGGCGGACAAAGAGCACGGAAAGGCCGCTAGACTGTGTGGCCCATTAGCCGCTCTTCTGCATTGGTGGCAAGTCACAGGGGGTCATTTCATCCAAATGACTGGTTATGGTTTAGTTCTAAATTCTTATTCTTCCAATCTTCAGATCTATAAATCATCAATTCATTCTTTTTTCCATATTAGGCAAAAAGTCAGTAAAGGGTTTCCAATTTTCTGAACTTTTCAACATTCATTTAAAATTCATTTAAAAAGGCATTTTATTGTTATGCCTGCTACCCTGTGTCAGAATTCCAAAGGGCCCCACAGGCTCAAAAAGGTTGGGAACCCCTGATCTAGATAGTTTGTCACCATTTACATAAGAACATCAGAAAAGCCCTGCTGGACCAAACCAAGGCCCATCAGGTCCAGCAGTCTGTTCACACAGTGGCCAACCAGGTGCCTCTAGGAAGCCCACAAACAGGACGACTGCAGCACCACCATCCTGCCTGCGTTCCACAGCACCTAAGATAGTAGCGATGCTCCTCTGATCCTGCAGAGAATAGGTATGCATCATGACTAGTATCCATTTTCCCGCTCTGAAGGAAGGGCATCTTGAACTTTGGGTGTTTCTCGCCCATTGCTAGGGGTAGGCAGGACTAAACTAACAACTTGCTTTCTCCTGGCGAGGAACACCTCCCCTTCCAGTTCTTCTCCTGCCTTCACTGGGGTGAGAGCGTTGCAGCCATAGCTGCTGCCTAGGTCTAGTGAAATTAGGTTAGACTAGATCATTTTCCTTACCTCGTCGTATCCAATCGCTTTTTAAATTTAAGCTCCCGGCTCTGCCGACTATGAGCTGAGCCGCAGGAGAACAGCTAAGCCGTGGGAAAGAGGCGGCAAACGAAATGGCTACTGGAGAAGCTGCATCGGAGGACATCGAGCTCCTTTCCGATGCAGATCATGAATTGGCCTTACAATCAGATCCCGCTGTTAGCCGCCCTGGCGGACTATCGGAGAGGGAGACAGGAAAGTCGCCGCCGCCGCCATCTACTTCGGCTGGGAAATCGCTGAAGAAAAACAAGTCTAATGGCGGGGGGAAAGGCAGCAGCTGCAAGCGCCAGCTTAAGCAGAGTTCCACTTCGACCTCAGGTCCCCGCTGGATCTTCTGCTGTGCCTTTGGATGTGGAGACCAGGATACCTACAGAGGGTAAAGTAACCCCCCCTTCTGAGGAAGGGGGATCCCCCAAGAACCCCACGTTTGAACAGGTATATAATATGATAGAGGGCTCCATGGAAAGGCATTTTCAGAGGCTCCAATCTCTTATCCTACCCTTCCAGCAGGGTTACCCTCCTCAAAGACGCCTTCAGCCACTTCCTCAAGGGTCTTCATATAGTCGGACATCTTCCCCTGGGTCCTCAGCCATATTTGAACCCATGCAGGAGGAGCCTGGCTACAGCCAAAGCGCCCACTAAGGCAGCTATGAAAGCAGTGCCAAATATCCAAGAGCAGAGAAATGAAACCTACCAAGAGCAGAGAAATGAAACCTACCCTGTGGATAGGGATTCTGGGGCTGACAATAAGGAGGGAGAGTTCGTTTCAGACGAAGAACTCTCCATTGTTCAGGAACAGCAGCCTCGGCTGTTCTGTTCTGATGATTTCCAGCTTCTTTTGGCCAAGGCACTTTTTGCTTTAGACCTATCTGATGAAGCTGAAGCACCTGAGGAATCTAAATCCAGACATAAAGGTTCCAAGGAATATTTCCCCTTACCAGAATACTTTGAGAAAGTTATTAGAGCTGAATGGGACAAACTCCTACATAATAAACAGTTCTCTGGCAATGCCAAGAAACTATATGATATGGCCTCATAAGCAATGGATATGTTGGAATTGCCTGCTGTAGATGCTCCTATCTCTGCCCTTCAATCCTCTGACTTCCTGGCAGAGGATGGAGTGGGCTTTATTAAAGATCAGCTCAATAGGAAAATGGAATTTCTTTCCAGAAAGGTGCATGAGGCAGCTGCGCTGTCTATTCAGGCCAATACCACAATAGCACTCATGGCTAGGGCCTCAAATGCCTGGCTAAAGAAGCTCACTCAGCTCACCACAGATTTTAAAAAAATAAATAGCCAAGGGCCTGTCTCGAGTGCTAAAGGCATCCTCCTTTATGGCAGATGCCTCCTTGGACGTAGTGATCTTCACTGCTAGAGCGGTCACCTCCAATACGGCCATTCGCAGGGCCCTATGGGTATGGCCATGGTCGGCTGAGTCCAGGTCCAAGACCATGTTAATGGGTCATCCATACAAGGGTGGGAAGTTATTGGAGAGAGACTAGATAGGATGTTCTCCGAAATTAAGGATAAAATAAGGCGATCCTTAAATCCCATAAAAAGGAAACCTGTCCTGGCCAATACTCTCAGTCCTTTTGATCCCACCATACCTTATCCAGGTTCAGACAGGATCAGAGACGTCCACACTGGGCTCCTCAGAGAGGGTCCTTTCGACGTTTCAACATATTCAACCGCCCCTCACAACCACAGTCCTTTAGGGCGGACAAACCTGACAAATTCTTCAAAGGAAATAAGCAGTGACGCCAGGGATCCAGTGGTGGGGGGAAGGTTACAACTTTTCCTTCCACAGTGGCGCCGCTCCCAGACAGATGCCTGGGTACTACAACTAATTCAGCAGGGATGTCTAATAGAATTTCATCACAAGCCTCCAGATCGCTTTGTCGCATCGCCATGCTACCGCAGTGCTGTAAAACATCAGAGAAGTTCACCCCAAAAGTGGGTTCCCGGTTTCATCAGTCTCAGGCTTCACCTCCTTCCTTCTACTCCCAGAGAGCGGAGTTGGCACACCTTGGACTTGCGTAGAGCTATTCATATTTATATATCTAGAACTGAATCTATTAGGAAAAAAGAATTATGTTTATCTCCATTTCTGCACCCAACAAGGGACTTCGCATGTCCCAACCGTCTATCAGCATATCTATTAGACAATGCATCAGAGAAGCCTACCTAGCCAGTGGTCTCCAAGTTCCGAATGGGATCACAGTCCATTCACTACGAAGCGCAGCCACGTCGGCCGCATTTTTCAAACAAGCCTCGACTAAGAGATCTGTAAAGCGGCTACTTGGTCCAACGTGACTACTTTCATTAGGCATTATCGAATCAATACTATGGCATCCGCTGAAGCCGCATTCGGCAGACGTATTTTACAGCACGTGGTGAAAGATGATGAGGACTGAGTTCCCACCCGTTATATCATTGCCCTTGGAGGTCCCAAAGATCAAGATGCCCTCCTTCAAAGCGGGAAAGGTACATTGTTTACTCACTGAGAAGGTCCTTTCTGCTCTGAAGTAGAAGGGCATCTTGCCCACCCGGAGATGGCAACATCATCTTATAAGGGTGGACTGAAGCACACCAAACTGGCCTACGGATTCGATTGGCCTAATAATATTGTAGCAATACATATAGATTGGTTCTAAGTTTATCGTTCAGTTTATTGTTGTTTGTACTCCTTGTTTGTGAGTGCTTTTCCCTGTCTCTTTAGCTTGCTGTAGAATAACTGGAAGGGGAGGTGTTCCTCGCCAGGAGACAGGAAGTTGTTAGTTTAGTCCTGCCTACCCCTAGCAATGGGCAAGAAACACCCAAAGATCAAGATGCCCTTCTACTTCAGAGCGGAAAGGACCTTCTTGGTGAGTAAACAATGTACCTTTTACTAGTAGCCATGAATAGCCGACTCCTCCATGAACCTGTCCACTCCCCTCTTAAAGCCTTCCAAGTTGATAGCCATCACCACATCCTGGGGCAGGGAGTTCCACAATGTAACTATGCGTTGTGTGAAGAAATACTTCCTTTTATCAGTTTTGAATCCTCCAGCTTCAGCAGATGACCCCACGTTCTAGTATTATAATAGAGAGAGAAAAGCTTCTCCCGGTCCACTCTCTCCACACCATGCATAATTTTATAGACCTCTATCATGTCTCCCCTTAACTGTCTTCTTTCCAAGCTGTGCGTGTTAAGAGCCATCAAGTTGCTTCCGACTCACGGCAACCCTATGAATGAAAGTCCTCCAAAATGTCCTATCTTTGACAGCCTTGCTCAGATCTTGCAACTTGAAGGCCGTGGCTTCCTTTATTGAGTCAATCCATCTCTTGTTGGGTCTTCCTCTTTTCTTGCTGCCCTCAACTTTTCCTAGCATGACTGTCTTTTCCAGTGACTCTTGTCGTCTCATGACGTGACCAAAATACGACAGCCTCAGTTTAGTCATTTTAGCTTCTAGGGTCAGTTCAGGCTTGATTTGATCTATAACCCACTGATTTGTTTTTTTGGCAGTCCACGGAATCCGTCACCCTCTCCTCCAACACCACATTTCAAAGGAATCTATTTTCTTCCTATCAGCTTTCTTCACTGTCCAGCTTTCACACCCACACATAGTAACAGGGAATACGATGGCATGAATTAATCTAGTTTTTCCAAGCTAAACTTCCCTAAACTTGCAGTGTCTGTAGAAGATCAAAGTGGTGTATCAGTCAAGACGATGGGGTGGCAGGTCCTTGAAGGATCTGAAAGCAATCTGGGAGGAGGGTATTTATTTGTTTGTTTATTTATTTAAACGTTTATATTCCACCTTTCCTTGTGGTTCTTTTTTGTATGTGTGCTGTCAAGTCACAGCTCATTTGTGGGGGCCCCATAGGGTTTTCAAGGCAAGAAACATTCAGAGGTGATTTGCCATTGACTGCCTCCAAGTCATGCTCCTGGTATTCCTTGGTGGCCCCCCAATCCAAATACTTGCCAGGGTCCAGGCTGAGAGTGTATGACTGGCCCAAGATCGCCCAGCAAGTTTCCATGGCAGGGGGGATTCAAACCTGGGTTTCCCAGATCCTCATATGAACACATGAAGCTGCCTTCTACTGAATCAGACCCTTGGTCCATCAAAGTCAGTATTGTCTACTCAGACTGGCAGCGGCTCTCCAGGGTCTCAGGCAGAGGTCTTTCACATCACCTACTTGCCTAGTCCCTTTAACTGGAGATGCTGGGGATTGAACCTGGGACCTTCTGCATGCCAAGCAGATGCTCTACCACTGAGCCATGGCCCCTGCCCTACACAATGCTGGCTTTCAGTTTATATTAGCCCTGCTGATTAATATTGGTGGAACTTTTATCTGCACCAGTAACTTCTCCATCCTCTTCTAAGGGTTGTCCTTCTGGTGTAGTGGTGTAGTGGTTAAGAGCAGTGGTTTGGAGCAGTGGAGTCTGATCTGGAAAACCGGGTTTGATTCCCCACTCCTCCACATGAACGGCGGAGGCTAATCTGGTGAACTGGATTGGTTTCCTCAGTCCTACACACGAAGCCAGCTGGGTGACCTTGGGCAAGTCACGCTCTCTCAGCCCCACCCATCTCACAGGGTGTCTGTTGTGGGGAGGGAAGGTGATTGTAAGCCAGTTTGATTCTGCCTTTAGTGGTAGAGAAAGTCGGCATATAAAAACCAACTCCTCTTCTTCTTCCTCTTCCCTCTTCCCTCTTCTCTCTTCTCCCTTCTCCCACTTCAAAGACCCCTTGGAGGTCTCTGGGGTTCCCCAGGTCCTGGAAGCGTGGCATTCACCACAATTTGTAGACCCTTGCCCTCTTTCTGTCCCTTCTCCCTTCTCCCACTGCAAAGACCCCTTGGAGGTCTCTGGGGTTCCCCAGCTCCTGGAAGCGTGGCATTCACCACAATTTGTAGACCCTTGCCCTCTTTCTGTCCCGGTTCTGAAAGAAACCGGCTCCCCGTTTTAGAGAAGCTGTCTGACAGTCCTCCCGGGCGGAAGCGTCATGGGTGCTCTCGCGACAGCCCGCACCAGGGGGCACTGTGGCGTTTCCAGCGAGGGGCGAGCTGGCAGCCCTTGGCACGGATCCCCATTGCTAAACAAAGCTCCGCGGAGAGGAAGCGGCGAGTGTCACTTTTTCCAAATAGTAAAATATAGCGTGTGCGGTAGCAGTGATTCCTATACACATCCTGAACAAGGGTCAGGGCACGCTCTCTTCCCATTGAAGTCATCAGCGGCTGACCTCAGGATACCTAGTGACCAACACTCTCCCCCCCCCCACCTCGCAGCGGCGTCCTGCAATTATGTCTGCTCCCAGAAGAGGGGATTGTAAAATAGGTGTTGCCATATATTTGAGGCCAGTGTCCTGTTCGTCCTTTGCAAGGGGCGGCCTTGAAGCCAGATCCCCTCCCCTAATCGTCCCGCCACTTTCTCTGGAATCGGCTGCCTGGGGAGGTGGTGAGATCCCCCCCCCCCATAGGCAGTCTTCAAGCAGCGGCTGGACGAACACTCGTCAGGGATGCTCTAGGATGATCCTGCATTGAGCAGGGGGCTGGACCAGATGGCCTGTATGGCCCCTTCCAACTCTATGAGTCTCTGATTTCCAACTCTGTGATTCTCTGATTTCCAACTCTGTGATTCTCTGATTCTGCCCATGTCACTTAGAGCAGGGGTGGGGAACCTTTTTTCTGCCAAGGGCCATTTGGATATTTACAACATCATTCGCGGGCCATACAAAATTATCAACTTAAAAATTAGCCGACCAAGCCCCAAGCAGGCAGCTGTCCCAGATGACCCCCCGGCACGGGCAAGCAGGCAGGCATCCAACGGGTTGTGCACTCGCCCACCTGGTGGCATAGGATGGTCTGTTGCACCAGCCGGGTGTAGCCGTCCAGCCACACGCCAGAGTTGCTCCTGCTCTGCATGGTCAGGGCCGGATTCTACAGCCAGCTCCTGCTACCTCTGCCTGCAGGGGTGAAATGAGGACACACTGGCTAAGAACTCCCTCCCCCATGTATTCTGGCCCTGCCCCCTTTAACCTCTCCACTGTCGCCACTTCCACCCCCAGCCCTCTTGTAGTACAGAGGGAATACGTTTCTCCACGGCCCAGGTGGGAAAGGGTTAACACAGTTTCTCGGGCGGTCCTAGCAGCTCCATACCTAATGACTCTTCTGCAAGGGGAGAAAAGGTTCCTTTTCTCAGCAAAACAAACTCACATCCACCTTGAATAGAGGCTATTCCTGTCCACAGGAGGGGGCAGATCGCCAGTCTTAGATCCTTCTGAGCTAGAGATCTGCCAGCACCCACGAAGGGCCAGACCAAATGACTTCATGGGCCTTAAACGGCCCCTGGGCCTGACGTTCCCCACCCCTGACTTAGAGGCTCTCGAGAGAAGAAGAAGAGTTGGTTTTTATATGCCAACTTTCTCTACCACTTAAGGGAGAATCAAACCAGCTTACAATCTCCTTCCCTTCTCCTCCCCGCAACAGACACCCTGTGAGGCAGGTGGGGCTGAGAGAGCTGTGACTACTCCTGAGAGAGCTGTGACTGCTTTGGATGACATTGTAAGCTTCTGGTATCCTTCACGCTGCATAGCACACATTCCTTTTTCTGGCCTGCTGGACATTATTCTTGGTTTTTTTTAAGAAAGGGAATTTATTCCATTTTTCCAAAAAAGCAAGACCTGGAGTCTTGAGCTAATGTTAAGCTTTTACAGTTTCGATTCTGGGCAATTTGATAAAACACTAGAAATTCAACCCTTTTAAAAGATTTATTCAGAGCGACAGACTCTTAAGACTGCCGGCACTGGAGGGCACTGGAGGTAGAGCTGAGTGGTAGAGCATCTGCTTGGCATGCAGAAGGTCCTAGGTTCAGTCCGCGGCATCTCCAGTTAAAGGGACTAGGCAAGTAGGTGATGTGAAAGACCCCTGCCTGAGACCTTGGAGAACTGCTGCCAGTCTGAGTAGACAATACTGACTTTGATGGACCAAGGGTCTGATTCAGTATAAGGCAGCTTCATGTGTTCAAAGCCAGTATCCGACTTGGAGCCCTGAAAAGCAAGCAGAGGCCCAGCGGTGGCCCTCTTCCCCAGTCTGCTGCTTTTATTGGCACCCAGACCTCAAGCGGTTTGAACAACTTAGGAGCGTCAGCTCACTTACTGTCCTCCAGATGGCTAAAGAACCGGATGCTGGCCCCTGGACCAAAATTTACCCATCTGTGCTCTCTATGCTCTGTGGCTCCTGATGTTGTCGCCATGTGTACAATCAGTATAAAAGATCAATGCAGGATAAATCCTTTGGCTGTCCCCGGCTGTGTGCAAGCAGCAGAGGGTTGGCAGAGAGAGCCAGCGTGGTGTGGTGGTTAAGAGTGGTGATTTGGAGTGGTGGACTCTGATCTGGAGAACCAGGTTTGATTCCCCACTCCTCCACATGAGCGGCGGAGGCTAATCTGGTGAACTGGTTGGTTTCCCCACTCCTCCACATGCAGCTAGCTGTGTGACCTTGGGCTAGTCACAGCTCTCTCAGCCCTACCTACCTCACAGGGTGTCTGTTGTGGGGAGGGGAAGGCAAGGCGATTGTAAGCCGGTTTGAGTCTCCCTTAAGTGGTAGAGAAAGTAGGCATATAAAAACCAACTCTTCTACTACTGCTGCTCTGGAAGAAGCTGTGTCTTTGTTGCACCCATTGGCGCTTTCTGAGGCATCGGTTGAAGTGGTTGCCTCCTCTTCGGCTGGGAGCGCCTTTTGTCTTCTTGAGATTGGTACAGGAAAAGTTTTGGAACAACGTATGATGGAGCCTAGAGCCCTGGTGAATGACCACTACTTAACAAGGGCCATATTTTTTTAATTGAGCAATGCTTGGAGATCAGCGACATTGATTCTTCCCATTGGTCTGCTCGCGCCAGAGGCTTGGCAAGAAGAGGAGGAGGAGTTGGTTTTTATACCCCGCTTTTCTCTACCTCTAAGGAGACTCAAAGCAGCTTCCCTTCCCCTCCCTACAACAGACACCTTGTAAGATAGGTGGGGCTGAGACAGCTCTAAAAGAGCTGTGACTAGCCCAAGGTCACCCAGCAGGCTTTGTGTGGAGGAGTAGGGAATCGAACCCAGCTCTCCGGATTACAGTCCTTCCAATCATGTGGAGGAGCAGGGTATCGGACCCAGTTCACCAGATTGGATTCCCGCTGGTCGTGTGGGAATCAAACCCGGTTCACCAGATTAGAGTCCGCCGCTCATGTGGAGGAGTGGGGAATCAAGCCTGGTTCTCCAGATTAGGGTCCACTGGTCTTAACTGCTATGCCATGCTGGCAAAGGGCTCACGGCAAGGGCTCAGCAAAGGGTTCGCGCCCACCTGCACTGTGGGCTCAGCAAAGGGCTCTCTTTGTTTGTGTCAGAACCCATCCTTTAGGCAGCTCAGCTGTTCACAGTCATTCTGCATGTCTCTTTGTGCATAGGAGTGATTTAGTTGTGGGAGATCTTGGAAGAAAGGACGAATTAGCCCCTTTGCTCGTCTTCCAGCTCGGGACAAAGGTCACAGTGGTCTGTGTATAAGAGAGGAGGACTGTATTTGGAGTCAAGAATCTGAACCTGGGTCTCCCCACTCTCGCCTGACAGTCTAACCATTACATCACACTGTCTCTCTGATAGTTATTATTTCCTTTTGGGACTAAAATGGGCTCTGAACAGAAGGACTTCCCTCCTGCTTGGGTCGCCCCGTCCCTTGCTCCTTCTTCCAGCTCCCTTTAGGTCCCCCTTCCCTTTGTTTTCCCGTGTTCTCTCTTAAGAGTTTCCTCTGATGTTATGAAAATAGCCACCAATACAATAAATGCCGCCAGAAGTTCTTAAAATGCTAGTTTCCTGTCTGCAGTTGGCAGGTAAGCGCTTATGAGCCATTGTAGAGCGCGGCCTCCAAGTCTGGGATCTCTCTCGACAGTGTGCGTCCGAAAGCCCGGTTGGTTAGACGCAATGCCAGGTACATAAGAAAAACGTTCCTCTGCAGACTTCCGCATGACTGCCATTTCATTTAAGCGAAGCCCTCAGCCACTGTGGTAGCCCCCCAAGGCTGCGGGGCCGTGCTGAAGCGCAACTCCGCACACTGGCCTGGTTTAAATACAATGCCAGCTGCACGGAACGCAGCGCAGACCAAATCTTTCTTTCACACGTCTAGTGTCACGCTTCGATGAGGACAGATTTGCTCCCGGGGAACTGATCTCTGTAGTCTGGAGAGGAGCTGTAATTCTGGGGGATCATAAGAACACAGGGATATAAGAAAGGCCCTGCTGGGTCAGACCAAAGTCCATCAAATCCAGCAGTCTGTTCACACAGTGGCCAACCAGGTACCTCTTGGAAGCCCACAAGCAAGACAACTGCAGCAGCATTGTCCTGCCTGCGTTCCACAGCACCTGATATAATAGGCATGCTCCTCTGATCCTGGAGAGAATAAATATGCATCATGTCTAGTATCCATTTTTACTGGTAGCCATGAATAGCCCTCTTCTCCATGAACGTGTCCACAGGCAAGACGACTGCAGCAGCATTATCCTGCCTGTGTCCCACAGCACCTAATATAATAGGCGTGCTCCTCTGATCCTGGAGAGAATAGGTATGCATCATGACTAGTATCAGTTTTAACTACTAGCCATGAATAGCCTCCCTGAACATGTCCACTCCCCTCTTAAAGCCTTCCAAGTTGGCAGCCAACACCACATCCTGGGGCAGGGAGTTCCACAATTTAACTATGCGTTGTGTGAAGAAGGTGCCCCCGGACTCTTACGATGCAATCCTATCTCATAATAATTATTCGTCCTTGGAACAGGAATCCAAGTTTGGTCCGTAACACTCCCCGTTTCATTGATATTTTAAAGTCCGAAGCACTTCAAAATCCAAATAAATATTTTTCATCATTTAGGGGAAGTACATGTAACTGTTTCCTAGCGCTTAAGTTTCGAGAGAAGTTGCTAGAACTCTGGGTTTTTTACACAGGGAAACCAACAGCAGCTTGTCCAAGCTTTACCAAGACTCTTCTTTGATTTATTTTACACTTATACCCCACTTTTCTTCCTCAGTGGGGACTCAAAGCAGGTTCCATTGTTCTTCTCTCCTCCATTTTGTCCTCACAACATCCCTTTGAGGTAGATTAGGCTGAGATCATGTGACTGGCCCAAGGTCACCCAATGAGCTTCCATGGCAGAGTGGAAATTTTAACCTGGATCTCCTAGATCCTAGTCTGACACTCAAACCACAACACCATGCTGGCTTTGCCCTTTATCCAAATGCCCATTCTATCTCTCGTTTAGAAAGTGAACGGAGTTGATTTTTGTTGTTGTGTAACCCAGATATTTATCATTTGCATTGTAACTGCACATTTCAAGTGTACAAACAGCTTCCTGTGCATCTCACAAACCCTTGCAAACATTCTGTGAGATAGGCCTGTATTGAACACACATGGAACTGCCTGATACTGGATCAGACCCTTGGTCCATCAAGGTCAGTATTGTCTACTCAGACTGGCAGCAGCTCTCGAGGGTCTCAGGCTGAGATCTTTCACATCTCCTACTGTGATCAGCTGACAGGAAGACAGTAGATTCCTCTGGAGGAGAGTGTTACGGATACCGTGGACCTCCAAGAAGACAAATAAGTGGGTTCTAGATCAAATCAAGCCTGAACTCTGTCTAGAAGCTAAAATGACTAAACTGAGGCTATTGTTTGGCCACGTTTTGGGAAGACAAGAGGCACTGGAAAAGACAATAAAGCTAGGAAAAGTTGAAGGCAGCAGGAAAAGACCCAACATGAGATGGACTGTGACTCTATAAAGGAAGCCACGGCCCTCAGTTTGCAAGCCCTGAGCAAGGCTGTTAATGATGGGACGTTTTGGAGGACATTTATTCATAGCACTTAACACACACACACACACACACGCTACCTGATCCTTTTAATTGGAGATGCCAGGAATTGAACCTGGGACCTTCTGCATGCCAAGCAGATGCTCTTCTGCTGAACCACAGCCTTTCCCCATATTATTAGTGGCAAATAGTGGGGAGGGGGATAGAATGATGCTTGGTTTTTTACTTATATTTTTTTAGAATAGCAGAGGTATGTTTTGCCTGGAGAGGAGAAGACTGAGAGGGGATATGATAACCATCTTCAAGTACTGGAAGGGCTGTCATATAGAGAGGATGGTGCCGAGTTGTTTTCTGTTGCCCCAGAAGGTCGGACCAGAACCAAAATTAAATCAAAAGAGTTTCCGTCTAGACATTAGGAAGAATTTTCTAACAGAGCGGTTCCTCAGTGGAACGGGCTTCCTCGGGAGGTGGCGAGCGCTCCTTCCCTGGAGGTTTTTAAGCAGAGGCTAGATGGCCATCTGTCAGCAATGCTGATTCTATGACCTTAGGCAGATGATGAGAGGGAAGGCATCTTGGCCATCTTCTGGTCACTGGGGGTGTGGTGGGGGGAGGTAGTTGTGAATTTCCTGCATTGTGCAGGGGGCTGGACTAGATGCCCCTGGTGGTCCCTTCCAACTGTATGATTCTAGGTCAGCTTAGCCTAGGAGTTCCTTTGTTATGGCACTAAAATGATCGGGGGATTAAAATGATGTTTTGCACATCCTTAATGAGTTTGCAAGGGAAGATTTTGGATTTGGACTTGACTCTGGCCTGCCCTCTGCTCACCTTCTTAGCTGGTACAAGCCGCATTTTCTCCATATTCTTGCGGCATAGGCGTCAGTGTTATTACGTTACTACAGCTGTCTCCCGTCTGTCCACCCAATGTGCAAGAGGAGGTCAGAAATTACCCCGGTGGCGTCTAGACTGAATAGATCGCTGACCAAGATATGCAACATGATGGGGCGGGGGGGGGGAGAGAAAAGTCTAATGTATGCCGAAGGGTTTTTTTGACTCGAAAGAGCCAGCAAGCGCAAAAAAGAAGCCCATTAGCCCATGAAGAATGCCCATTCCTCGCAATCACGCTATTGGTTTTTCGGTGTTTTTTTAACGGTTGGTTTGGCAATTAAAAGGCCACATCGCACTTTGTGGGTTTTTCCGGTCGGCTGAATCGGGCGACCCTTTCTGACGCGCCAGTTGAAAACGCGGCTGCACAACGGCGGCGTGTCCTTTCGGAAAGCCGCCGTTATTCCTTTGCTAACAAACATGGCTTTGTGTGTTTTTCTTTGTTTTCTTCCATCTTTTCGCAGGCCTCCGTGTCCTTTGGACAAACCTGCAAGCCCCAGTCTACGAGTCTGGTTGCTTTGGGTTCTTTTTTATCTTAACGTTTTTTGTGAAAGAGCAAAAAGGGTGTGTGGGTTGTTGGGGTTTTTTTTTGTTAGCTTGCTTAGGTTTCTGACCCTTTCCCGGCTGTGCGCGAGGGGAGAGTACGTGATCTTTAGCAGGTATTTGTGAATGGACTTCAACCCTCTGGCTCCCTGCGGCTGGCCCTACCAGGGGCGGGTGGAAGGCGTCAAGGGGAGGAATCAGAAAGGGACTCTATATGGCTCGACTTGGCTGGAAAATATTGTCGGCGTGGCCGTTCAGAAGCCGGGAGGAAGCTTTCTTCTGGCCCAAGAACAATAAAGGGGTCAGGAGCTTGACTCCCTCTCTCCTACACCCTCTTCCTTCCATTGTGAGAAATCTCCCAGGCCGCCTCGGGGGCCTAAGAGAGTTGAGCCGCGGCACGTGACGACGGGCGGACGTCTGGACTGGCCCGGTGCGGCGTTTGTAGTCTTGGTTGCTCCAGAAACAAAGCCCGACTCTCTGGAGTCATCTGTATTGTGTGTGTGTCGCATTTGTGTGTATAGTTGGAGCATGTGGAGACTGTCTGAGTGGATTTTGTGAAGAACCCACAATGGAAGGGGGCACTCTGAAAATCTAGTGACACCCGGGAAAGGATTAGAGTGCCTCTGCTTGGTATGCAGAAGGTCCCAGGTTCAATCCCCGACATCTCCAGTTGAAGGAACCAGGCAAGTAGGTGATGGGGAAGACCTTCGCCTGAGACCCTGGAGAGCCGCTGCTGGTCTGAGTAGACAACACTGACTTTGATGGACCAAAGGTCTGATTCAGTATAAGGCAGCTTCATGTGTTCATGTTATTTTAATTTTATATTTATTTATGTTGTTTTTATGTTATATGTATTCCTCACTGGGACTCAAGGTGGATCACGCAGAGTGAGTCGATCCAATCAACAAGATGGGACATTCTAAAAACAATGTAATAGGATTTGGGTTGTAGAAACCAACCCGAAGTCTTTAAAAAAAAACTGAAGCAAAGCATTAAGTGTTAACATGTCTGTGGGAGGGACTGTGGCTCAGTGGTAGAGTATCTGCTTGGCATCCAGAAGGTCCCAGGTTCAACCCCCTGCATCTCCAGTTAAAGGGACTAGGCAGGTAGGTGATGTGAAAGGCCTCTGCCTGAGATGCTGGAGAGTCGCTGCCGGTCTGAGTAGACAGTAGTGACTTGGATGGACCGAGGGTCTGATTCAGTAGAAGGCAGATTCATGTGTTCATTAAGTGATGCAAAATAACACAACAGGAACCAACCCACAGCATGGCATACACAGTAGTGCAGGCCACAGTCACCAAAAGTGTGGTCCATTGTAAGGCACTTCATGTGTTCATGTGGGTACTTCACAGGGTGTTGCAGAAACTGAGGAAGAATCTCGCACCTAGATCTTCTTGGAGGAGAGGCAGGATAAGATGTTTTTAAGAACCTAGATACCCACTTGGGAACTAGTGATGTTCCAGAGGAAGCCATCCCATGATCATTTTCAAACTTGTGTAGGGCAAATTTGGGCCTTCCACTGCACTATATTTAGCAATACAAACCTAAGCAGAGTTGCCTCCTTCCCAGAACCACTGACTTTAATAGACTTAGAATGGTGTAACTCAGTTTAAGATGGCACTGTAGGGGCCATAAGGCAACAGAGAGGGAGAGCTGGTCTCCCTAGAGAGCCAGTGTTAGAATCATAGAAGAATCATAGAGTTGGAAGGGACCACCAGGGTCATCTAGTCACAGTTCTCTCAGAACTCTCTCAGCCCCACCAACCTCACAAGGAGTCTGCTGTGGGGAGAGGAAGGGAAGGAGATTGTAAGGTGGTTTGACATGCCTTAAAGGTAGAGAAAATCAGGGTATTAAAAACCAACAACTTTTCACCCTCCTCCTCATTCTTCTACTGGTGGACTCTTCCAAATCTAGGACTATGATTCTATGATTCCTCTGCATGCAGAGTTCAGTTCTTGCTAAGAAGTAAAATCTACTCAAATAACTGAACCTGCATGATAACAGGCTATCAAAGACCTGAGTTCAGATTAGGAGTGCAAATTTTGTTTAATGAAGCATCCGTCTACATTATCAAAATTTTTTGTTATCGTTTAAACATTAACAAGCTCAATCTAGGCCACATATATATATTTGCATATTATCAGCTCTGCTACTGATTCTTGTTTAGAAAAATTAATAAATGAATGTGCTGCAGTTTCAGTCTAGCGTGCCAGCGGATGATTAAGAGAAAGGCCAACAATGGAAAACACACAGATTATCCCAGAATACACAGGTCTTACGACCCAATTTTTCATCCCACCTCAGTGATAGAGCTCCCTAGGTGACCTTGGGCCGACCACTCCCATCAGCATAATTTGTATGTGGGAGAAAAAAAAGAATTTTTATGTAGCAAATACCCGGAAGTGATGTCATGTCACCAGCATGATGTTGCGACGCTCTAGGATTTTGGACAGAACTCTATGGCAGCTTGCAAACCCTTATAGAGCTGCCATTTTGCTGCTTGTTGGAAGGTCCATGTTGCTAGTGTGCATATGTAGAGAGCAAAAGTGCCTCACCTCCCTCCAGAGGAGAGATCCCTTCATGGCTCTAACTTTTAGCTTGTTCCTCCCAATGATGATTCACTTCCTGGTGCTCAGCTTGACTTTCCTGTCTTCAGCTCTCTTGGTTTTCTCCACCATGTCCTGACTTCAGCACTGGTGAAGTCATCACTTTGACTCTCCCTCGTGCGACTCTGATGCCACACACTTGCTGCTCCGTGAGTTGGAGGTATGGAAAAGTGGAGGATCTCTGTTGATGTAGACCAACCACCCACTCAATGTAGGAAACTTCAGGCTCTTGAGCATTCCCAACAGATGATTGTCCAACTTCTGCTTGAAGATCTCCCGTGAAGGAGAGCCCTCCAACCTTACCATTAGGAAGTTTTTCCTAATGTTCAACCTAAAACTACCCACCAGTAACCCAAGCTCATTGGGGAAGGGCTGTGGCTCTGTGGTGGAGAATCTACTTGGCAGGCAGATGGTCTCAGGTTCAATCCCTGGTATCTCCAGTTAAAGGGATCAGGTGGTAAGTTATGTGAAAAATCTTTCTCTGCCTGAGCAGACAATACTCCCTGGGGTGGACCAATGGTCTGGTTCAGTCTAAGGCAGCTAGTTGTGTCCTGTGGAGCAGCAGAGAACAAGTCCCTGCCCTTTTCCATGTGGTAGCCCTTCATGCATTTCAAGAGCGTGATCATATCACATGGTTGCCACTTCCTGGACTGTACCGCTGTGGTCTGCAGGGGGGTGTTGCATGTTTTAATAATTTCCATGGTCAGAAGTGGCTGGGTTAAAAATTAAACACACACCAAGCTATCCAGTTGAGAAGAAGAACCACTCTCCCAGAGAGGACAGTTCTCTGTGCTTTTAACCAAGGAGAGCATTCAAACACGCGATTCTGTGCTTTTATGCAAGGAGAGCGTTCAAACACGAGATTCTGTGCTTTTTAACCAAGGAGAGCATTCAAATACGAGAGATTCTGTGCTTTTAAGCAAGGAGAGGGTTCAAACACGAGATTCTGTGCTTTTAACCAAGGAGAGCATTCAAATATGAAATTCGCCACCCCCAGCAGCCGTGGGTATTATGAAAGGTTGTGTAGTCTTTCACCCAAATACGCTTGGCCCGGCGAAAAGCATTGCCTGACCTATCTTGTAGGACACACGGACGCCATGCAAATAGTAGGGTGTTTACCGTGTTTCTTTTATTTTTCTCCAGGAGCCGAGGGCAGCATACATTTTGCACGTAATCTCGTCCCGCGTTAGCGCTTTCACGTGAACAGACAAAGGTGGCAGCGGGCCAGCGTCAACCTTTAGAAAGAGGGTCCCATAAATGGAGCCCGTAACGTGTCGATTACACCTTTTGGGGGGGGGGGCGTTGTTCAAGCCGAGGATTTCCTCAGAGCCGAGTGGCTTTCCTGGAGCCAGGCTCCGGGGCAGAGTGGAAGTTGCCACGAGAAGGGCAAATTCCCTTTTCCCCCCCCAGAAAGCCATACAGCCGGCCTTTAAGTACGTGCAACATGACACAATCTGTAGGGAGACCGGGGAGAGGTTTCTGCCCCCTCCCTCATGCTGGAGTGTACATATGTACCTCTGGGAAATCCTGAAAACCGGCCAGAATCTATTGTATATCTATCACAGGATATGCAAGGTAAACTCCACCTTAATCTGCTGATTCTTTGGAAGTCTATATATACACACACATACCCTCACACTCTCTCACACACAGTGTGTTGGTTCTCACAGATCCGGCTTTTAATGAGTATTTTGAGAGCTGCTGATTCACGACTAGCGGCTCACACCTTAGTATAAACACTGCTGCTTGCGGTCGACTTTGATGGAATGAGTTTTGTGTTATAAAAGCTAGAGTGCAATTCTGTACAAAGTTACTCCAGTGGATCCAGTGGGCTTAGACTGAATTAACTCTGCTTTGTGTGTGTGTGTGTGTGTGTGTGTGTGTATCGCTGTCTTGCAGAACAAGAAATGTGATGTGTTGATATTATACCACACTACACTGCTTCGGGAACGCAGTTGAATGAGGATTTTGTGGGGGGGGGGGATCTGGGTTCAAATCCTCACTTGGCTCACTGGGAAACCTTGGGCCAGTCATTCTGTTTGTCTAACCTACCTCACAAGGTTGTTGTAAGGATAAAATTGAGGGGGGACTTGGTGTCCCCCTTGGAGAAAGGGTGGGGCAGAAAGGTATACACCGAAGGAAACAATGGTGTTGAGCCAATTTCTATTTGTTTTTAGAGCGAGCATCTTTTATTTCTAGAAGTTCTGACGTTGGAATGTACACAGGGCGTCTCTTGCCCCTAGGCCCCACCCTTGAGTGCTTCTAAGCATGTGCAGAGTAACTTTTCTCTTGAAGGAAGTTTTTCCTAATCTTGTCATGCACTGTTTCCTTAGCCTAATTGCATAGGGTTTCCTACAACATAGTGTTGTAAATCACAGTTTGGCCATTTGGCACTGCTTGGCTAATCATTGCACATGTTCTATATGATGGTTATGGTTATTGTGTTGTTATAATTTTGTCGTCTTCCGTTACAGTAGGTGCACTTAGATAGATGTTTCTCGCTGTTGTTGTATTTGGGGTATTGAAGTAATTCCGATATATAATTCTAACACATCTGCATTGCAATGTTGATTAATTAATTCATTAATTTTTACTACTTACTTCTGTGGTTTGGCCATAGCGGCTGTGAGTTTATTATATTGTCCATTAGAACAGCACTAGTTTCTCTTCTTTGAGATCCTTCTTAAGGCAGGACATGCTAGGAATTGAACCTGGGACGTGTTGCACGCCAAGCAAGCGCTCAGACTTTCCCTGCATTTCTTTATAGAAATTTTCTTTGCCGTAGATTTTATAAAATATGCATATTGTACATGTTAGTACTTTAAAAAAACGATCCTGGACATACTTTGAGCATAATTAGCTGGTGCTTTGGGCTGGAAAAGTTCAGCCCCCAAAAAGGAAGATTTCCAGACTCACTCTGAATTTTGGTTCCTGTGGCACATCAAAGTTCAACAAATACAGGTGTTTTCCTAACACTGGTGGAGAAGCTGCATTTAACCAAATTCTCCCTGCTTCAAGAACTCCTGCAGGGTCAGAATAGTAACTGGCCCACTTATCTGGTCTGCTGAGTCAGTAGGATTGCCAACCTCCAGGTGGGGCCTAGAGATCTCTCCAAATTACCCCTGATCTCCAGAGGACAGAGATTAATTCCCCAAGAGAAAATGGCTGCTTTGGAGGGTGGAGTCTATGGCGTTGTACCCTGTCGAGGTCCCTTCCCTCTTCAAACTCCACCCTCCCCAGGCTCCACTCCCAAAATCTCCAGGAATTTCCCAACCTGAAGTTGGCAACCCTAGATGGGTAGGGTTGCCAACCTCCAGGTAGTACCTAGAGATCTCCCGTTATTACAACTGATCTCCAGCCGATGGAGATCAGTTCCCCGGAGAAAATGGCCGCTTTGGCCATTGGACTCTATGGCATTGAAGTCCCTCCCCTCCCCAAACTCCGCCCTCCTCAGGCTCCGCCCCCAAACTCTCCAGGTATTTCCCAACCCGAAGCTGGCAACCCTACAGATGGTACAGTTGCCCTCCTCCGGGGAGGCCTAGAGATCTCCAGAATTACAGCTGATCTCCATGAAGACCAACCCTGTTCACCAGATTAGACTCTGCAGCTCATGTGGAGGAGTGGGGAATCAAACCCGGTTCTCCAGATTAGAGTCCACCGCTCCAAACCACCTCTCTTAACCACTACACCTGGAGAGATCCAAGTTCAAATCCCCCTTAGCTATGAAGCTCACAGAGGGGCCTTGGCCCAGTTGTACTCTCTCAGCCCAACCCACCTCACGGTACTGTTGTGAGGATAAATAAGGGAGAGAAGAACCATGTGTACCCCCTTGAACTTCCTGGAGGAAGGGCAGGATTAAAATATAATGGATACAGAATAAAGAGACTATCCGGCTATCTTCAACTAGACCACTGGTTCCCAACCGGGGGTCCGTGGACCCCCAGGGGTCCGCGAGAACTAAATTAAGGTCCGCGAAACAAAGTTATAAACCCATAATAAATTAATATTTTCAATTAAAAGTTCTCTGTTATAAAAATATATATTCAAATATTATTCTAAGTTTAATGTTTAACTAACAGTTATGATTAAAGCTTATTTTCAAATTCTCAGAATTTTTATTTTGAACCTTGGGGTCCCTGCACCGAACAAAAAAGTCCTAGTGGTCCCTGGTCAAAAAAAGGTTGGGAACCACTGAACTAGACCCTGGCTCCAACTGGGTGGATTCTCTTTCTAATGAGACCGTCGACCTGCGGGACCTTAAAGAGTTCTGCAGGGCATCCCCAAACCCTCTTCTCCCCAGGCTCCACCTCCAAAATATTCAGGTATTTCCACACCCAGAGCTGGCAACCTTATTTCTTCAGCGGATAGCCTCTGAGCTGCAATGCTGTGTACGTTTAATTTCAAAGTCAGACTCGTTGGCACTGGCTTCTGAGTCAACCTGCATAGGATCCGGCTGCTAGTTTGGGATGAGCGTTTTTAACTATTCGATATGCTTTTTGTATAACTGCAGGTTGTGTTTTCTTGCTTTGTCATTGGCTTTGGCTAAATCCTTCATTCAGGATGAATATTGAGGAAGGTTTTCATCTTTGGAAATTCAGCATTTCTCCTAGAATTCCTTCCTTTAATCACAACAGAGGAGAGCAGGCCATGTTGGACAAGAAAAAGAGGAGCCTGCAACCTAGTCTGGTCTGATCCGTTTTAAAACCTGTTAGAATAGTTTTCATGGAATAGAATAGTCTTCGTGGAAACATCCAGCGTTTCCTTCCTTTCCTCCAGCTTTTGTTTGGGTGGGGATTTCAAGGAAGTGGTTCACAAGAACAGGGCTGGTATGGTTGCCAACTCCGGGTTTTGGAAATTCCTGGAGATTGGGGGGCGGGGTTTGGTACAATCTTGGGTGCAATCTTTTTGGAAAGAACACAGTTTAATCACATTAGCAAGCTGTCTGGATGGGAAAGTATACCTTTTCAAAGGACTATCCCCCACCAACACCATTTGTCTTTTCTCAGCCCCTACGGCAGCCATTCCCCCCCCACCAATAGAAGGTGGGGTTTTTTTAAAAAAAAGTAATTGGTAAAATTACAATGATCTATTGCCTCAATCTTCTAGTTCCTCTGAATTCCTAGCTTCAATTTTTTAAGAACGTAAGGCTCTAGCCCGGGGTGTCAAACTCAATTGTCACGAGGGCCGGATAGGATATAAATGTCACTTGCCTCGCCAGCCCAGATCGAGAGTAGGGAGGGGGCTATCTTGTGGGCCAGGTAAGAGCTCTCAAGGGGCCGGACCCTGCTCTACCCCTTTTTGTTATGGAGATATAAGAGGAAAGGCAATTGAGGAATTACTGATTTTTGTTCAGCCGTGACATTTTCTAAGTGATATTAATAATTATAAGGCAGGGCAGAAATTATTAAAACAATTCCCCCCCACTGTCTATAGCCCTAGACATAAATCAGCTCCCCTTTCAACATCTCTTTGCTGGTCTCTCCCAACTCCATCTCCTTTTCATCAGCTCATTCCTGAAATCTTGTCTGTTTCTTTTCCGCGCTGTCCTCCCTCTGCAAATTCTGGTTTTGGAAGCTGCGTATGTACACGGTTCCTTTTATCCTCTTTCCTTCATCCCCCCCCCCCCCCGACTGACGAAGCCGGGAGATTAAAACTTATTTGTTCCGGCATTGTGCAAATGGAAACGAAAAGCCAAGCATGGAGAACGAAATCCTCGCTGGGAAGCGCCACTTCAAGAGGTTAAGGGGAAATGTGCATCTGGAACAAATATAACCCTCGCCGAACTTCCTCAATAACTCAGCCCGTGAAGGCTCGCCATTGCCAGACAAAGGGAATGCGGTTTGCCATCAAGTCTCTGAATGTGGCTCCGTTTCCCCCTTCCAAGCCCACAGAGTTTATATCAACCTCCAGCTTTCCGTATCCAGTGGGAGATCTTCCTTTGCTCTGTTTTATTGGCTTGGTTGGGTGGGGAGGATGTCCCAGCTGGGGGCAGAGGCGTATTGGCCGGGGGGGGTTACCCCCCATGTAGGAGACTCTGTTAAGTTAACTAAGAGGCTGTGAAGACACACCCAGGAACAGAAATGGAGCAGCATCACTCTTTCGGGAGGGGGATGAAGAGGGCTGACGCCGTCGTCGTTCTCGTCCCCACTGCGGCCATCAAAGGCATCCTGGTTTCAGAAATATTTTCGTTCTGAAGCCCATTTTACACAGACTCAGAGGATAACAGGCATCAGGACTGCAGCGGTCCAGAGCTACTTCAAAACCATAGACAGGGATGGAGAAAGAAAGATGGGGAGATCATAGTGTTTTATTTATTTTAATTTAAAACATTTTTATGTTTCCACCCGATCAGGGTCCTCAAGGTAGCAAATATATATATATTTTTAATTAAAACATGAGAGCAATTAAAAATGTGGGGGGGTATTAAGTGCCGTCAACTTGCTTCCAACTCATGGCAACTCTATGAATCAATGTCCTCCAGAATGTCCTATCTTTGACAGCCTTGCTCAGATCTTGCAAACTGAGGGCTGTGGCTTCCTTTATTGAGTCAATCCATCTCTTGCTGGGTCTTCCTCTTTTCCTGCTGCCCTCAACTTTTCCTAGCATGACTGTCTTTTCCAGTGAATTAAAAATACAGATAAAATTACAAAATAATTCAATTAAAAACATATAAACAACACCAGAAGGAGGGGCCAGTAACCATTATTGGGGGTATGCCAGATGAAACAAAAAAGTCTTCACTCGCTGGCAAAAGACACCAGTGGAGGGAGAAAAACGAATCTCCTTGCGAGTGAGTTACAAATATTTGGTGCAACAACCGAGAAGGCCCTTTCTCAGGTTCCCACCCGCCTAGCTTCAGATGGTGGGGGCAACTGAAGCAGGGCCTCCGAAGATGACCAGATGTATGGGCAGGTTCCATTGGGGAGGAGGCGGTCCTTAAGGCATGTTGGTCCCAGTCCGTGCAGGGCTTCAAAGGTATGTCCCAGACGGTTTTGGATAGAAGTCTACATAGGCTCATTCGCCAAGGCAGACCAGCTCAGATTTTAGCCCCCTCAAACAGTGAAGTCCAGCTGTTCCCTAGAATCATACAGTTGGAAGGGACCACCAGGGTCATCTAGTCCAACCCCCTGCACAATGCAGGAAATTAACAACTACCTCCCCCCACACATCCCCAGTGACCCCAACCCTCCCCCCGCCATGCAGGATCCCACATCTAGTCCGACCCCCCGCACAATGCAGGAAATTCACATCTACCTCCCTCTCATACCCCCAGTGACCCCTACTCCATGCCCAGAAGATGGCCAAGATGCCCTCCCTTCTCATCATCTGCCTAAGGTCCTAGAATCAGCATTGCTGACAGATGGCCATCTAGCCTCTTCTTAAAAACCTCCAGGGAAGGAGAGCTCACCACCTCCCGAGGAATCCTGTTCCACTAAGAACCTCTCTAACTGTTAGAAATTTCTTCCTAATGTCTAGACGGAAACTCTTTTGATTTAATTTCAACCCGTTGGTTCTGGTCCGACCGTCTGGGGCAACAGAAAACAACTCGGCACCCTCCTCTAGATGACAGCCCTTCAAGTACTTGAAGATGGTTATCATATCCCCTCTCTGTCTTATCCTCTTCATGCTAAACATACCCAGCTCCTTCAACCTTTCCTGAATTCTTTACCCGCTTCCAATTTCTTTGAGATACGATATCAGAATAAACGCTCCCTGGAGAAAAGTCCTGCCACCTTTAAGGGACTGTTCCCATGATTATCCCAGGGGTGAACTGATAGGACAAGGTCTGATAGAACAAGAAGCTGCCGTGCGGACGTGCTCGTGAGACTGGTTTCCATAATGTCATCGTTTCAGGTTTGTCTTTTTCCTTTCCTGCATCCCAATCATCTTCCTTGATGGCTCCACGCATTTTTTGATCCAGCTAATATTTTGCTGGCTACGTTTATTTTCCCGTTTCGCAGACAGGGACAGGCACCTTGATAGGAGAGTCTGTTTTTAAACATGACCCCGGTCCAGGAAATGCTTACAAATAAGCAATAAACCTAAACAAAACTAAAATAACACCAGTTAAAACAATTACGGTCCCATCCACTCGTGAGGTATTGTTCCATTCCCCGCCGTAACATGGGAAAAATACTCTGGATTTCCTAGATCAGATTGTCGCCGATTTCGCATTGACGGCCTGGTCCTCGCAACAAAAGGGGATTTTCTTTTGTGAGTTATTTATATGCTTCCTAAAGTAGGTTATGCAACCTCTGCAGTTTGGTACAAGCAGAGGCAGCGGTCCAGGGGTGGGAGGGAAGAGGGAGGGAGCGTGGCTAAATCTTGCACAGGGCGCCAGGATGCGCATTTGGGGAAGGCAGAGGTAACATTGATTCGCTGTCCATCCCACTTCTAAAGACCACGTAGTGTAACAAGCAAGCCCCCAGAGCGTTAACTGATGAGCGATGAAGGTGACGAAGGAGTCGTAACAGCTTGTCCTTATTAGACAAATCAATGATGAGTCACTTAGAATCGTAGAATAGAATCATAGAGTTGGAAGGGACCAACAGGGTCATCTAGTCCAACCCCCTGCACAATGCAGGAATTTCACAACTACCTCCCTCACACACACACACCCAGTGACCCCTGCTCCATGTCCAGAAGATGGCCAAGTTGCCCTCCCTGTCATGATCTGCCTAAGCTCATAGAATCTGCATTGCTGATAGATGTCCATCTAGCCTCTTCTTTAAAACCTCCAGGGAAGGAGAGCTCACCACCTCCCGAGGAAGCCTGTTCCACTGAAGAAATGCTCTGTTAGAAAATTCTTCCTAATGTCTAGACGGAAACTCTTTTGATTTAATTTCAGCCCGTTGGTTCTGGTCCAACCTTCTGGGGCAACAGAAAACAACTCGGCCCCATCCTCTACTTGAAGATGTTATCATATCACCACTCAGTCTTCTCCTCTTCAAGCTAAACATACCCAGCTCCTTCAACCTTTCCTCATAGGACTTGGTCTCCAGACCCCTCACCATCTTTGTTGCCCTCCTCTGGACACGTTCCAGCTTGTCTACATCCTTCTTAAATTGCCGTGCCCAAAACTCAACACAGTACTCTAGGTGAGGTCTAGCCAGAGCAGAGTAATGTGACCACAGAGTTCGGATAGAATTTTGAATCCTTTCCTGGCTTTCCATGATTTGAAATGCCAACGGGCGCTGCGAAACATTGCAAAATGAGCATGTACAACACGTGTACCTGTATACACACTATATGTTTCAGGGGTCCCCAGCATGGTACCTATGGGGCCACAGTGCCTGGCATTGCCTTTCTTGGCACCAACCAAATGTTTTTAGAAAGTGGGCGGAGCCTGCTGGAGCTCCAGGGTAATAGCCAGCGTGGTGCAGTGGTTAAGAGCAGTGGACTCTAATCTGGAGAACCGGGTTTGATTCCCCACTCCTCCACATGAGCGGCGGAGGCTAATCTGGTGAACCAGGTTGGTTTCCCCACTCCTCCACATGAAGCCAGCAGGGTGACCTTGGGCTAGTCACAGTTCTCTTTGAATTCTCTCAGCCCCACCTACCTCCCAGGGTGTCTGTGGTGGGGAGGGGGAGGGAAGGTGATTGTAAACCAGTTTGATTCTTCCTTGGCAGAGCAAGTCAGCATATAAAAACCAACAACCACAACCACTCCTCCTCCTCCTCGTCTTCCTCTTCCTCCTCTTCCTCTTCTTCTAAAATGGCACCTTTAAAAAAATAGCAAAATGTATTCTAGTCTAAGCGTCAAAACTCCCTTCATCAGATGAGGTAGACTGTAAATCAATCAGACTAATTTATGTCTATCATTTAGGGTAGCCAGCAGGAGACTGGAATGTGGGGACATGGAGGGCTGGCAACCCTACTATAATTGCAATGGGGGGAGCACTGGCAATTATAGTAGGGTTGCCAGCCCTCCATGTCCCCACACTCCAGTGCCAGTGGCCCCCACCCCCCACCCCCGTTGCCAGTGCCCGACCTGGATACCCCAGGCTAGCTAGATCTTGTCGGATCTCGGAAGATAAGCAGGGTCAGCTCTGGTTAGTACTTGGATGGAAGACCCCCAAGAAAGTTCAGGGTTGCTGCGCAGAGGCAGGCCAGGGCAAACCACCTCTGTTCATCTCTTGCCTTGAAAACCCTGTGGAGTTGCTGTAAGGCGGCTGTGACTTGACGGCACTTCCCACCACCAGCTAAGTGTGAATTTCACTAGAGCTCCAAGTCTGACCGTTCCCCAGGGCAAACCTGCCCTGTAGACATATATCAGTTTTATACCAGTTCGCCAGTCATGGTTTCCCCCAGAGAATCCACTGCATGAGGAGGGTGCTGTGGATTTACCGTTAAGGATCACTGCCCTAATAAATCATGGCGTTCCCTGGGGAGCCATAATGAGTCCTGAATCTATAGGTTAGACATGCTCTCAGTCTACAGCGTATGTTATTCGTGGGCTGTAATTTCTATATAAATAAGACGGACTGCACTACGAAGCAGCCCTGAAATACAGGGGTAAATGCCTAATTCAAACGTTCCTGATTTTCAGCAATGAATAAAAGGAGGTCAGATGATGGAGGGCTTCCCTGTATTTTGAATAGTTGGTGTACTGCAATGAATCAATGGAACACACTGCGTTCTACTGATTCAGACCCTCGGTCCATCAAGGACAGTATTATCCACTCAGACTGGCAGCAGCTCTCTATGATCTCAGGCAAAGGTCTTCCACATCACCTCCCTGCCTGGTCCTTTTAACTGGAGATGCCGGGGATTGAACCTGGGATCTTCTGCATGCCAGGGAGAGGCTCCGTCGCTGAGCCGCAGCCATTTTGGATTTTCAGACCCTAAATCCCTTTTGGATTTTCAGACCCTAAATTTCAGACTTGCTGAAGCATGAACGAAAGTAGATTCCTTTGAATTGTGGTGTTGGAGGAGCATGTTATGGATACCTTTGACTGCCAAAAAAAAACAAATCAGCGGGTTATAGATCAAATCAAGCCTGAACTGACCCTAGAAGCTAAAATGACTAAACTGAGGCTGTCGTACTTTGGTCACATTGGGAGAAGACGAGTCACTGGAAAAGACCATCACGCTAGGAAAAGTTGAAGGCGGCAGGAAAAGAGGAAGATCCAACATGAGACGGATGGACTCTATAAAGGAAGCCACAGCCCTCAGTTTGCAAGACCTGAGCAAGGCTGTTAAAGATAGGACATCTTGGAGGACACTGATTCATACGGGCACCATTAGTCGGAAGCGACTTGATGGAACTTAACACACACACAAGGCATGATAGATCCAGCGTGTCATTTCCTTCTCCTCCAGCCTGTAATTAGCACGCATAAAGTTTATTGAAGCATTAAGTCCTAGAGAATGTGCATCTGTTTATCCAGAAGAATGCTATTGGAAAACAGTTTGTACTCTGCAGGGTCCAGTTGGAAAAGGAAGGATCAGTCAGCAGATTGTTTTGTTCAGGTCATGGACACTCTAAGGGCTGCTTTAGCCCTTTGGAAAGTGGTGGATGTTAAGATTAGGATCACTTTAAGAGTCGGAGCACTGTGTTCATCTGATGATAATCATAACCAGCTTTCAGAGTCATGATTATCTCAAGTAATTCTTACAGCAACCTTATAAGGTAGGCCAAAATTATTATTCCCATGATGCAGATGAAGGACTGAGGCTGAGAGTGATCGGCTTGCCAGAGACAATTTAATGAATGCAATAAGATCTGGACTTACCATTTGCAGAGTCCTGTAATACGTACAGTTGTAGTTTTAGGTGACGCCGGCTTGTGGCTGGAGACGAGCAAGGTTTTAGGGACCGGCCTTAAAGTCTGCTGTATCAGAGAGTCTGTAAATGGGTTTCACCTGCCTTTTTAAAACACCTCTATAAAATGCATCTCCGAACTGTCTCGCCAGGCCTCTGCCCACAAATTTATTCATGCTGGAAATATTTATAGCATTCCAAATCTGTAATAAACTTTCAGCAACTGTCTGTGTTATCAGTGGACTTTGAATGCTGGTGTGTTTGGGGAAGGGGGCCTCGGCTCAGTGATAGAACCTCTGCCTGGCATGCAGAAGGTCCCAGGTTCAGTCCCTGACGTCTCCAGGTAAAAGGGTCATGTGGTGTGAAAGACCTCTACCTGAGACCCTGGAGAGCTGCTGCCAGTCTGAATAGAAAGTACTGACCTTGATGGACCAAGGTTTTGATTCAAGAGAAGGCAGCTTCATGTATCTTGACTGTCCTCTGGTTTCCTGTCTTTCCAAAGACATGTATCCTTCAGCAGAGCCTGTTGGTCAGCCTTCCTTCCTGGTCTGGCTACCGGCTCGCACACTGTAGCCCTTGGATTTCTTGATGCTGCATCTTTTGCCAACCGTTACAGTATTAATCTGATAATGTAACTGTGACCCTTTTCACCTGGGCTGCCATTTTTTAAAGGATGCTAAGTAATTGGGGTGTGTGCTTGAAATTGCCACTGCTGAGTGCCTGAATGGCCATTCTAAGAACCCTTTCCTGGGAGTAAGCCTTATTGCATGAAATGGGACTTACTTCTGAGTAGACATGCTTAGGCTTAGTGAGCCAGCGTGGTGTAGTGGTTAAGAGTAAAGGTAAAAGGTAAAGGTCCCCTGTGCAAGCACCGGGTCATTCTTGACCTATAGGGTGACGTCACATCCCAACGTTTACTAGGCAGACTTTGTTTACGGGGTGGTTTGCCAGTGCCTTCCCCAGTCATCTTCCCTTTACCCCCTGCAAGCTGGGTCCTCATTTCACCGACCTTGGAAGGATGGAAGGCTGAGTCAACCTTGAGCCGGCTACCTGGAACCGACTTCCTTCGGGATTGAACTCAGATCGTGAGCTGAGCTTGGACTGCAGTACTGCAGCTTCCCACTCTGCGCCACGGGGCTCCTGTGGTTAAGTGTGGTGGATTTGGAGGACTGGGTTCGATTCCCCGCTCCTCCGCGTGCAGCCTGCTAGGTGACCTAGTCACAGTTCCCTCAGACCTCTCTCAGCCCCACCTACCTCACAAGGTGTCTGTTGTGGGGAGGGGAAGGGAAGGCGATTGTAAACCGCTTTGAGACTTCTTAAGGTAGAGAAAAGCGGGGTATAAAAACCAACTCTTCTTCTCCTCCTCCCTCCCCCAAATGAAACTGAGGCTTTAAGTGAGGATTGGCTGCCTTGGAGGAAGCTAGGTGACCTAGTCACAGTTCCCTCAGAACTCTCTCAGCCCCACCTACCTCACAAGGTGGGGAGGGGAAGGGAAGGCGATTGTAAACCGCTTTGAGACTTCTTAAGGTAGAGAAAAGCGGGGTATAAAAACCAACTCTTCTCCTCCTCCTCCCTCCCCCAAATGAAACTGAGGCTTTAAGTGAGGATTGGCTGCCTTGGAGGAAGCTAGGTGACCTAGTCACAGTTCCCTCAGAACTCTCTCAGCCCCACCTACCTCACAAGGTGGGGAGGGGAAGGCGATTGTAAACCGCTTTGAGACTTCTTAAGGTAGAGAAAAGCGGGGTATAAAAACCAACTCTTCTCCTCCTCCTCCCTCCCCCAAATGAAACTGAGGCTTTAAGTGAGGATCGGCTGCCTTGGAGGAAACTTTGGGGGATATTTATACACAAAGTTGGAACGCAGTGAATGAGTAACTTGTTGGTTTGCAAGCTTATTGATGAAAAGAGAGCAGCTCTAGCAGAGGAGGAACTCCGTGTGCCTCCAGGTTCTAAATTCAAGCCCATTACATTAAATCAGTATAGATATACCTCTTCTGCCTGTGCATTATCTAATGCAAATACATGGTTTTTAAAAAATTGTGTTCCTAGTACTGGTCAGGCTCACGCATCATTCTGTCCAATTGCCAAACAGTGGCTTGGAGATTGGGGGGCTCTCACACTCCCTACCCCCTTTTCTTCCTCCTCAGGCTCATGGGCTTCTTCCCTCCCTTCCATGGCCTGTGATACCCGCATGTCCAAGTCACGCAAACTGTGGTCCGTAACTGGCAATTGTCTCCAGACTGTGATTTGCCAAACCCCTTTCAGTTTGTTCTTTGGCGCGGGGATCTAAGCGGCTTCCCTCCAGCGGTGATTCACCGTTCGCGGCGAGAGATCGTCTCCCGGGGAGGCTAAGAATGGACGGTTATGGATATCTAAAGAGTGGTTTTTATAGAGCTTCTTTTTTTTTTTTTTTACAGCCGGGTCTGCAAAGCATAGGGCTGCATAAATAAAAGACTTTTACTGCCTCGCGAGTTCGGGACAGCTTTGTAGTTCTAAGAAAATAAATAATGCCTTGCGATTATTAGAGAGCATCATCTTTTCCAAGAACCACAGAGCTCTTTACACAAACTAATGAGGCTTCAAACCATCTCGAGGAGAAGGAGACAGACCATAACCTCTATCCCCTGAGGCCCAAACAGAGTCAGGGATGCAGAAATTCCAGCATATACCGAACTGGGAGCCCATAGCCCGTGTCCGTATTCCAGGAACATGAAAACCCAGCCCAAACCTCTAAATTCTGTAACTGGAATCTGTTAGGCAGATTTGCATATGTTTAATACGGTTTACAGTTCAGTTGGTCGTCTTTTGGTAAAATTGGTCTTTTATTTATTTCTTTGTCTTGGGAAGGATTGGGGTGGAAAGTTGGAACTGAAGGGAAGCTGGGTAGGCCAGGCTCTAAAAGGTTTTGGGAAGGTCTGGGAGATTTATTGTATAAAGATGTTTGGTAAGTTTTAAGAAGCGCATCTGCCAACACCCTAACCGCTGCATCACTAGACCATGATGAGCCCCACAGTTAAGAAAACTTAAGCGCCCTTAAATTTTCTTAAAAGGGAGGGTGATTTCTATCCCATTCCCTCCTTCTGCCATAGCCCGTCGGGGCTCCCCAAAGTTTTGTTCCTGTGTTTCACCAGAACACCACAGAGAGGAGGTGAGGAGGGGTCATGGCTCAGTGGTAGAGCCTCTGCTTGGCATGCAAGAGGTCCCGGGTTCAACCCCCGGCATCTCCAGTTAAAGGGACTAGGCAAGTAGGTGATGTGAAAGACCCCTGCCTGAGACCCCAGAGAGCCGCTGCCAGTCTGAGTAGACAATACTGACTGGTGGACCAAGGGTCTGATTCAGTATAAGGCAGCTTCATGTGTTGAGGATCTGCAGTGGGGAAGGAAAGTTTGGCTGAAATAATCCCCCGCTGTTGAGAAAACTTCCACATACTCATGAAACTGTGCATCTTTACTATAGAGGAACCTGGAGGAACCTCTCCTTAGTTAGAGATGGCTCCGTACACCAAATATGGAGTTCTCCTGCACATCCCTTTCTGACACCCCCCCCCCCCCCGAAAGATCATTCCCAGGTTGTGGGACCTGCATGGAGGTTGGAAGGCCTGGAGTGGGGAAGGACAAAGGGATGAAACCACTCCTCCTTCCTCTTCCACGAACACAGATCTACTGATGAAAGGGGTTCATTTCACACATGAGGACGCATGAAGCTGCTTTACACTGAATCAGACCCTCGGTCCCTCAAGGTCAGTTTTGTCTACTCAGACTTTCACTGGCTCTCCAAGGTCTCAAGCAGAGGTTTTTCACGTGGCCTACCACCTGATCCTTTTATCTGGAGATGTCAGGGATTGAACCTGGGGGCTTCTGCGCGCCAAGCAGATGCTCTACCACTGAGCCCCAGCCCTTTGTCTCTCTTCATTTCAGACCACTGACCTGCATGGCTATTCCTCCACATGGATCCCACAGTCGTGGGAATGATCTTTCCTAAACAAGAGGAGAAAGGCATGTGAGGAAACTCTATATGCCTTCAGTGCACAGATGTTTGGATAATATTGGTCCTGACTGATGCCCTGTACTCACTTGCCGTAGACTGGTTGCTCAATGACTGTAAACGCAGGATTGGTAGAGCATGCAAATTATGACTCTGTCAGGGCTCTATCATGTGGTAAAATGTTGTGCCCTTTCCCTCCAATGAAACTCCAACGCTAGATCCATTTTGGACTATATGGTGAGTTGTAACGTAAGATAAAATTCAGATGACTGATTGATGGTATGTATGTTGAAGCTCTTTTGGGCAGGCTGTCGAGAACGGGGGTTCTCTACCAGTGCTAAATTTTGGATCCCTTCCAGACGATGTTTGGGTGTGTGATGTCGCATTATCTGAAATCTCTTGGTGTGGGAGTGATTTTAGGTGTCCAGCCAGGTATGAGATAAACTGTGCCCATTGCATGAACAACAAATTATGGGACTTCTCTACACACTGCAGAAATGTTAGCTTGTTGTGGCTAGTTTTCATTCTTTTCAGCAAAGAAAGTTGAATCAGGTGACCTTTTGGAGACCGTCTGAAAATGACTACCTTCTTTTCTCCTTCCTTTTCATACCAGGGCTATCATCCGTTGCCAAATGAAGCTGAAATTGCACACACCAAAAAATTATTCAGGAGGAGGAGGAACGACCGAAGGTAGGGGAAAAAATCCAAAAAATGTTTTCTAAGAATCTTTTAAAAAATCTGATGATTTTCATATTATTTATCTACATCAAACTTTTATGACAGTGAAATAGAAAAATCCCAGGTCAATATTGCCTGTTTGATTTATGGAAAAAATAAGCGCACAACAGGAGCTGGCTAATAACCAGCAACCAAAATACTGGAGTCCTGGGAGCTGAGACCTGGATTCCATTACGGAGACCTGTTGCGCCTGGTTTTTTTAGAGGTGAAATATGTTCTTCTGCCAAACAGTTGCAAGGTTTTGTGCTACAGAAGTGCTTTTATAATGTGGTGTGGAAGGATGAGAGCCAAAGGATGGATAAGTGGTGGACCAAGGAGATCGGGTAGCCAACAGTGGTAATCCAAATGTCAGCACTAGAACTGGCATGAACCATAGAGTCTATTCAAGGCTCCCAGCCAAATACTGGAAAACCCGCTGGCTGGGGAGAGCTTTGCTTTGACCAAAAAAAAAAAAAAAAAGTTTCCAAATTGTTTTAGGGGTGTATGCTGCCAGTCAAATTCTACTGTGTCTCAGGATATCTACTCCCTCCAGTACCAGAGGTAGTGTGTGTGTGTAAAGTGCCATCAACTTGTGGCAACCTCAGCAAGGGGCTTTCATGGCAAGTGAGAAGCAGAGGTGGTTTGCCATTGCCTTCCTCTGCAGAGTCTTATCAGAGGTTGTATGCTTCTTTAGAGCCAGCGTGCTGTAGTGGTTAAGAGTGGAGGTTTGGAACGGTGGATCTGGAGAACCGGGTTTGATTCCCCGCTCCTACACACGAAGCCCAGCTGGGTGACTTTGGGCTAGTCGCATTCTCTCAGCCCCACCTACCTCACAGGGTGTCTGTTGGGGGGAGGGGGAGGGAAAGTGATTGTAAGCCGGTTTGATTCTTCCTTAAGTGGTAGAGAAAGTCGGCATATAAAAACCAACTCTTCTTTTCCTTCTTCTCCTTCTCCTCCTCCTCCTCCTTCTTCTTCATTTTTTATATATTTATTTATTTATTGCTGGGGAGCACAGGCAGGAGGATGCCGTTGCTGTGTTCCTGTTTGTGGGCTGCCTTGAAGTAGCTGGTTGGCCACAGTGTGACCAGAATGCTGGACTAGGTGGGCCTTTGGTCTAATCCAGCATGGCTCTTCTTATCTTCTTGTGGCAATGAGATGGCCCCTTCCCCAACATTTGTAGTGGCAGAAGTCATTGTGTTTCATAGTGCTCATAGCCTAGGTAATATGTTTCAGCACATTTAACAATGCTTTGCTGAATCAGTGTTTTCTGAAAAAACCATGGGATGTTTCTTATCCCTGGTGGTGGAAAGCACCATCAAGTCACAGCCGATGTACGGCGACCCTGTAGGGTTTTCAAGGCAAGAGGTGAACAGAGGTGGTTTGCCATTCCCTGCCTCTGTGTAGTGACCCTGGACTTCCTTGGTGGTCTCCCATCCAAGCACTAACCAGGGCTGACCCTGGTTAGCTTCCAAGATCTGACGATGTTGGCCCTTCCTAACTTTTTGTTACTGGCAACAGTACGAAAGGTTGGGAACATTCAGCGTCCCCTTTGGCTGCTGCTTCAACAGGGGTCTTTCCTAGCTGGCAAGATGGGAAGCGGCTGTTGCAGATCTGACAATTAAGGAAGGGTCTGTTTTGAACTGGAACCTTCAAAGTGAACTGGTCTGTTATTCCAACGCAGTGTTAGTTCAGATATTGCACAGATTATCTTGGGAAATGTTTGTTCCTCCTTAAAAAGAAGAAGAAGAAGAGTTGGTATTTGTATGCCGACTTTCTCTACCGCTTAAGGAAGAATCAAACTGGCTTACAATCGCCTTCCCTTCCCCTCCCCACAACAGCCACCCTGTGAGGTCGGTGGGGCTGAGAGAGTTCAGAAAGAACTGTGACTAGCCCAAGGTCACCCAGCTGGCTTCATGTGTAGGAGTGGGGAAACAAATCCAGTTCACCAGATTAGCGTCCGCCGCTCATGTGGAGGAGAGGGGAATCAAACCCGGTTCTCCAGAGTCCACCGCTCTTAACCACTACACCACGCTGGCTCCCAAACCTGGGTACCCATGATCAGATCTCTGTTCTTTAAAAGAAAAAAGCACTTGTGTGGGGGGGGGGTAGCGAATGATTACAGGGAAGTTGGCAGAGGGATTTTGTCCTTTTCCCCAAACCAAATGCCCCCCACTCACCCTCTGTGCTGTTAGCTATGATGGGTCTATAGGACAGGAATGTTTATTTTAACTGGTTCCTCAAGAAGGCAGCTTGGGTGAGGGAAAACTACTATTGAAAAAAGGTGTGGGGGAAAGATTTTTTAAAAATTACACACACACGTGTTGCAGTTACTATGCAATTCCCCATCAACATCAGCTATTTTGTAGTAATAAAACTCAAGCTGAGACACCTGATTTCCCTGTTACTATGGAACTTGACTTTTACTGATCCCTATTGCATCTCCAAAGGAGCTGTAACAAATTCCTCTTTCCAATAGCAAGTGACTTGTTAAATTCTCTCTATAGTGCCTCAAGCATCTTTGGTAGAAAGAGAGAGATGGACAGAGGTGTTTTAAAATAAATAAAAGGTCAGGAGATACTCTTTCAGATCTGCTCACGGATCTTCTGCATGGCATGTCATTTTGCCTTAACTTTGTTCGATGCAAATAGCCACCTTTTAAAATCTTGATTTAAAAAAAAAAATTACGGTTACAATAATACATCACTCCCAGAGTAGCTTGAAAATATAAACAGGTGTGTTGCTAAATTTTTGGCTCTGCTGTTTTAAAATTTGCCTCCATGGGTCAATCAACTGAAGCTTTGACGTAACCTCCCTGTTTATCATTAGGGTTGCCAACCTCCAGGTGGGGGCTGGAGATCTCCTGCTATTACAACTGATCTCCAGCCGATAGAGATCAGTTCCCCTGGAGAATATGGCCGTTTTGGCAATTGGACTCTATGGCATTGAAGTCCCTCCCCTTCCCAAACCCCACCCAACTCTGCCCCCAAAATCTCCAGGTATTTCCCTACCTGGAGCTGGCAACCTTATTGTCACCCCCGTCCCAAAAACCTCCTGGCGGAGTAGAGGGGGGACTTGGCAACCCTAGCTGTACCAGCACCTGTTGGCAAAGGGCTGCCTTGAAAGAGAGAATAGCACGGTGGCCTCCCCTTCCATCCTGTTCTTGTCCTTCATAGCACTTGTTCCTAGGGTTGCCAACCTCCAGGTACTAGCTGGAGAGCTCCTGCTATTACAACCGATCTCCAGCCAATAGAGATCAGTTTCCCTGGAGAATATGGCCACTTTGGCAATTGGGCTCTATGGCACTGAACTCCCTCCCCTCCCCAAACCCTGCCCTCCTCAGGCCCCAACCCAAAAATCTCCCGCCAGTAGCGAAGAGGGACCTGGCAACCCTACTTGCCCCACTTGTTAGCTTTGCTGAAGGAATCAGCTACTTCTAGGCAGGCCTGTCTTCATGAGCAGGCTGCCGCTCTTTGAAAAGACTTTGCTCTGGATCGCAGGCACGACGTTGGGTCCCTCGGGTGCAGCCCTCCCGGGAGGTCTTCTAAAGGCCTTCCCAAGTAGTTAAAAGCAAGCCAGGAAGGGCGTGGGGGCCGGCTCGCAGTCAGCGAAAGGATGTGAAACGTTTAAGAAATCGTCTATGTTAAGGAGCTAATCTGTGCCATTGCAGCTCATCTTTTGCATGCTAGCAAATTTTAGTTGTAAAATGCTTAAAAGATGAGCTTTTAAAAAAAACCGGGCATGGCTTGTGTTTATGAGCTTGGTTCATGTGGAAAAAGAAGGCGATTGGGGGTGGTCCATTCTGCCTTCAAAGATCAAAGCCGCCCAGAGCAAAACTCATTTGTTAAATAACAGGATTAGGAGCCCGTCCCTAACTTTCCAGTGCAGCCTTGGCCAGGTGAACTTCCTACTGTTAATTTGGCTTCATACTTTAACGATCATGTGGAGCCCATCCGATTCTCTTCATTTTTGTTCTCTAATTCTTTAATTAACGTCACATCTTGAGGAAACAAACACCTTCCTGTCCACCAAAACTCCTGGAGGAGCTGCCCGCGAATTTGTTTTCCTTTCCCTCCCACAAATACAAGTGTTTCGTAAGATGCTGGTGACCCATTCCGCTAATTCATTTCCACTTTGATAACAGGGTTGCCCGGGGTTAACAAAGTAGAGAAGTCCTGTTTCCTACTTGAATGAGGTAAGCCTAGAATAAGGGTTAGCAGCTGAACCACCTCAAAGCCAAATCTGTAAGGTTGCCAGCTCCAGGTTGGGAAATACCTGGGGGTTTTTTGGGGGGGGGAGGAAAATGAAGGCATAATCAAAGCAAAGCCCCAAAGTAGTCAGCGGAATGACCCCGAGGAAACAGCCATGCATAAATGGCCTATGAAAAGTGCAGGATCCAGGAGTAATTTTCACCCAAGATGACAAAACATGAGCAAATAGTTCAGAAAGAGGTACCTTCCAACTGTAACCCCCCCCCAAGATTCCCTCCCTCGTATTACCATAAAATTAAAGGTTATGGGACCACATCCAAGGCCTTCTCTATTGCATATTTTATTTTTGAATCCCTTCGCATACAGTGTTGGCAAAGAGGCTCTCTACATTTCCCCCCCTTTCCTGTTGTCATTGATTTTACAATCTATGGAGGACTTTAAGACACCTGCCCTGATGATCTGTTCTGAAACGACTGCACCCATCACAGAAGGTTGTTCTGCTTAGAATCGCCCCAACATTTTGGGGAGGGGCTGTGGCTCAGTGGCAGAGCCTCTGCTTGGCGTGCAGAAGGTCCCAGGTTCAATCCCCGGCATCTCCAGTGAAAGGGACCAGGCAGGGAGGTGATGTGAAAGACCTCTGCCTGAGACCCTGGAGATCCGCTGCTGGTCTGAGTAGACAATACTGACTTTGATGGACCAAAGGTCTGATTTAGTAGAAGGCAGCTTCATGTGTTCATGCGTTCATGTGATCTCCTATAATTAAACTGCCTTTCCTCTTGTGGCTGCGTCGCTTTGTGGAGTATTTCCAGACAGCATGTCGCAAGTGGCGTTGTCCCAGATGGCTTCCTTTCTGCAGAGCTATAGAAATGGCATTATTATCTTGTTTGGTTTACATTTAGAAACATATTACAGGAAGCTCCAGCGATGCTGTGATCCTACAGAGGCAATCATATACCTACTTCTGAAACTGGCACTCCAAGTGCAGATCAAAAAACCTGCGCAGTGGGGCCACGTACAGATTGGGGAGTTGTTTCTGTAAATCTGGGGGATAAACCCAGGTTTGCAGAAAAATCCCAGAAGAGTAACAAAAATTGGAGAGGAATTAAAATCGCCCCATAATAGAAACTGCTTACTGAGGTCTCAGGATACTAGTCATGATGGATACTATTCTCTCCAGGATCAGAGGGGCATGCCTAATATATTGGGTGCTGTGGAACATAGGCAGGACAATGCTGCTGCAGTCATCTTGTTTGGGGGCTTCCTAGAGGCCCCTGGTTGGCCACTGTGTGAACAGATTGCTGGACTTAATGGGCCTTGGACTGATCCAGCAGGGCTTTTCTTATGTTCTTATGAAGTCATTACAGCTGGCATTCTGGGACTGACTGGCAATCCTAGTATAGTAGTAAATATCGCAGGGGCACAGAGCTTGACCAAAGCCAGAAGTGTCCGATCCAGCTCTGTCTGCTGGAGGAGGAGGGACCTGGAAGGAGTGAGGACTGTAGCAAACTGTGTTTCCGCCCGCCTGGAGCTGAATTGCAGCTTGTTGTTATGTCGGGATGCAGTGCGGCTTCGTAATGATTTCTCCTGACCCTTTTCTAACTTAGTGATTGATGATTGATTGAACTTTGTGATCCTCGCTGTGGTGCTCGTGGGTGCCATGACACCCTCCAGTGTGTTTCCTGGCCCCCGCTTTCTTCTTCCCCGAAGCAAAGAGCCGGTCCTGGCTTTCTGTCTGGATCAGGAGATGCTTCAGAAGAACCTGGGAAGAATCACCTTTGCACCTGTTCTGAAACGACTGCACCCATCACAGAAGGTTGTTCTGCTTAGAATCGCCCCAACATTTTGTGATCAGACCCCCTCCCTTTACCAGCCACTCTTCATGACCCCGAGGTAACCATTTTGTTGTGGTAACCCCTGCCTGTTCTCAAAACTCCAGAATTGTCTGCAGGTTCAACAATGTTGGGGACCCCTGTCCTAACAGAACAGAGCCCCTGGGGCTGAAATTTAAGGAGGAAGACAAGTGTGGAGGAAGTGTGCAGGTACCCCTTCTATGAGAAAATGGCATGTAGCTGCCTTATACTGAAGCAAGCCATTGGTCCATCAAGGTCAGTATTGTTTGCTCAGACTGGCAGCAGCTCTCCAGGGTCTCAGGCAGAGGTCTTTCCACAACATCTACTACCCTTATCATTTTAACTGGAGATTGCAGAGGATTGAACCTGGGAGGGGCCATGGCTCAGTGGTAGAGCATCTGCTTGGCATGCAGAAGGTCCAAGGTTCAATCCCCAGCATCTCCAGTTAAAGGGACTAGGCAAGTAGGTGATGTGAAAGACCTCTGCTCTGCCTGAGACCCTGGAGAGCCACTGCCGGTCTGAGTAGACAATACTGACTTTGATGGACCAAGGGTCTAATTCAGTAGAAGGCAGCTTCATGTGTTCATGCATTCATGTGACCTTCTGCAAACCAAGCAGATGCTCAGCCTCTGAGCCACAGCCCCTCCATAGTATATTTCAGTCATCAGGGTGGCTTAGAAGTAGTAAATTTTCAGTGAGGAAGGTGACACAAAGGAAGAGTTAAATAGCCCCTCTCACACACACTTGTTTTCCCATTGCAAGCAGCCGCATTCTGTTAGAATCATAGAATCATAGAGTTGGAAGGGACCACCAGGGTCATCAAGTCCAACCCCCTGCACAATGCAGGAAATTTACAACTACCTCCCCCCCCACACACACACACCCAGTGACCAGAAGATGGCCAAGATGCCCTCCCTCTCATCACCTGCCTAAGGTCATAGAATCAGCATTGCTGACAGGTGGCCATCAAACCTCTTCTTAAAAATCTCCAGGGAAGGAGAGCTTACCACCTCCCGAGGAAGCCTGTTCCACTGAGGAACCGTTCTGTTAGAAAGTTCTTCCTAATGTCTAGATGGAAACTCTTTTGATTTAATTTCAACCCGTTGGTTCTGGTCTGACCTTGGGCAACAGAAAACAACTCGGCAACATCCTCTATATGACAGCCCCTCAAGTACTTGAAGATGGTTATCATATCCCCTCTCAGTCTTCTCCTCTTCAGGCTAAACATACCCAGCTCCTTCAACCTTTCCTCATAGGACTTGGTCTCCAGAACCCTCAGCATCTTTGTTGCCCTCCTCAGGACCCGTTCCAGCTTGTCTACATCTTTCTTAAATTGTGGTGCCCAAAACTGAACACAGTACTCTAGGTGAGGTCTAACCAGAGCGGAGTAAAACTGTTAGAACAGTTGTGTGTGTGGAGTGGGGGGGAGAATGGATTATGAAACCACATAGGATTTATAAACTTTCTCCTGCACTGCAGTGAGCTTGGAACCAGCATTATTAAAGTCAAACTTTTTATAGACTGAATTGTGGGTGGGAAATAAAGAGAAAGCCATTATATTACACAGAAGCATGAAGATTCCCGGTCATCCGTTGTGTTCCTTATGTCAGCGGAATCTTTATTGAATGCAAGGACATGCAGGCCCTGAATGGAAATTAATAGAGCAGATTGCAAACCCAAGAGAGGGAACCCTTTCAACCATTCAATACGTGCCTCTCGCACGGTTCATTGATACGAGATGTCATTCTCTCGGCGACTGCGAGCCGGCCGGATTTAGAGGCTGCGAAATCTCATAATCCGCCCTTAAACATCTTGTTCTCCAGAAAGGATAAACTGATGTCTGCGTAAAAGAAGACAGTAGCCTTCACCCAGTGTGTTTCAAGGAAGAAGGGAACATCAGATTAAGTCAGTATGGATCACTGATAAACCAGATTAATTTCTGCTACCTTTCTGAAATCTGATGGCATCATGTGTAGGAGTGGGGAAACCAAGGGCACTTTCACACAGCCCAAATAATGCACTTTCAATCCGCTTTCAGTGCTCCTTAACGATCGTTTGCAAGTGGATTTTGCCAGTTCACACAGTAAAATCCACCTTCAGAGTGCATTGAAAGTGGATTGAAAGGGCATTATTTGGGCTGAGTGAAAGTGCCCCAACTCAGTTCTCCTGATTAGAGTTCACTGCTCCAAACCACCACTCTTAACCACAACACCACTCTGGGATGGAATCAAATTAAAAGTCCCCATTCACAATACCGTCATGCTACCTTGAATACCATGCTATTTCCATCGCTGTTCTGCCAGCCTGTTATGTTCAGTTCATCCCAGCCCTCCATTCAGGAATATAAATAGAACAGAATGTAACTTGCTGTGAGCTTCCAAATAGCCGTTCGATTCTTGGTGAATGGGTTGGACAGCTAATGCAAACATATAATTCACTTTACAAACCAGCGCAAAACAAATGACCTTCATAAAATGGTTCTCAGGCTAAAAGCAAACTGTAAAAACGATTTTAAAAGATCAACCCCATAAGTAAGAGCCCAGGTAAAAAGAAAAAAATGTTGGCCTGTCCCCTAGAAGTGAGTAAGATAGGTGCCAGGTGAGCCTCAAGAGAGACGGCATTCCAAAGGGCCACCACTGAAAAAGCCCTGTCTCTGGATGCCCATGCAAAGCAGGGGCACAAAGAGCAAGGCTGGTATAAAAGGTAAAGGTCCCCCGTGCAAGCACCGGGTCATTCCTGACCCATGGGGTGACGTCACATCCCAACATTTACTAGGCAGACTTTGTTTACGGAGTGGTTTGCCAGTGGATTCCCCAGTCATCTTCCCTTTACCCCCAGCAAGCTGGGCACTCATTTTACTGACCTCGGATGGAAGGCTGAGTCAACGTGGAGCCGGTGACCTGAAGCCAACTTCCGTCGGGATCGAACGCAGGTCATGAGCAGAGCTTGGACTGCAGTACTGCAGCTTGCCACTCTGCACCATGGGACTCCTAAAATCTCCCGCCGATGGCAAAGAGGGACCTGGCAACCCTAGTGTAAAGTTCCATCAAGTTGCAGCTGACTTATGGCAACCCAGTAGGGTTTTCAAGGCAAGAGACTAACAGAGGTGGTTTGCCGTTACCTTCCTCTGCATAACAGCCCTGGTATTCCTTGATGGTCTCCCATCCAAATACTAACCAGGGCCATCCCTGCTTAGCTTCTGAGATCTGACAAGATCAGGCTAGCCTGGGCCATCCAGGTCAGGCTGGTGAGAAGGAGTTTAACTGAAGGGTTGGCACAGAGGGCGCTCAAGTTATGCTGCCCTATTAGTCTGCCTAGTCATAATGGCAGAAGTTCTAAGGTTGCTTTCCTGGGAATAAGTCCTGTTGAATAATGTTGGACTTTGAGAAGACCTGATTAAGATTGCTCCCTTTGTATGGTAGAGTTTCCTCTGCTTCCTAGCGCCAAACACCCTAATGGTTTTACCATAGAGTTTCCGCTGAATCCTAGAGCAGGGTGACGTCACTTCAGGGTTTGTCGTGAAAACAACGTCTTGCCGTTGACACACCAACAATTTTTTCCCTGCATTTCTTCCCCTGCTGGCATATTGAACAGCAGCAGGGATTGGGGTTTGCCAGAGGGAGGGGTTTTGCCAGCAGGTTGGAGGATGCCAACCCTAGTCCTTCCACGGTAGGGTTGCCAGGTCCCTCTTTGCCACCGGTGGGAGGTTTTTGGGGTGGAGCCTGAGGAGGGCGGGGTAGGTTGCCAGCTCCGGGTTGGGAAATACCTGAAGATTTTTTGGACGGAGCCTGAAGAGGGCGGGGCTTGGGGTGGGACTTCAGTGCCATGGATTCCAATTGCCAAAGTGGCCATTTTCTCCAGGGGAACTGATCTCTATCGGTAGGGTAGCCAGGTCCCTCTTCACCATCAGCGGGAGGTTCCTGGGGAGGAGCCTGAGGAGGGTGGGGTTTGGGGAGGGTCTTGAACCGTAGACTCCAATTGCCAAAGCAGCCATTTTCTCCAGGGGAACTGATCTCTGTCGGCTGGAGATCAGTCGTAATAGCAGGAGATCTCAAGCTACTACCTGGAGGTTGGCAACCCTATCTATTGACTGGAGATCAGTTATAATAACAGATCTCCAGCCAGAAAGGATCCTTAAAATAAGGTATGAAAACAAAGTCAAGGTTATATTAAATTAATTTATTTTAGTTTTGATGATTTAGCTTACTAGTAATATGATGTATGGTTTACAGAGAAATTGGCAACGTTTTTTTCAAGCGTCATAAAATTCAGCTCATACTTCAAATATCTTCTCTCTCCATGCATTGGGCAGCTGAAGAAAGCAGTGAAACAGGATTTCTTCACCGGGAGCCTGTCCTGCCCAACGGATTTTCTCAAAGGAGACCTTAACAGAATTATTTATATTGATTATTGAGCTGTGACTTAAATTGTATTGTATGTAAAACAACGTGGCTGATCGGTATAAACAAACAAACATTTTTTGTAAGAAAGAATTCTAAGCATATGAAGAAATATACTAAAAAAAATTCTTGTAAATACATAGGAAAATGATACCTTGCCAATATTTGTGAATTTTTGCACATTACAATTTGAATTTCCAAAAGCTGTTATTTTTGAATAACTTCCCTGCAGCTTATTGTTGGTTTTGTTAATAACCACCTGGAGGTTGGCAACCCGAAAAGTCTGCCTAGTAAACGTCATGCCGTGACGTCATTCCGTGGGTCAGTAATGATCCGATGCATGCACAGGGGACTACTTTTATCTTTCATATCGGCCTGCCACTAACATCTGTATAACAACGATTTCAAAATCGCAGTTTGCATCTGGGCCTGGGGGTCCCCGCCCCAGCCAGTTTTCTGCAAGACGTTCCTGCGTCTCATAAACTCAGTCAACCATTTTCAAACCAAAGTATGAATTCCTTCCGCTACCGCAGTGCACCCGTCAGCTCTTCCCCCATTTAGTCTAAACACAAGGGCTCAGTCTTGTCCGCTAAGAGCCAGCTGGCCGCAGAAAGGAGGTCTGACCTCCTCCGAGTGCCAAGGAACACACTTCTGACGGACAAGATTGGTTTGGCAAACAAACCTGGGGGGGGGGCATTTTAGCCACTGACCAGCAAAGGGTAATGACCACTTCCTCCCGGCAAGAACATTCTAAGCCGGTCAGGGCAAATGTGTTCTCTATGCTAGGAAAATAAATCTTTGCATGAAACAAAAATTGTTTTAAAATAACATGGGTTTATTTCTTGGGGGGGGGGGACGGTTTTGAGATTAGGGTGGGGAAACGGTGAAGGCAGAACTTCAGAAGGGCGATTGTTTCGCCGGGAGGAAGTCGATTTTGCAGTGAACGAAATGCGTTTGCTGGTAGCATTTTTCTCCCTGTCTCCTGCATTCTGCTCTGATAGGGATATTTTTTTAAAAACCACAAAGGTGACGGAAAGAGCCACTAGGTCACCCATGCAGATTCGTAGGATTGTCAACCTCCAGGAGATCTACTGCTGTTGCAATAGAGATCAGTTCCCCTGGAGAAAATGGCCTCTTTGGCAGTTGGACTCTATGGCATTGAAGCCCCTCCCCAAACCCTGCCCTCCCCAGGCTCTGCCCCAAAAACTTCCCCCTGGTGGCGAAGAGGGACCTGGCAACCCTATAGATTAGCCTCTCTCCCTTTGCCGTTGTCTTCCACTAGCGCAGTGGTTCCCAACCTTTTTTTGACCAGGGACCACTAGGACTTTTTTGTTCGGTGCAGGGACCCCAAGGTTCAAAATAAAAATTCAGAGAATTTGAAAATAAACTTTAATCATAACTGTTAGTTAAACATTAAACTTAGAATAATATTTGAATATATTGTTATAATAGAGAACTTTTAATTGAAAATATTAATTTATTATGGGTTTATAACTTTGTTTCGCGGACCTTAATTTAGTTCTCGCGGACCCCTGGGGGTCCGTGGACGCCCGGTTGGGAACCAGTGCACTAAGCAGGTGGAGGTTTTTTTGTTTTGTTTGGAGTACTTCCAGTAAATCCTTTATTGGCACCCTTCCTGGATTGTGTTGTGCTTGTATGTTTATATGTTTTTTATTGAATTGTTTAAATACTTTAAATGCTGTTTTAATGTTTTTAATGTGTCTTGGGGACCCTATTTGGGAGGAAAGGCAACATAGAAACATTTTTTAAAAATAAAATAAATAGGAACTTCCCAAAAAAAGTGAACTGGAATTAGGGTTGCAACCCCCAGGCAGTGGCTGGAGATCTGCTGGGATTACAACTGATCTCCAAGTGAAAGAGATCAGCTCATGTGCAGAAAATGGCTGCTTTGGAAGGTGGATTCTATGGCATTATACCTCATTGAAGTCCCTCCCCTCCCCCAAACCTCACCCTACTCAGGCTCCATCCCCAAAATCAGTGACCAATACAGGACCATACATGTTTCAGCCTGAATAGGCCTTCCTCAGTGGTTAAAAGAGAAAGTGCCAAAGCAGGACTGCAGCTGAACATCAAGAAGACAAAGGTAATGAGACTTACACAACTTTAAGGTTGACAATGAGGAAATTGAAATTGTTGAAGACTTTCTATTCCTTGGCTCCATCATCGACCAAAAGGGAGACTGCAGCCAAGAAATCAGAAGGAGATTGAGACTGGGAAGGGCAGCCATGAAGGAGCTAGAAAAGATCCTTAAGTGTAAGGATGTGTCACTGGCAAGTTAATCCATAAGTATTCCCTATTACTATGTATGGGTGTGAAAGCTGGACAATGAAGAAAGCTGATAGGAAGAAAGCCTGAACTGACCCTAGAAGCTAAAATGACTAAACTGAGGCTATCATATTTTGGTCACATTATGAGAAGACAAGAGTCACTGGAAAAGACAGTCATGCTAGGAAAAGCTGAGGGCAGCAGGAAAAGAGGAAGTCCCAACAAGAGATGGATTGACTCAATAAAGGAAGCCACGGCCCTCAATTTGCAAGATCTGAGCAAGGCTGTCAAAGATAGGACATTTTGGAGGACATTGATTCATAGGGTCGCCATGAGTCAGAAGCGACACACACACAGTGGTCATAAATAAGTAAATAAGTAAAGATGCCTTGAATCACAAGGAGAGATGGGGTATAAATGTTTTAATAAATAATAAATGAAATAAATATGGCAAAGTAGGCGGAAAGCTTTAACCAGTGAATTGGGCGTGTTCATCGGCTGCAAGTGAATATGCGTGAATTTAATTTCTAACGCCTGCGTCTCTTGCAAAAACATTCCCGCGCTGTCAAAACGTCTGTTGTTTTTAAGACTCTGTTTGGATGACAACCCAATCTGCTGCGCTTGGAAGGCAGGCTGTTCATCGGATGCCCTAAATCCTGTCTCTTTTGTGTGCTTAAGGGCCTTTAATTTCCTCTCTAAAAAAGCCTCATGGTTTGCAATTGCTGATAATCTTGTCACAACGGCCCATTTGGAAATCTACAGTGTCTTAAGTTCAGCAGGAGGATGCACGACACCCTCTCGTTGGCTGCATTTTCTGATTGGAATTTCCTCTGGTTTTCGCTTCCTCTCGCAAGGGACAAGAGGAAAATGTCCTCATCTTTCAGACTTCTAAGGTGTGTCTGAAGAGAACGGTGGTGTCTCTCGGGTAGGAAATACCCCACATAAAATGTGGGCTCCTCAACAGTATTCTCAAACTTAGCTCATGGTGCATAACCATTGGTTGTGCGATACAGGAACAGTGATTCTAGAAACGCTTCAACCTAGCAGATAGAGTGCAGAGTTGGATGCCAAGAGTAAAGATTTGCAATATCATATCATATAATGGCTTAATGTGCTACCTTTGGCAAGGCAATGATCAGAAATGCAATTTTTTTGACCTACTGCATCTAGGCACCTGGTTGGCCACTGTGTGAGCAGACTGCTGGACTTGATGGGCCTTGGTCTGATCCAGCAGGGCTTTTCTTATGTTCTTAGGGGAGAGGAACATGCCATATATTTCCAATGAATGCAGCGGTTGCGGGGGACTTATGTACTAATGTCCGTTGGAAATTTGTTATTGGTAGGTAAGCCTCTACAGTGATTGGTTGAGCTGTTCTGACCTCACAGAAGGGCAGGCTGCTCTGACATCACAGAAGGGCATGACAGAGTGGAGATTCTTGGGCTGCCATTGGGTGAGGTGCTTGAATCCAAAGGACCTGTAGTTCTTTAACGCTTTTATCCATGTCCTGTGCTTTTTATTGAAATTACTGAATTGCGAGGATGTTCTTTCTTGTTATCCTGTTGTAATTTATTGTTTTCAATCCCTGTAAGCTGCTTTGGGTCCTTGGGGTGGGGGGGAGAGAGAGAGAGAAAAGCAGGTTAAAATATTTCACATAAACCCAGCCGCTCTCATTCTAAAAAGACATGTGCCAGAACAAGAAGGCAGTCTAAGACAAAGAGGAATAGAAGCAGGAGTCTAGGGAATGAGGCATCCCGGCTTTGACAGGTTTGCAGCTCAAGGGAGGCAGAGAAGGTGTGTGTCCCAGAAAGGAGGCTTGGTGGTGGTTTGGTGGAACAGGAGAAGACCAGAGGAGAAGAGCCCAAGCAGGGAAGGAAAACTGGGAGAATGTGCAGAAGGGACAGGTGCACACCTGCAGAAGTTAGAAAAAGCTGAGGTTTACGAGTGCCCTAGGGCTGTAGACCTCCAAGAAGCGCGTGCTGATCCAGAGGAAAACAAGGAGTCCACATCTTTGAAAATGCCTTCTCTATATGAGCCTTTCGGAGTGCAACAGTGAGGCCGTGTGTTGAATTCTCTGTTTTCCTAACCCTAAGTGAATCTTACCGGAAGACCTTTCCATGGATTTCAGTGGCCATTACTTGCTAGTTAAGTGGGTTGGGATCAAATCCTTTGGCTGGTGGTCACCAGAGCACAGTTCGATCCCGCTCCAAATCTAAATTTATCCAAGAAGTATACATTTGGTGGTTGTTTCTGTTGTTTTTAGTGGAGAGTTGTAATAATTGCACCCCACTTGAAAGACTGATCCCTTGAGTTTTAATTCACAGTGGGTAGCCGTGTTAGTCTGTCTCATGGGTGAGAAGTTGTTTTAGGTTAGCTGGCTGTCTGTAAGCAAGACAGACTAACCGGCTAACTGGCTAACCTAAAACAACTTCTCACCCATGATGATAAACTACTTAACAGGAACATGGACTCTGGCACCAAGGCCTCCAACAAACTAAGGTGCCAACTTTGCCCTCATATAGATTCTAGGAACATCATCTCTGGACCCACCAATGTCAGCCATACTATCTCAGGTTCATATTCCTGCTCATCTTCTAATGTGATTTATGCCATCACATTCCAGCAATGCCCTTCCACAATCTACATTGGACAAACAGGTCAGTCTCTTAGACAAAGATTAAACAGACATAAGTCTGACATCAGAAACCACAATATTCAAAAACCAGTGGGAGAACATTTCAACCTTCCAGGACATTCTGTTGCAGATTTAAGAGTAGCAGTTCTCTTACAAAGGAATTTCAAAGGGAGATTGGAAAGAGAAACTGCTGAATTACAGTTGATATTCAAAGTAAAGACAATGCATTTACCTGGGCTGAATAAAGACCTTGCATTCATGGCTCATTACCAATGCTGATTTCTCCACACCCATCTCTCCCCTGGACATCACAGACTCTTCTGCATTCCACACCTAATCCCATCACGCCTGCTATTCACATTTACATACTGTTAACATTTACATACTAATGTTTGTCAGAATTCACTCTCCTCTACTTAAAGACAGATGGGTTCACATTCTAGCTATATCTGAAGAAGTGAGCTGTGGCTCACGAAAGCTCATACCCTACAAGAAAATATTTTTGTTAGTCTTTAAGGTGCTACTTGGCTCTTGCTCTTTTCTACCCTTGAGTTTTACCACTGAAAAAAGGATTGTGGCGCTTGAGGACATTTGTGGTGGTACCTGATATAAGTACATTGACATGTGTAGTGTAGTGGTTAGGGGTGATGGACTCTAATCTGGAGAACCGGGTTGGTTTCCCCACTCCTACACATGAAGCCAGCTGGGTGACCTTGGGCGAGTCACAGTTCTCTCTGAACTCTCTCAGCCTTACCTCCCTCACAAGGTTTCTGTTGTGGGGAGGGGAAGGGAAGGAGACTGTAAGCTGTTTTGATTCTTCCTTAAGGGGTAGAGAAAGTTGGCATATAAAAAGCAACTCTTCTTCTAAAGGTAAAGGTCCCCTGTGCAAGCACAAGCTCATTCTTGACCCATAGGGTGATGTCACATCCCAACATTTTCTAGGCAGACTTTGTTTGCTGGGTGGTTTGCCAGTGCCTTCCCCAGTCATCTCTTCTTTACCCCCAGCAAGCTGGGTGCTCATTTTACCGACCTCAGAAGGATGGAAGGCTGATTCAACCTTGAGCCGGCTAACTGAAACCGACTTCCGTTGGGATCGAACTCAGGTCGTGAGCAAAGCTTTGGACTGCAATACTGCAATTTACCACTCTGCGCCACGAGGCTTCTTCTTCTACTGCTTGATTTTTCAGGAGACAATGAAAGGCACAGGGAGACTGGCTGGTTCTCTTCAAGATTTTGCTTGCATCAGCTGCATACTTTCTGGCAGAGGCGGTGGTTGGTTGCCGTTTTAGTAACATTCACACATGTTGCGGTGCCAGCTCAATATCCTGGTGTTGCCTGTGCCTGCCCACTGCATACGTTGTAACATCACACCAGCTCATTGTGCCTTAGACTCATAAGAACATAAGAAATGCCCTGCTGGATCAGACCAAGGCCCATCAGGTCCAGCAGTCTGTTCACACAGTGGCCAACCAGGTGCCTTTAGGAAGCCACAAACAAGATGACTGCAGCAGCACCATCCTGCCCGTGTTCCACCGCACCCAAAATAATAGGCATGCTCCTCTGATACCAGAGAGAATAGATACGCATCATGACAGGTATTCATTTTGACTAGTAGCCATGAATACCCCTTTCCTCCATGAACATGTCCACTCCCCTCTTAAAGCCCTCCAAGCTGGCAGCCGTCACCACATCCTGGGGCAGGGAGTTCCACAATTTAACCATGTGTTGTGTGAGAAAATACTTCCTTTTATCTGTTTTGAATCTCTCACCCTCCAGCTTTAGCAGATGACCTCGCGTTCTAGTATTATGGGAGAGGGAGAAAAGGTTCTCCCTGTCCACTCTCTCCAAACCATGCATAATTTTATAGGCCTCTATCATGTCTCCCCTCAGCCGTCTTCTTTCCCAGCTAAACAGCCCTAAGCGTCTTAACCGCTCCCCATAGGACAGTTGCTCTAGTCCCCTAATCATTTTGGTTGCTCTTTTCTGCATCTTCTCAAGCTCTGTAATATCCTTTTTTTAGGTGCGGTGACCAGAACTGTACACACTCATCTTGTTCCCCTCTCTGTAAACCTTACCCATGAGAGCAAGTGTGGGGTGGTGGTTATAAAGCCATGTAGAGAAAATGATTTGTGTAGGTTATTCTATAAGAAATGGGTATGTTTTTGCAATTTATACTAACATGTAAAGGTTTAACACAGTGTAGTAAAATAACTGATGTTAGAAGGTAAGAATCGATAACATTTTATCTCTATAAACCATATTTCTGTGTTAGGTAAATTTCTTGACTGGTGTGGGCCACGCAGATATGTAACATTTATGTATGTTCCCTTTTCCTGTATTTCCCCTACCTTTTTTCTTTATAATAAAAAAATAATAAAAAATGTTGACTCCTCCAATTTGACTTTGCAGGAAACAAAGGGCTCCCGGAGGAAACAAGTCCCAGCAACACCCGGAGCATCAGCAAGGGACTGCCAAACACAACAGGGAACACCAGAAGCCCTCGCAGGGGAACCAAGCGCCCCACTCCTCGGGGCGGCCCAGCCACCACGGCTACAGCCAAAACCGGAGGTGGCACCACAACCAGAAGCCCTCGCCCAACGACAAAGAGACGCACAGAAATGCCAAAGAGACCGAGAACTTGAAAATCGAGGACGCCTCCGTCTGCACGGTGCACATCCCCCTGGAGATGCGCCGCAGCAGCGACGCCACAGAGAGGCACTGCCCGCAGTATATTCAGGATCCGGAAAGCAAGCGGAAGGACAGCCTCCACGAACGGATAAGCGAGAGGCCCAAAATTAACCTACTCCAGTCTTCCAAAGACAGACTGCGCAGGAGGCTAAAAGAAAAGGTACCTCCTTTTTCCACTCCATCCACCCCTTGAGCAAACAGAAGCGTCATCGTGTTAGGGGAGCATCCGAAATCAGCAGCTCTTCAGGGAAGGGCCAAGCTGTTGGATTTAGGTGTATTTGCCCACCTGTATTGTTCAGTGTAGTGGTTAAGAGTGGTGTAGTGTTAGCAGCATGGTGTAGTGGTTAAGAGCAGAGGTTTGGAGCGGTGGACTCTGATCTGGAGAACCAGGTTTGAGTCCCCTCTCCACCACATGAGCGGTGGAGGCTAATCTGGTGAACTGGATTTGTTTCCCCATTCCTACACATGAAGCCAGCTAGGTGACCTAGGGCTAGTCACACTCTCTCAGCCTCACCTACCTCACAGATAGGGTTGCCAAGTGCCCGGTGGTGGTGGGTAAAATCACGCCAATCCACCGGGCTTCCCGCCAACCAGCTGAGGGCCGGCGGGCACCACGGGCACGCGCGCACGCACAACGAGCCTACGTCGCTTCCGGGTTTACCAAGTAAACCAGAAATGACGTCGGCATGTGTGCAGCCATCGTGCCAGGCGTGTGCGTGCACCACACGCTCCAAGAAACCTCCCGCCCATGGACCAACAGGACCTGGTAAGCCTACTCACAGAGTGTCTGTTGTGGGGAGGGGAAGGGAAGGTGATTGTAAGCCGGTTTGATTCTTCCTTAAGTCAGCATATAAAAGTCAGCATCTTCTTCTTCTTCCAATATTTTCCCCCCTAAGGTAGAAACTTTGGGGTTTGGGATCTGGGATAATAAATGGGAAGGAGGGTTGAGTGGGGTGGGGTGGGTTGGGGAAGTAGGATCTTAGAGGATGAGGGAAAGAACTGAGAACTGCATAGCATCCAAACTTCCCTTGCTCCATAACAGGAGTCCCAACACGGTGCCCGTGGGTGCCATGGCACCTGTTGACATGTTTTCTGGTTTCCACCAAGTATTTTTAGAAAGTGGCCGTGGCCAGGTAGGACTTTTGCCCAGTAAGGGTTTTGATTGGTTACTGGAAATTCGATGGGCTGTGCAGATTTTTGAAAATGTTGCTTTGGCAGCAGCTGCCACCATAACACTAGGATCTTCACTGTGTGACTGAAGGTAAGCTGGGGCAGCCATTTTGTATTGTGGCTGTGCCCACCACACTGTGTCAGAAAACTGAAGGTGCCCACAGGCTCAAAAAGATTGGGGACCCCTGCTCTATAATGTCTCAAAACTCTCACAAAGACCCTCTCCGATTCCTGCCCTATGAACATCTTTTTATGTGTATTACGTTCATGGCTTGATCCTACAGAACGTCCGGGAGGGTTGGCCTTACCTTATCACCGATATTTCATGAAGCAGTAATCTTCCTTTTGCCCTCTGAGTTGTGTCTAAGAGAGTTCGCTAAGTGTCGCTATCTGTTGCTTTAGCTGAGCCGTTGCAACTTTGTGTAATGCCATGTTCTACCACTAGATGCCTCTGTGTGCCATTTGTTGCTTTTGGCTAAAAAGGCTAATACTAATGGGCTGTGTTTCTGATCCAAACACAAAATTATCACCTACTTCTCCCCGGAGGATAAATATTTTAAAACAATGGACTCACAAATCAACTATAGAAAGGTACATTTCTGGTGTCAATTCACCATAAACCAATTAATGGCACAGTGGTGGGAGTGGGAGAAGCTCTGAAGGTCTAGTTATTCAGGGTAGAACTTATATTGATTAAGGGGAGCCATTAATTAATAATTATTATTTAGTAGATTTTTAGGCCGCTCTAGCCCGACAAATTGGGCTCAGAGTGGCTTATAACAATATTATACAATTAAAACACAATACAATGTATAATTTAAGCTAAAACATCAGTGGACATCTCTAAGTGGAAGAGAAAGTCGGCATATAAAAACCAACTCTTCTTCATCGAAGCCAGTTAGGTGACCTTGGGCTAGTCACAGTTCCTTCCGCCCCACCTATCTCACAGGGTGTCCGTTGTAGGGAGGGGAAGGGAAGGTGATTGTAATCTGGTTTGATTCTCCCTTAAGTGGTAGAGAAAGTCGGCATATAAAAACCAACTCTTCTTCTTCATCATCGAAGCCAGCTATGTGACCTTGGGCTAGTCACATCTCTCTCAGCCTCACCTACCTCAAAGGGGAGGGGAAGGAAAGGTAATTGTAAGCCAGTTTGATTCTCCCTTAAGTGGTAGAGAAAGTCGGCGTATAAAAACCAACTCTTCTTCTTCATCATCGAAGCCGGCTGGGTGCCCTGGGCTAGTCACAGCTCTCTCAGCCCCACCTACCTCACATGGTGTCTGTTGTGGGGAAGGGAAGGTGATTGTAAGTCAGTTTGATTCTCCCTTAAGTGGTAGAGAAAGTCGGCATATAAAAACCAACTCTTCTTCTTCATCATCGAAGCCGGCTGGGTGACCTTGGGCTAGTCACAGCTCTCTCAGCCTCACCTACCTCACAGGGTGTCTGTTGTGGGGAAGGGAGGGGAAGGTGATTGTAAGCCAGTTTGATTCTTCCTTAAGTGGTAGAGAAAGTCGGCATATAAAAACCAACTCCTCTTCTTCTTCTTCACCTTCAGCTTCTGCTCTGTAGCTTCGGCTGTGCGTCTCTGCCTGGTGCCAACCGCTGATGTGTCGTTTCTTCTCTTTCCCCCCCTTCCCCGTTCCGTGTTCCCTTGCATAACAGATGCCTTGTCTTTCCCTTTTCACGGACCAGGACGAAGTGGCCGTGGAGTCTACCAACCCGCAAAAGAACAAAATGGACAAACTAATTGAAATTCTCAACAGCATGCGGAACAACAGCAGTGGGGTGGACTCCACGCTCACCAACTTCATGGAGGAGGCCCAGAACTCCACCAACTCGGAGGAGATGCTGGGGGAGATAGTCAAGACCATCTACCAGAAGGCAGTGACGGACCGCAGCTTCGCCTCCACGGCCGCCAAGCTCTGCGACAAGATGGCGCTCTTCATGGTGGAAGGCACCAAGTTCCGGAGCCTCCTTCTGAACATGCTCCAGGTAACCGGATAAATCGCAGCTGCCGCCGCCGGGCAGTCAGTGCTTTGCCCCGGGCGAAGTCCAGAAGTTCTGGCCATGCTCGAGCTGTCTTCCTGCGTTCCATTCTCACCCAATTAATTTTAGAAAAAGAAAAGCAATAATGGAGGGAGGTGCAGGGGGAGAAGCCAGGGCCGTATTTGCGTTTGTTTACAGCAGCGTTTCATGGTTACGGCGGGCCGATATAAATTTATGAGCACTGCCCCCTCTACGAGCCATCTCCTGTTCTATTTTAAAGGATCGCTTTGACAAAGGCCTGGTTTCCCCCAAGGCACAGCCCATCTTGCCATTGGCTCCAAAAGGCTCTATGAATGTTGAGGGATTAGTGGGGGGGAAACGTTTCCGTTTATGCTGAAGGTCCTGCTTCCTTTGGTTTTTAGAAAGGCAGAACGGCCAGCGTCTTCCGACTGTGAACACTCCCTCCTTAGGCTTACCCCTCCTCCGGCGGGAGGTTTTTGGGGTGGAGGTGAGGTGAGATTGCGCGGTCGGCCGCACCAACGTGATTGCATCACTTCTGGTTTACACCCGGAAGTGATGTGGCGCCGTGGGCAGGCGCGCAAACACCCGTTGCCTGCCAACCCTCAGCTGGTCGGCAGGCAGCCAGGTGGATTGGCGGGGGTTTGCCCGCCACCACCTGGAACTTGGCAACTTATCCCTCCTGCTTCTGCTTTGTATGCCCTTCCAGTAGTCCTGGGGATTCATGCATGCTGTATTTTAAAGGGGTCCGACCTTGTTGATCTTGTGAGCGTTTTTGGAATTTGGAGAATAATATCTAGGTGCCACCATGAAATAGCTGCCGTAGCTAGGGGAGGGTGTAGCCTTCTGCAAAATAGCTGCCGCGGGGGCTGGGACCGACGATGGTGCCGAGTTGTTTTCTGTTGCCCAAGAAGGTCGGACCAGAACCAACGGGTAGAAATTAAATCAAAAGAGTTTCCGTCTAGACATTAGGAAGAACTTTCTAACAGAGCGGTTCCTCAGTGGAACAGGCTTCCTCGGGAGATAGTGAGCTCTCCTTCCCTGGAGGTTTTTAAACAGAGGCTAGATGGCCATCTGTCAGCAATGCTGATTCCATGACCTTAGGCAGATCATATGGAGGGAGGGCACCTTGACCATCTTCTGGGCATGGAGTAGGGGTCACTGGGGGTGGGGGTGGGGAGGCAGTTGTGAATTTCCTGCATTGTGCAGGGGGTTGGACTAGATGACCCTGGTGGTCCCTTCCAACTCAATGATTCTATGATTCTAAGCACAACATGTTGAGAGGTTGCAGGCAGACTTTGTGTTTATAGTTAATAGGCATAAATGGATGTGAATCCAGCGGCAGGAGAAGGGAGAGGGTGGCGTGGGGCTTCAGAATGGGAGAGGCTACGAAATGTTGGTTTAGAGGTCTGCGTAGAACGGAGGAGGGTTATATTTCGCGCACGGCTTCAAATGATGTTGGGAAATGTGGGGGACGAAAACGATGGTCAGTGGATCTTTGGCAATTGTTCCCCAAGGCCACTTTGTGTCTGCACTCACGCCCGTATGCACGGGTCAGTTTTGCGTTGAACGTACAGCTTCGTTGTGCGCTATGCACTGCGGAAGTGACCCGTGGGGGTGTGGCTGAGCTCCACATTGTCTTGGTGACCTCTAGCTGGGGTTGCCAACTCCGGCTTGGGAAATTCCTGGGGAATTGGGGGACGGAGCCTGGGGAGAGCGGAGTTTGGGGAGGGAGAGAGCTCAGCATGGGCACTGTGCCACCGGGTCATCCAACATGAAATTCAAACTTTCAATTGGTTCCAAACCAATTCAAAGGTTTTTAAAGCTCTAAATGCTTTGGGACTAGAATACTTGGGAGGCTCTGCCTCTTTTCCCATCCATACCTGTCTATACGACTCTGATCTTCTGTACCAACTTTGCTGAGCAGTTCTCCACTTGTGGTCTTTTGGATGCCAAGCCCAGGAAGTTCTGTTTTAGCAGGCTTGGGATGTATGTGTGTGACTGCTTAATGGTATCTTAAACGGTGTTCCCTGAGGAGAGCTGGTTGCCGATTGTACAGGCTATTCTTTGCCAGTTTTGCAGGCTGGTAGCTAGGATTTCATAACTTCCTTTTCAGTTCAGCTAAAGTTGTACTGTGCTTAGGGTTTCCAGGTCCCTCTTTGCCACTGGCGAGAGGTTTTTGGGCCGGAGCCTGAGGAGGGCAGGGTCTGGGGAGGGGAGGGACTTCAATGCCATAGAGCCCAACTGCCAAAGTGGCCATTTTCTCCAGGGGAACTGATCTCTATCGGCTGGAGTTCAGTTCTAATAGCAGGAGATCTCCAGATAGTACCTGAAGGTTGGCAACCATACCCCACCTGGACGTTGGCAACGCCAGGCAGTCATGTTATGGCTGCGTCCACCACACTGTATCAGAATTCCAAAGGTGCCCGCAGGCTCAAAAAGGTTAGGGTCCATTGCTGTAGGCGAAAGAACCAGGGAAAAATTGCAGGGGCTGAATACGTAGAACCGAATAAGACAAACTTTTCTCCCGCAGTCGTCTACCGCATCTTCTGTAGAGGGAGATCATCCAAATCTTTGAAGCCCATCAGAAATAGATTTTTAAAAGTCTGGCCAACCCTTGCAACGTTGCATAGTTTTCATGCCGTGGTTGAAGAAAGGTCTAGCCGGCAGCTGGAGCCCGGTCCTAATTGCTGGGATTGACTAGAGTGGCAGGAGGGGTGTGTGTGTGGAGTGGGCAGCTGTACTAAACAAAGCCAGACAGCAACGATTGCTGTCCTCGCTGGGTATTGATTGTTCTGGGAGACTGGTTTGACTGCGCACCGGGCACTCCAGCTGTAGCAACGAAGGAGATTTGTGAAACACTAGTTATTGTACTAAACGTCATTGGCGGATTCATCATAAGATAAGCCCTGCTGGATCAGACCAAGGCCTATCAAGGCCAGCAGTCTGTTCACGCAGTGGCCAGCCAGGTGCCTCTAGGTTAATTCATATATGCAGAGCACTCGAGGAACAGTTATATGACAATTCCAAATACAAGTTAAGAAGAAGAGTTGGTTTTTATATGCTGACTTTCTCTACCACTTAAGGAAGAATCAAACCAGCTTACACTCACCTTTCCTTCCCACAACAGACACCCTGTGAGGTAGGTGGGCCTGAGAGAGCTCTAAGAGAGCTGTGACTAGCCCAGGGTCACCCAGCTGGCTTCATGTGCAGGAGTGGGGAAACCAACCCGGTTCACCAGATTAGTGTCCGCCACTCATGTGGAGGAGTGGGAAATCAAACCCCGTTCTCCAGATCGGAGCCAAGAATAGCTCTCAAGAATTTGGCAGGTTTGAGAGAAAAGAAGGAGCAATTAGGAATTTGCCCGTAAACAGAAGTGCACAGTCAGAAACAGAATAGATTCCGGCCCACTTAGCCCAGCACAAAAGAGGCAGACGGAAATATACACCCAAGCTGGGAGAGGAAGAGTCTGCTCTACGTTCTGTTCAGCCAACAGATGGAAAGGTTGGACGTGATGTCTGAATCGTCGCTATACCCACTGTGCTCTGCAACTGTCTCTTGCATTGTGTTACTACAGCCATCTGTTCTCAGATCACAGTAAACACACACACACACAGACCACAGAGGCTGCTTTCACACATCATTGGAGATAACCCTCTCAGTGCATTACAGCAATCATTTGCAAACAACCGCTATAGTGCCCTTGTACAAATCTATAGAGGAGAAGAGGAGGAAGAAGAAGAGTTGGTTTTTATATGCCGACTTCGTCTACCACTTAAGGGAGACTCAAACTGGCTTACAATCACCTTCCCTTCCCCTCCCCACAACAGATACCCTGGGAGGTAGGTGGGGCTGAGAGAGTGTGACTTGCCCAAAGTCACCCAGCTGGCTTCACGTGTAGGAGTGGGGGGGAAAATCCAGTTCTCCAGGTTAGCCTCCACTGCTCAAGTGGAGGAGTGGAGAATCAAACCCGGTTCTCCAGATCAGAGTCCACTGCTCCAAACCACCGCCCTTAACCACTACACCACGCTGGCTCACACTTGGAATACTGTGTACAGTTCTGGTCACCACACCTCAAAAAGGAGATTGCAGAGCTTGAGGAGGTGCAGAAAAGAGCAACCAAAATGATCAGGGGGCTGGAGCAGCTGCCCTGTGAGGAGCAGTTGAAACGCTTAGGGCTGTTTAGCTTGGAAAGAAGATTAAGGGGAGACATAATAGAGGTCTATAAAATTATGCATGGTATGGAGAGAGTGGATAGGGAGAAGCTTTTCTCCCTCTCTCATAATTAGGGTTGCCAACATCCAGGAACTAGCTGGATATCTCCTGCTATAACAACTGATCTCCAGTCAATAGAGATCAGTTCACCTGGAGAAAATGGCTGCTTTGGCAATTGGACTCTGCCTCCAGCAGTTTTGCTGTCTGATAGCCTGTCTCTTCCCTAACCCTGTCTGAAATGTTTGGCTACCTTGGTCTCGATGGCCGAAGGCTCCCAGAAACCCTGGTAAAGGGTCAGACTGCTGGTGCGTGGGTCTACTTTACTTCCCTAAAGCAACTCCGCTTCTTCCCCCCCCACACATACACATTTTTTACTTTATAATATAATAATCATAATTGAGACAAAAAAAGCATGGATGCAAAAGAATATAAAATACAGAAAATAGAAAAACAGTCAGAATAGGTAAATAAGACTGAAATTGCGACTACCCATAATGTTGATCTCACATGCGTAAACCAATATTTTTGACAACTACCGTCTTTAACATCATTAATACACCCAAATTACGACCCCTTATTTTCTTAATAAACTATAATCATAATGTGTGTGTGTCTTAAGTGCCGTCAAGTCTCTTCCGACGCATGGCGACCCTATGAATCAATGTCCTCCAAAACATCCTATCCTTAACAGCCTTGCTCAAGTATTTCAACCTGAGGGCCGTGGCTTCCTTTGTAGGGTCAATCCACCTCTCGTTTGGTCTTCCTCTTTTCCTGCTGCCTTCGACTTTTCCTAGTATTATTGTCTTTTCCAGTGACTCTTGTCTTCTCATGATATGACCAAAGTACGATAGCCTCAGTTCAGTCATTTTAGCTTCTGGGGTCAGTTCGGGCTTGATTTGATCTATAAGCCACACTACAAATGGGTTATTAATTTATTTATGTTATGTAATCCTATACGACCTCTTATTTGAATTATCTTGTGATATTTGAGCATTATACAAAGTAGATAATCTTACTTAATCTAAAATTGTATCTCTCAAATCACATACATCTCTCAGGTCGCATCTGCAACCACACTTTTTTCTGTCTTCCCAGTAGGGCAACCCTGGAGGTTGGCAACCCTAGCGTGTTCATTGATTAAGAGTGTATTCAAATCCTCGCTTGGCTATACTGCTCGCTGGCTGACTTTGGGCCCCTCACGTTCTCTCTGGGGAAAGCCCCATGAACACCCTCCAAAGAAGATGAGCAAGATACATGCGTAGGGTTGCCAATCTCCAGGTGCTGTGAATTCAAAGTGAAAGCACAAGTTAACCCACAATAAGGTTACTACAATACAATATTGCTGTTTAGAAAAATATATTGAAAATACAAATCTCACAAACACAACCTCAGTTGAGCAAACAGGAAATTTACAGTTGGTCTAAATTAGACCCAATACAACGACGCAAGGAGCGTTACAAAATAGTAAGTATAGGCTAAATGCTCAATTCGTTTCAAGTCCATGCATATAAATTGCAGCAATCAGGCAACGGAGACAAGACGTTGTGCAATGGAAATCCGGTATAATTCCATTTCATGTGAAACTTTTTCAAGCTCTTAGTCCTTCCGTGCACAATTCATTCGATGTACGAAGGAGTGTGCCTTCCTTGTATGCAAAGTAAGACCACCATGCTAGTGGTCTGAGGGTGTGGATACCTCTAATTCACTGAAGAACGTTTCAGGGATGGTGTGTGTATGTTTAAGGAGACTCATGTTATTGAAGGATGTTTCCCCTGGGAGGTTTCCATTGGCCATTGTTATAAATACTGGCAGTTACCTTGGTCAAAGGGTGTGTTTGGGGCGGACAGAGAGGTTAACTGGCTTGCCCAAAAGCTTTGGGTGTGTAACATAAGTTAAAGTATCCCTCTGTTGAAATCTGCATGCTCTTTATAGCTGAGAGGTGTCTGCTCCTAAAGTATGTGTAGCAAAGTATATTCTTAGAGCGGGCATCACCAGGATTGTAATAGAGCCCTTCTCTCCTTAGCAACCGTTCCCAACAACACACAAAACAGAACGATGTGATACCTTTCAGGAAATGGGGTGGGCTGGGGGGTATAGAGAAGCCACAAAAACCCACAGATCTGTGTGCGGAGATCAACCTTGCCAGGCTGTTGGGAAGAAGTAAGGAAGACAGACAGACAGACAGATAGATAGAAAAGAGCAAGAGTCTAGTAGCACCTTAAAGCACCTTTAAGCACCTTAAAGACTAACAAGGTGCTACTGGACTCTTGCTCTTTTCTACTACTGCAGACAGACTAACGCGGCTACCCACTGTGAATTATCAGACAGACAGACAGACAGACAGAAGAGTTGGTTTTTATATGAAGACAGGCAGACTGAAAGAGGAAGAAGGTTTTTATATGCCAACTTTCTCTACCACTTAAGGAAGAATCAAACCAGCTTACAATCACCTTCCCTTCCCCTCCCCACAACAGACACCCTGTGAGGTAGGTGGGGCTGAGAGAGCTCTGAGAGAACAGTGACTAGCCCAAGGTCACCCAGCTGGCTTCATGTGTAGGAGCAGGGAAACCAACCCGGTTCACCAGATTAGTGTCCACCGCTCATGTGGAGGAGTGGGGAATCAAACCCGGTTCTCTAGATTAGAGTTCACCGCCCCAAACCACCGCTCTTAACCACTACACCATGCTGGCTCTGTGTTATAAAACCAACCCGAATCAGCATCGGTTATGCCTGCCTCAGTTCCCCATTTAGAAGCAAACCGCCTAACGTAATCTGGAAAACTGATTATTTTATGTCATTTATACTCCGCCTTTCTCCCCACTCGGGACCCAAAGCACCTTACATTGTTCTCCTCTCTGCCATTTTATCCTCACAGCAACCTTGTGAGGTAGGTTAGGCTGAGTGTGTGTGACTGGCTTCCATGGCAGAGTGGGAATTTGAACCTGGGTCTTCCAGATCCTGGTCTAACGCTGCAACCACTACAACACTCTGGCTCGCTTAATTTTCAACACATGCACCAGAATCTGGATCAGTCTGCAGATTTTCACCCTCTGTAAGAAACACGGGGTTGCCTCTGTAAACGGCAGCCCTGGTCCAAGTTCACCTAGGGTTTCCAGCTCTGGGTTGGGAAATACCTGGAGATTTTAGGGGAGGATCCTGAGGAGGATGTGGTCTGGGGAGGGACTTCAGTGTGGCATGATGCCATAGAGTCCACCTTCCAAAGCAGCCATTTTCTCCAGGTGAACTGATCTCTGTTGCCTAGAGATCAGTTGTAATAGTGGGAGATCTCCAGCTACCACCTGGAGGCTGGCAACCAGTTCACCCTCCCTTTAACATGTAAATAATTAGTGCCCAATTTCTTGCATCTCCTTACGCTGAGGATTTCTGGCAATAGATTTTGGATGGAATTGGGAGTTGGGAGACAAACAGATCTGATCCAAGGGCACAGTTTCGATGGCTGAGGCAGAAATCTAAACACTGTGCCTTTTCCCATGAATTATAAGAACATAAGAAAGGCCCTGCTGGATCAGACCAAGGCCCATCAAGTCCAGCAGTCTGTTCACGCAGTGGCCAACCAGGGGCCTCTAGGAAGCCACAAAGAAGATGACTGCAGCAGCGTTGTCCTGCCTGTGTTCCACAGCACCTAATAGGCATGCTCTTCTGATCCTGGAGAGAATAGGTATGCATCATGACTAAGAAAATAAGAACATAAGAAAAGCCATGCTGGATCAGACCAAGGTCCATCAAGTCCAGCAGTCTGTTCACACAGCGGCCAACCAGGGGCCTCTAGGAAGCCCACAAACAAGACGTCTGCAGCAGCATTGTCCTGCCTGCGTTCCACAGCACCTAACATAATAGGCATGCTCCTCTGACCCTGGAGAGAATAGGTATGCATCATGACTAGTATCCATGGGAGAGTGGGGATTCAAACCTGGGTCTCTGGCCATAGTCCAACTACTACACTACCCCGGCTCATTGGGTTTCTGCCTCAGATATCAAAATGGCTTTGGCTGGTTCTAGAATCGGACCCTGAAACCAAAATGTTCATCAGGCAGCTCAGATCCTGTGGGGGAAGATAGAGCGGCGTTTTTAAAACACCACCACCATAAAATAGCAATAAATCAGCTTCGTTAAAGAAGGCAGAGAGCAAACACATTTAATTTCTCCCATGTAAGGGTTTACAACTTCCTTCTCTCTGAACAATGTACTTGTCGGGGCCTTTAAGGCGTATGAGTTGTGTTTCCATCCAGGGGGAAAAAAATTCTCCCATCATTTATCAAGGTCCGACGAGCTATTTTGGTAAGTGAACAGTTATCGGCTGCAGCCGGCTGGGAATCTCCCCCCAGAGGTTCGCATGTAGGGGATTGGCTCGTAGTACTATTAATATTAATAAAAACCTGATGATCACAGAATGCTTTTCATCTATAGATCTCACGGGAGCCTATGAGAGGGGGCTCGTGTTATTAGCTTCATTGCGGTGTTCACTGTGTCATGTTGGCATTCAAATAAAGGAACGCCGAGGAGGGGTTTTCCCACAGATTCATGGCTGGTTTCCTTCAGTAGGACGAAACAGAAGGGGGGGAAAAGACCCCACCTCCAAACAAAGTTGGGTACCCAAAAGGTTGGGTGAAACAAGACCTAAATAAAACAATGAAATATATTTATTATAAAGTGCTTGTGCATATATAAAAAAGCCCATATGGCAACAGATGAGGGTTGCCAGTTCCCTCTTCACCACCGGTTGGAGGTTTTTGGGGCCAAGCCTGCGGAGGGTGGGGTTTGGGGAGGGGAGGGCCTTCAATGCCATAGAGTCCAATTGCCAAAACGGCCATTTTCTCCTCTCTTGCCTTGAAAACCCCATGAGTTGGAACTTCAGGGGGTCTCCAGGAGTCAGGGGGTCTCCAGGAGTCAGTTGTGACTCTTTTTTCTTTTTCTTTTCTTTCACCCTGTTCTTAGACCAAGGTCTTGAACAATAAACCATAAAACTTAAATAAAACCCATCTCTAAAAACACTTCCCTTCGTCTCTTCTCTGCAGCCTCCCAAAAACAAGCAACAAAATAGATACGCTGAGGGTCAGAGTCCTCTAAGAGGAACTGAACTTTTTGGTCCAAAGTTGCTCGAGAATCATAGAGTTGGAAGGGACCACCAGGGTCATCTAGTCGAACCCCCTGCACAATGCAGGAAATTCACAACTACCTGCCCCCTCCACACCCTTAATGACCCCCTACTCCATGCCCAGACGATGGCCAAGATGCCCTCCCTCTCATCATCTGCTTAAGGTCATAGAATCAGCATTGCTGACAGAAGATGTGGACCGTTTATTAAAACATGGTATAATCCATTTTAGCCTAAGTTGGTATACATAAGGACAGTGCAAAAGGATATGTACCAAAGAGTCCACTGACTGAAGAAGGCAGGGACACATCCAGTCTGAAAAAGGGAATTTTAGCATACGGCCCAGCAAAACCATTGAAAAAGGGCAATTACATCTTGAATGCATAAAGATTCTACATAACTTTGGACTAACCAGAGAATCCATATAGGAAGGAAGATTACCCTTAGATGACAGGCCCAGGGCAAGTGGAGAACATGTCCTCTGAGCATCATGAGTCGGCTGTGACTCGACAACAACCTTTACCTTAATGACCCGACTTAATATCAGTGTACAGTTGGGTTTGAGTTAAGTCCCAGGTTCAAATCTCGCACTACTTGTTTAGGCAAGCACTTATTTTCTCAGCTTTTATTCCCCTGCACAAGGTTGTTGTACATCATCATGCATGTGTATTAGCAATCACTACATGTGTCTCTTAGGAAAAGAGTTGTACAAATATGCACACTAATGCTTACCCATGTTACATCTCCAGTTGGGGCCTTGAGATCTCCCAGAATTACAACTGATCTCCAGACTACAGAGATCCATTCCCCCTGGAGAAAATGGCTGCTTTGGAGGGTAGGACCCTATGGCAGTATAGTCCTAGAGTCCCACCACTGAGGTCCCTCCCATCCCCAAACCCCACCCTCTCAGGGTTGCCAACCTCCAGATGGTGGCTGGAGATCTGGGATTAGAACTGATCTCCAGCAACAGAGATTTGTTGGCCTGGAGAAGATAGCTGGTTTAGAAGGTGGCCTCTATGCCATTCTACCCTACTGAGGTCCCTCCCTTCCCCAAACCCAGACTTCACCATTTCGCAAGACACAGTTGGCAACCCTACCCACATGTCCCCATGAGGGCTCTTCTGAGTCAGGACAGGGCCCTAATATTTGGGTCGGGTCTTCCTGCATACATAGGGTTGCCAGCTCCTGGTTGGGAAACACTTGGGAATTCTAGGGGGGGAGCCTGAGGAGGGCAGGGTTTGGGGAAGGACTTCAATGCCATAGAGTCCAATTGCGAAAGTGGCCATTTTCTCCAGGGGAACTGCTCTCTGTCGCCTGGAGATCAGTTGCAATAGCGGGAGATCTCCAGCCACCACCTGGAGGTTGGCAACCCTATGCATACAGGAAGGGTATTTTGAGCCCTTCAGGTGCTCTGTGCCAATATTAAGACGGCTTGGGTGTGCTTTGCACAAAAATTAATCGCCATCCTCATGGTCCCGGCATCCCGGATTTCAAGGGCTGGTTTCAGCTGCTTTAGGTTTTGTCCATCACGATGTTACCTGAGTGGCAGGCAGCGGTTCTTGCCGGGAGGGCCGTCACGTAATCAGAGCTGGTCCGGGTCACGTTGGAATTCCAGGCATTCGAGCGAAGGGTCACAGAACAATCCAGAATGTTCTCTTAGGCCGTATCGGCGTTGCTGGAAGTATCGCGTATCACCAACCAAAGCTCAGAGGTCCCAGCTTTGTTTAGGGATTTTTTTTTTTAAGAACCTGAGTGTCCCTTTATGTATCAAAGGTCTGATTAAAAACGCGAACCAAGCTGGGTGCTAAGTAGCAATGACCATTAAGAGCCTGATAAGAACATAAGAAAAGCCCTGCTGGATCAGACAAGGCCCATCAAGTCCAGCAGTCTGTTCACACAGAGGCCAACAAGATGCCTCTAGGAAGCCCACAAACAAGACGACTGCAGCAGCACCATCCTGCCTGTGTCCCATAGCACCTAATATAATAGGCATGCTCCTCTGACACTGGAGAGAATAGGCATGCATCATGACTAGTATCCATTTTAACTAGTAGCCATGAATACCCCTCTCCTCCATGAACATGTCCACTTTCATTAGAACATAAGAACATAAGAAATGCCCTGCTGGATCAGACCAAGGCCCATCAAGTCCAGCAGTCTGTTCACACAGTGGCCAACCAGGTGCCTTTAGGAAACCTCTAACAAGACGACTGCAGCAGCACCATCCTGCCTGTGTTCCACCGCACCCAAAATACTAGGCATGCTCCTCTGATCCTGGAGAGAATAGGTATGCAGCATGACCAGTATCCATTCTAACTAACAGCCATGAATACCCCTCTCCTCCATGAATATGTCCACTCCCCTCTTAAAGCCAACCAAGCTGGCAGCCATCACCACATCCTGGGGCAGGGAGTTCCACAATTTAACTATGCATTGTGTGAAAAAAATACTTCCTTTTATCTGTTTTGAATCTCTCACCCTCCAGCTTTAGCAGATGACCCCGTGTTCTAGTATTATGGGAGAGGGAGAAAAAGTTCTCCCTGTCCACTCTCTCCAAACCATGCATAATTTTGTAGACCTCTATCATGTCTCCCCTCAGCCGCCTTCTTTCCAAGCTAAATAGCCCTAAGCGTCTTAATTGCTCCCCATAAAACAGTTGCTCTAGTCCCCTAATCATTTTGGTTGCTCTTTTCTGCACCTTCTCAAGCTCTGTAATATCCTTTTTTAGGTGTGGTGACCAGAACTGTACACAGTATTCCAAGTGTGGTCTCACCATAGATTTGTACAAGGGCAGTATGATATCAGCAGTTTTATTCTCTGTTCCTCGTCTAATTATGGCCAGCATGGAATTTTCCTTTTTTACAGCAGCCGCACACTGGGTTGACATCTTCATTGAGCTATCCACTACCACCCCAAGATCCCTTTCTTGGTCCGTCGCTGCCAGCACAGATCCCATCATGTATATGTGAAGTTGGGATTTTTTGCCCCAATATGCATCACTTTACACTTACATTGAATCTCATTTGCCATTTTAATGCCCATTCTTCCAGTACGCAGAGATCCTTCTGGAGCTCTTCACAGTCCAATTTTGTTTTAACCACCCTAAATAATTTGGTGTCATCTGCAAACTTGGCTACTTCACTGTTTAACCCCAACTCCAGGTCATTGATGAACAGGTTGAAAAGCACCAGTCCCAACACAGATCCCTGAGGCACCCCACTGCTCACATCCCGCCATTGTGAGAACTGACCATTGATTCCTACTCCCTGCTTCCTATTTTTCAGCCAGCTCTCAATCCATAAGAAGACTTGTCCTCTTATCCCGTGACTATGAAGTTTGCTTAGCAGTCTTTGGTGGGGGACTTTGTCAAAAGCTTTTTGGAAATCCAAATACACAATATCCACAGGCTCATTCCTGTCCACATGCTTACTGACGCTTTTAAAGAACTCTAATAGGTTAGTGAGACAGGACCTACCCTTACAGAAGCCATGTTGGGTTTTGCCCAGCAGACCTTGCCCTTCTATATGCTTGACAATCCTATCTTTAATAATGCTTCCCACTAATTTACCCGGAACAGACGTTAAGCTAACTGGCCTGTAATTTCCTGGGTCCCCCCGGGACCATTTTTTATGAATGGGTGTTACATTGGCCATTCTCCAGTCCTCTGGTACAGAGGCTGATCGAAGGGACATATTGCATATCTTTGTTAGAAGTTCAGCAATTTCCCATTTGAGTTCTTGAAGAACTCTAGGATGAATACCGTCTGGTCCCTGTGACTTGTTAGTTTGCAGTTTGTCTAGACGTTCTAGGACTTCCTGCCTTGTTACCACTATTTGCCTCGGTTCCTCATTTTCTCCTCTCCAAAATCTCTGTTCAGGAGAAGGAATCTGCCCTGTATCTTCAACAGTGAAGACAGATGAGAAGAAATAATTTAGTTTTTCAGCAATCGCTTTATCCTCTCTTAGAGTTCCTTTACTCCCATTGTCATCCAATGGTCTAGCTGCTTCCCTAGCTGGTTTCCTACTCCTAATATACTTAAATGATTTCTTATTGTTTGTTTTGTTGTGTTTAGCAATATGCCCCTCAAAATCTTTTTTGCATCTCTAATTATCTGCTTGCATTTCCTTTGTGCAAGTTTGTATTTGCTTCTGTTCGCCTCGTTTGGACAAACCTTCCAGTCTCTGAAGGAAGACTTTTTTCCTCTAATTGCTTCCTTCACCTTACCCGTTAGCCATGGTGGTGACCTCTTGGACTTATTACTACCTTTCCTGACCTGCGGTATACAAGCTAGCTGAGCCTCTAGTAATGTGGACTTGAGTAACCCCCAAGCCTTTTCAAGAGATTTAACCCTCCTAACTGTTCCTTTCAACTTCCTCTTTACCAGTTTTCTCATTTTAGAGAAGTTCCCTCTTTTAAAGTCAAAGGTAATTGTGTGAGATTTCATCTTAAAGCCTTCCAAGTTGGCAGCCATCACCCACATCCTGGGGCAGGGAGTTCCACAATTTGTTGTGTGAAGAAATACTTTCTTTTATCAGTTTTGAATCTCTCACCCTCCAGCTTCAGCAGATGACCCCGTGTTCTAGTATAATGAGAGAGGGAGAAAAGCTTCTCCCTGTCCACTCTCTCCAAACCATGCATAATTTTATAGACCTCTGTCATGTCTCCCCTTAACTGCCTTCTTTCCAAGCTAAACAGCCCTAAGCTGATGTGGTGGGACTGCTTACATTTCTTCCTTGAAATGTCGAACAGGGTGGAGTGTTTGATCGGCTCAGTTTTTCTTCTCGGGGAATCTTCCCCCCCGCCCACTTCCGGCTTTCACTAGGGTTGCTAACCTCCAGGTGATCTCCTGCTATTACAGCTGATCTCCAGCCGATAAATATGAGTTCACCTGAAGAAATGGCCACTTTGGCAATTGGACACTATGACATTGATGTCCCTCCCCAAACCCCACCCTCCTCAGGCTTCACCCCCAAAATCTCCAGATATTTCCCAACCCGGAGCTGGCAACCCTATGTATGCAGGAAGACCTGGCCCAAATATTAGGGCCCTGTCCTGACTCAGAAGAGCCCTCATGGGGACATGTGGGTAGGGTTGCCAACTGTGGGTTGTGAAATTTCTGGAGATTTTGGAGGTGAGGTTTAGAGAAGGGAGGGTTTGGGGAAGGGAGGGACCTCGGTAGGGTAGAATGACAATTTGGCAATTGGACTCCATGGCCTTGAAGTCCCTCCCCTCCCCAAACCCCGCCCTCCTCAGACCCTGCCCCAAAAACCTCCCACCGGTGGCGAAGAGGGACCTGGCAGCCCTAGCTTTCACAAATGGTGTGGACCGCTGTGTAGCTTTGGGCTGCGTGACGTGTGAGATGAATGACTTTGTCCACTTGGGTGGACTTTGGAGAACGGATTCTCCACCACCATAGTTAAATTGTGGAACTCCCTGCCCCAGGATGTGGTGATGGCTGCCACCTTGGAAGGCTTTAAGAGGGGAGTGGACATGTTCATGGAGGAGAGGGGTATTCATGGCTACTAGTTAAAATGGGTACTAGTCATGATGCATACCTATTCTCTCCAGTGTCAGAGGAGCATGCCTGTTAAATTAGGTGCTGTTGAACACAGGCAGGACAATGCTGCTGCAGTCGTCTTGTTTGTGGGCTTCCTAGAGGCTCCTGGTTGGCCACTGTGTGAACAGACTGCTGGACTTGATGGGCCTTGGTCTGATCCAGCATGGCTTTTCTTATGTTCACCTCTAGTGGAAGAAAGGATATCTAGGTGGAAAGACTCAAGAGCGAACGAGCTAAGAGAAGAAGAAGAAGTAGAAGTAGAAATCAAACCGGCTTACAATCACCTTCCCTTCCCTTCCCCACAACAGACACCCTGTGAGGTAGAAGGGGCTGAGAGAGCTCTAACAGAGATGTAACTTGCCCAGGGTCACCCAGCTGGCTTCATGGGTAGGAGTGGGGAAACCAACCCGGTTCACCAGATTAGCGTCCGCCACTCATGTGGAGGAGTGGGGAATCAAACCCGGTTCTCCAGATCAGACTCCACCGCTCCAAAACACCGCAACCACTACACCACGCTGACAAGCACACAGCATGTTCAAAGTACAGGTACATTTAAATGATGGGTTTCCCCCCAAAAAAATAAATACGTAAAGGGAAGACAGGCAGGCAGCTTGCTGGATCCACGGGCCGGGCCTGTTATCAGGGATTCGTTCCTTTACCCTTGAACGTCTCCTGTAAGTCTGTCGCCGTCTGTTTATCTTATACACTCCTTGGTAGTCAGGGTGCGAGCGTCTGCAATCACCCAAATTCCACTCTTGAGACATGAGATATGGGGGGCGGGGGGGAGAGCAGGGGGTCCTGGCCGGCCGCCCAAAGAGGCAGGTGAAAACGAAAGCTTGGAATCAATTAGGGCTATGCACCTCCGGCCGCGCGGCGGCTTCGCCCGGCGCTGGGAATGTTCCACTGTGACCCGCCGAGTCTGGCCAAGCCGTCGTCTTTGCATATTTTTCTTCCCTAATCTCCTGATAGGCTTTCCTCGCTGTGTTTTGTTAGCGTTACGGGAGCTGCTCTCAGCTGGGTCCCATGCAGATAAAGCCGGCTATCGGAGAAGCCCGTATTAAGTGTCCGGCCCCGCACGGCTATTAAGCTTTCCTGGTGTGTAAGCAGAGCGGCGGCACCTCTCAGACTGGGCCCGTCTGAGCGGCTAATGCGAATATCCTTTCCGTCACCCCGAGCCAGCTTGCCCGGGGTGGGGGAGAAAAGGCAGGAGCCGGCGAGGTTGGATCGATTCCTGCCTAGTCAGGCAGGCAGACGAGAGAATCCCAACCACGCTAACTAGCAATGTGCTGAATCTCGGCCCAAGAAAGCGCGCCTGGCAGGCACTGTCGAGAACGGGCTGCTTATACCTGCTGGGCCAGGAAAGGGATTTAAAAAAAAATCCCTGGCAATGTCCAGCCCACGGAAAATTTTCTTGCTGTGTTATGTAATGCTGTCCTTTGTGCGTCTCTGGGGATAAGGCGCCACACGGGAGACGGCGGAGGTGGGTTAAGCAAAGGGCCCTTTGTTGTTCAAGTTGGTCCTAATAAAAGATATTACGTGGATTTTGTCCTTTTTGTGCTCTGAACATGGAAGGACACCGATCCCCAGCAGAGTTCAGCTGAGGTGGATTGTTGCGGCCTGGAGATTTACCTGGCATTAGGGGGCGGTGGCAGCTTGCGTCGTGGGAGATGCCCATCGACTGTCATCGAGTGGCGCTAAAGAGGGGACGAGTATACAGCCATTGTGAGAGAGGGCAGTATAGTATATCCCTGTAACTGCTCTGTATCTAAGAACGTAAGAAAGGCCCTGCTGGATCAGACCAAGGTCCATCAAGTCCAGCAGTCTGTTTACTCAGTGGCCAACCGGGTGCCTCTAGGAAGCCCCCAAACAAGACGACTGCAGCAGCACCATCCTGCCTGTGTCCCACAGCACCTGATATAATAGTCCTGCTCCTCCGATCCTGGAGAGAATCAATATGCATCATGACTAGTATCCATTTCGACTAGTAGCCATGAATAGCCCTCTCCTCCATGAATATAAGAACATAAGAAAGGCCATGCTGGATCAGAACAAGGTCCATCAAGTCCAGCAGTCTTTTCACACAGTGGCCAATAGGGCTGTGCAAAAAACAAAAACCATTAAATTTCAGGTTCGGGTTTATTGGGCCCGGTTTTTTAAGAAAACCCTGAAATAATCCAAATACCCTTATTGGTAAATATGGGCATTCGTCTTATTTCCGGATTTCCCTAAAAAATTCAGCCCTGGGGGGGGGGTCATTTTTTTGAGGTAGAGCCCCTAAATTCACTGTGTAGCTTGAAGGGACTCTCATTGCATAACCCCCAAAGATTGGTGAAGATTGGGTCAGGGGGTCCGATTTTATGGGGTCTGGAAGGGGCTGCCCCCCTCCTCCATAGACAACCATTTCAAAACTTTACAATGATTTTGTCGAAGGCTTTCACGGTCAGAGTTCATTGGTTCTTGTAGGTTATCCGGGCTGTGTAACCGTGGTCTTGGAATTTTCTTTCCTGACGTTTCGCCAGCAACTGTGGCAGGCATCTTCAGAGTAGTAACAAAAGTAATGCAGGACAGTACTCAGCTCAAACCCAACCCCCTTCTGACTATATATTACTCTTCCTACACACTTGACACTGAGAGACACTGTCCTTCAGTGTTACTCCTCTGAAGATGCCTGCCACAGTTGCTGGCGAAACGTCAGGAAAGAAAATTCCGAGACCACGGTTACACAGCCCGGATAACCTACAAGAACCAATTTACAATGATTGTCTATAGAGGAGGGGGCAACCCCTTCTGAACCCTATAAAATCGGACCCCCTAATCTAATCTTCACCAAACTTCGGGGTTTGTGCAAGAACAGTCCCTCTAAGCTACGCTGTGAATTTGGGGGTTCTACCTCAAAAAATGACACACCCCCAGGACCTGGAAGAAGCCAAATAATTATTCAGCTTTTTCCGGAATTGCCTATTCGGCTTCAGCTTTCTCCCCAGGTTTGTGCATTCGGTAAACCTGAACTGGAAATTTACCGAAATGGCTAATTTCGGGTTTATTTTCGGCCTGGGTTTATCACTATGCACACACCTAGTGGCCAACCAGGTGCTTTTAGGAAGCCCAAAAACAAGACAACTGTAGCAGCATTGTCCTGCCTGCATTCCACAGCACCTAATATCACAGGCATGCTCCTCTGATACTGGAGAGAACAGGTGTGCATCATGACTAGTATTCATAAGAGCATAAGAAGATAAGGAAAGCCATGCTGGATCAGACCAAGGCCCATCAAGTCCAGCAGTCTGTTCACATTGTGGCCGACCAGGTGCCTCTAGGGAGCCCACAAACAAGACAACCACAGCAGCATCCTGCCTGTGTTCCCACAGCACCTAATAGAATAGGCATGCTCCCCTGACACTGGAGACAATAGGTATGCATAAAGACTAGTATCCATTTTTACGAGTAGCCATGGATAGCCCTCTCCTCCATAAACATGTCCACTCCCCTCTTCAAGCCTTCCAAGTAGGCAGCCATCACCATATCCTGGGGCAGGGAGTTCCACAACTTAACTATGCGTTGTGTGAAGAAATACTTCCTTTTATCAGTTTTGAATCTGTGCCAGTGACATTGTAAAGCTGTTGGGTTGGACTATTTATCTTAGAGTGCAGAAGGCAGTTTTGGAGTTTGTTTGGGGAAAGGGGCTGTGGCTCAGAGGCTGAGGACCTGTTTTGCATGCAGGAGGTTCTGGGTTCCGTCCCTGTGGTCCCCGGTTATAGGATCCCTGGCAGCAGGCATTAGAAAAGAGATCCTGGATTTTCCTGCAGTTCTGGAGAACTACTCCTGGTCAGAGGAAACAGTTCTGAGCTAGATGGATCAGTAGTCTGACTTGGTATAAGGCAACTTAATACGTTCAGTCAAGATGCCCTCTCTGTATACCCAGGTCATTCCATATATCAAAACAAGATCTGTATCCTACTTTGCCCTGTTGCTATGTGAGGTTCCTTTGCTAAGATGGCCACTTATTCTGTAGGGTCTACACTCCACAATAACGAAGAGGAGTTGGTTTTTATATGCTGACTTTCTCTACCACTTAAGGGAGACTCAAACTGGCTTACAATCACCTTACCTTCCCCTCCCCACAACAGACGCCCTGTGAGGTAGGTGAGGCTGAGAGAGCTCTAAGAGTTGTGACTAGCCCAAGGTCACCCAGCTGGCTTCATGTGTAGGAGTGGGGAAACAAATCCGGTTCACCAGATTAGCCTCCACCGCTCATGTGAAGGAGTGGGGAATCAAACCCTGTTCTCCAGATCAGAATCCACTTTCTCCAAACCACTGCTCTTAACTACTACACCACGCTGGAAGTGCTGCAGAAACCGAACGCCCACCTAGTTTCCCTTCGGCTACAGATCCTGGACCTGCTTTGCGCTTGGTTTTTGAGAGAATGCTCCAGCCTTCTGTGATCTCCTTCTGCACTACATTCACTTTCCAGCATGATCCTTTGGCCTGTTTGATGTGAAATAGTAGGAGGAGGAGATGCACAAAATCTGGACTATTTTCCCCGATGAAACACAACCCCCAGGTCAACCCAACAGTTGGCCTTTCTGTGGACTGATGCAGACTGCATTGTCATTCAAAGGGAGAAGCGCTATCCCCAGCCAGGGGGGAGCCGTGCATCTCGCCAGCCGGGGGACTCAGCCCGTCTAATGCATTAATTCTGCCTGGCCATCTGCTCCTGCGCAGGCCCTCTTAAATCCAGGTCAGTCTCATAGAATCGCTTGAACTTTACAAGGTTTTATCGCCGGCGTTAACCGGCTGGAGCATTGGGAAATCCCAGATCCTGGCACCAGACAACTAATGCCGGAAAGAACCAGCTATCCTTAGCTGGTCCTTCGACGGGGCATAAATAAAATACAGGATGGTTTCCTCTCTAGATGCTCCTGTCCAGAAACTTCTCATCGTAAGATGAGTGATATGGCAGAGCCTCTGCATGGCATGCAGAAGGTCCCAGGTTCGATCCCCAGCATCTCCAGTTAGAAGGATCAGGTAATAGGTGATATAAAAGACCTCTACCTGAGACCCTGGAGAGCTGCTGCCCATCTGAGTGGACAATACTGATCTTGGTGGACCAAAGGTCCACCAAGATTCACTAGCTTCATGTGGATTCAATAGCTTCATGTGGATTCAATAGCTTCATGTGCAGCTTCATGTGGATTCAATAGCTTCATGTGTATGGTTGCCAACCTCCAGGTACTAGCTGAAGATCTCCTGCTATTACAACTGATCTGCAGCGGATAGAGATCAGTTCACTTGGAGAAAATGGCCAATGGGGCAATTGGACTCTATGGCATTGAAGTCCCTCCCCAAACCCCGCCGTCCTCAGGCTCCACCCCAAAAACCTCCCCCCAGTGGTGAAAAGGGACCTGGCAACCCTATTCGTGTGTTCATGTGTTGTCATCATGGAGAGAGAAGACTTTTATGTCTACGGCCAGAAATGAAATCCCGAATAGACAAGCCTGCATCCTCCTCCCCAAGAGCTTTCAGACTTTGGGGGTGCAGTTTGCTCCTCTTCCTTTCATCCAGTTCCATCAGCAAAACCAGTGCTGAAATTTCCCAGGCAGGCTTCACAATCGCTCTATTTTCAGTTGCTCGCAGCGTCGTAGAGGAGAGATAGGGGTACAGCCTGTTCCCTCTGCCTCGTAGGGAGAGGCGAGCACAGCTTGTCAGATAAGCCCGTCGGTCGCCACCTCTGATCAAGAGAGGCGCCTGTCATCACAAGCGACTTTCCCAGGAAGATATGGGAAGGGCGTGTTTGAAAGCCGCAAACAGGGTAGTGAAAATGGGCAGGCGTCCCCGGGGCTCTTTAAAAGGCCCGGGGATACTCCAGGACTGAAAACGACACCGCTTGTCTCATATAACAAGGTGCTTTGAGCAGTGGACACTCTTGGTGTGGCGACAGAGGAAGGGGGCACAGTTGGAAAAATGTCTTTGCTACGGCTTTGGCAGCAGAGCGCATGTTTTCAAACCATAGGGTCTCATGAACACATGAAGCTGCCTTCTACTGAATCAGACCCTCGGTCCATCAAAGTCAGTATTGTCTGCTCAGACTGGCAGTGGCTCTCCAGGGTCTCAGGCAGAGAGGTCTTTCACATCACCTACCTGCCTGGTCCCTTTAACTGGAGATGCCGGGGATTGAACCTGGGACCTTCTGCATGCCAAGCAGATGCTCTACCACTGAGCCTACGGCCCTTCCCTGAACGATGTCTCCTTTCGTTCCATATGCACTGCTCATGGGGTTGCCAGCTCCAGGTTGGAAAATAACTGGAGATTTTTGGGGCAGAGCCTGAGGAGGGAGAGGTCTGGGGAGTGGAGGGATTTCAGTCTCCTAGAGTCCAGTTGCCAAAGCAGCCATTTTCTCTAGGTCAACTGATCTCTATCGGCTGGAGATCAGTTGTAATAGCGAGGGATCTCCAGCTGCTTCCTGGAGGTTGGCAACTCTGTCAGACAAACTAGAGGGAAACGGCAGAGCAAGAATAGAGGAAGAAGAGGAAGAGTTGGTTTTTATGTCGACTTTCTCTACCACTTAAGGAAGAATCAAACCAGCTTTGCTAACCTCCAGGTGGGCCCTGGAAATCTCCAGGAATCAGTACTAATCTCCTGACTGCACAGATCAGTTGCCCTGGAGACAATGGCTGTTTTGGAGAGTGGGACTCTATGGCATTATACCCCACTGAGGTCCCTCCCTTCCCCAAACTCTGCCCTCCACAGGCTCCACCTCCGAAATCTACAGGAATTTCCCAACCCAAAGGTGGCAACCCTTGCTTCATAGCATACTGGGGAAGAGATTCTGAATGTAGGCTTAGCATCCCGAGACCAGAGTCTCTACCTCACACTGCTGTGTTCTTTCATTCAGCCTTCAGAAGTCCCCCCCCAAACCCCCCACCCCATACGTTCAGCCTGAAATTTGCCTAGGCGAAAGCAGTGGCGGACCTACATTTTTGGGACCCTGAAGCTTATGGGGGCCCCTTTGCAATCGGCAACGAGGTCTGGGTTACCGCTCTTATCTTCTTCAGTGGGGTTGTTCTATGGCAGATGTATTGGCTCCTTCTCTAACAGAGAGGTAGAAGGTCATCAGAGGGGGCTCGTTAGGATAAAGAGGTAAAATTCGTATTTTGGGTGTTAAAATGCACAAGCGAGACGAGCGCAGCCTGAATTGAGAATTCAGATGTCTTTTTATGGTTTCGATTGGCTCTAGCCAAAGGGCTGAGCTATAGAACTATTAAGCCAAGCACCAACAAAGGATTCAAGGATCCAGCTGCCAAAATGTAGGCTGTGAATAGATTCTGGCGAGCTCAGCGATCCCATACAGCTGGGGGTTCGGGTGCTGCAAGCCCCCGAGAAAATTTTGAAATTTGACCAATTCCAGGGACATTTTGAGGCCATATGAAATGGGTATTAGAGCATATTCTAAGGTCAATATTAAGTACGTCAACCCATTGGCTTATGATTCTATCACTAAAATAGCCTTATTTTAATAACAAGCACAAAGGAGCCAGCGTGGTGTAGTGGTTAAGTGCGGTGGTTTGGAGCGGTGGAGTCTGATCTGGAGAACCGGGTTCGATCCCCCGCCCCTCGACATGAGTGGCGGAGGCTAATCGGGTGAACTGGATTTGTTTCCCCGCTCCTCCACACAAAGCCAGCTGGGTGACCTTGGGCTAGTCACAGCTCTCTCAGTCCCACCCACCTCACAGGGTGTCTGTTGTGGGGAGGGGAAGGGAAGGTGATTGTAAGCCGGTTTGAGTCTCCCTTAAGTGGTAGAGAAAGTCGGCATATATCTTTTAAAAACACCCAGCACTTTAAAAAACTAAATTTTGTTGAAAAATTCACTCATTTAAAAAAAACTGTTGCTTCAGGTCCCCTCCAGGATTAGGGGCCCTGAAGCTTAAGCTTCATTAGTTTCGTACTAGATCCACCGCTGGGCAAAAGGCAGGAAAATGTGACACCCCTGCTCTGATAACATGGACCATTCAAAGCCTTTTGAGGGTCTGAGTATCCTGTAGGTGGCGCCAGCGTTGTAACCTATGGCAATACCACCTGCGACTCACAAGGCACATACCGTGGTCCCCGGGGACACAAAACGCTCTTACAGTCCTCCGCAAGTCACTGTAATTGCTGGGGTTTTTTTGCAAATCAATCAAGTTTTATTTCGATACACTATCAGCTCTGAATAAAAATCAAAGTTAGGTTAAAATAATAAAATAAAATAATAACAGTTAACGATTTTGGGAGGGACGATTTGAAGAAGAGGAGGAAAGATCTTCTACGGGGAAAGGTTTTCAGTCAGCCGCTTACGAGTCCCACTAGACCGGAGGCAAAATTTGACTACTTGAGTGGTTATCTCCCGAGAGGAGTCTGCTAAGAGAAGGGAAAATTTAGCTTTCTTCCGATCTCTCAGGAAAGGATGACAATATGGGGAGAATGTACTGCAATCTTATGTCGTTGTAGAAGGGACATCGCAGCAGAACATGTTCTGTTGTTTCCACTTTCTCTGTTTTGCATGGTGGGTTTTTTTGCAAATGTCCGCCTTTCCGAATTTCATTTTTGCCAAGCGGAATGCAAAGCGGCTTGGAGATTATAGGTAAAACATTGGCGGGAAGGTGCACGGGTTGCAGATCGTGCATGCGTGCGAGTTTTCCTGGCCCCGTGAAGTAGCATGACTTGCAAACTCAGGACTGTCCAGCATTTCCTCTGTTAACCTTGCTTTTTTTTTAAAAAAAAGAAAGAAATAGTATGTATATCAGCACAGGCAATAATTTGATCCAGCTGGACATTCTAGGAGGCACGCCAAGGTCTGAACTGCACGAGCGGTTTCTTTTTTAACCAGAGTAATGAGGATGTTTTACATAATTCAAAGCATTCTGCAGAGCACGGGCTAATTAGGTTTTCCTTGGAATCGGTCGTGAGTGCCACGCCTTCAAACATGCCGTGTCGGTTGCGAACCCCTGGCCAGTGAAAGTAAGCAGGGATCCAGGTAGGGGCAGAGCAAATAAAGCTTTGCTTCAGATTCACTAGCGGGTGAGGACTTCTCACCTTCGCTTCCCAGCCATCAGGTCACCTCCTTGGAAAGAGGCTGCCTGTCACCTTTCTGCCTCATTAGGGCCCTCAAAGCAGCAGACAATGGAGAGACAGCGTTGTGTGGTGGTTAGAATGTCGGATCAGGATCTGGGAGACCCAGGTTCGAATCCCTATTGTGCTACGGAAGCTCGCTAGGTGACCTTGGGCCAGTCACACCCTCAGCCAAACCTGCTGGGTCCCTCTTCACCACCAGTGGGAGGTTTTTGGTACGGAGCCTGAGGAGGGAGGGGTTTGGGGAGGGGAGGGACTTTAATGCCATAGAGTCCAATGGCCAAAGCAGCCATTTTCTCCAGGGGATTCTAAAATAAGTGTTGCCGTATATTGGAGGCCAGTGCTCTGTTCGTCCTTTGCAAGGGGCGGTCTTGAAGCCAGATCCCCTCCCCTAATCGTCCTACCACTTTCTCTGGAATCGGCTGTCCGAGGAGGTGGTGAGATCCCCATCACGGGCAGTCTTCAAGCAGCGGCTGGACAAACACTTGTCAGGGATGGACTAGGCTGACCCTGAACATAAGAACATAAGAAAATCCCTGCTGGATCAGACCAAGGCCCATCAAGTCCAGCAGTCAGTTCACACAGAGGCCAGCCAGATGCCTCTAGGAAGCCCACAAGCAAGACAACTGCAGCAGCACCATCCTGCCTGTGTTCCTCAGCACCCAACATATTAGGCATTCTCCTCTGATACTAGAGAGAACAGGTATGCATCATGACTAGTAGCCATTTCGACTAGTAGCCATGGATAGCCCTCTCCTCCATGAACATGTCCACTCCCCTCTTAAAGCCTTCCAAGTTGTAAGAACATAAGAAAAGCCATGCTGGATCAGACCAAGGCCCATCAAGTCCAGCTGTCTGTTCACACAGTGGCCAACCAGGTGCCTCTAGGAAGCCCACAAACAAGAACCAGCATTATCCTGCCTATGTTCCACAGCACCTAATATGATAGGCATGCTGCTCTGATACTAGAGAGAATGGGTATGCATCATGATTAGTATCAATTTTGACTAGTAGCCATGGATAGCCCTCTCCTCCATGAACATGGCAAGTCCCCTCTTAAAGCCTTCCAAGTTATAAGAAAATTAGAAGAGCCCTGCTGGATCAGACCAAGGCCCATCAAGTCCAGCAGTCTGTTCACACATTGGCCAACTCCATGGCAGAGTGGAGATTCGAACCTGGGTCTCCCAGATCCTAGTCTGGGGCTCTAACCACTGCACCACACTGGCTCACACCACATTGTTGGAGAGAGGCTGGGAGGTGAAGGAAGACTGAGAACAGAGGAGAAATAGGGGCCGGTTTTATCGGTCTGAATTCCATAACCGAGTGGCAACGTGCTGCCAGTTTCTAGGTCACAGCCGGCTCCCTCGTGAGACGAAACAACTCCAGTATTTTCTCCCCTCTGTTATTTCATGACCAAAAGAATTTTTTAAAGAAGAGTTCCAGTCTGAAACTGTACACAGAGTCCGTTGGTTTCACATCTCTCAGGCTATGTGTATGTGCATGGTGGGGTATCTTTTGGCTCTCTTGATTACCGGGTGGGTGCCTTATAATCATGGGTGCCAGGGAGAAAGTCTCCCTCCTGCTATATCGAGCTCTACTTGATTGTTTCCTTGGGAGCATCTGTATTGCAAATCAGAAGAGGAGGCTGGCTTTGCTACGTTGCTCCAGCTGCTTTAGGGAGCCAGTGTGGTGTAATGGTTAAGAGCAGTGATTTGGAGTGGTGGACTCTGATCTGGAGAACCGGGTTTGATTCTCCATTCCTCCACATGAGTGGCGGACACCAGTCTGGTGAACCGGGTTGGTTTCCTTCTACACACGAAGCCAGCTGGGTGACCTTGGGCTAGTCACAGCTCTCTTAGAGCTCTCAGCCCCACCTACCTCACAGGATGTCTGTTGTGGGGAAGGGAAGGTGATTGTAAGCCGGTTTGATTCTTCCTTAAGTGGTAGAGAAAGTTGGCATATAAAAACCAAGTCTTCTTCTTCATCATCATCATCATCATCTTCATCATCATCATCATCACCACCACCATCGTGGAGTGTGGAAAGAATAATGACAGTTACAACCAAACTTTTGAAAGTGGATTTTTTGTCCCCGCTTGAATATCAGTACCTGAAAATTTATGAACAAATGAAGGAAACTTCTACCAAATTAGACACCATTAATCCATTGAGCTCAATATTGGCTGTTCTGATTGGCAGGGGTTCTCCAGGGTCATGCAGAGAAGGGTCTTTCCCACTCCCTGCTCCATGAAATCCTTGAAAGGAAATGCCTGGGATTGAACCTGGGAACTACAAAAGCCTTTCCTCTTCCACTAAACTTGGCCCCAGTTTCGTCAACAAAACTTAACTCTATGCTCACATCCATTCCATTGGGAATCTTCCAACGTTGGTTCAGAGGACTCTGAAAGCATTTTTTATCATTACTTTGCTTTATATCATGCTTTTTTGAGCATTCAAAGCCTTTTGCAGAGGTGATCTCTCAGTGACTCTTGCCAATGGTAAAGCAGGCCAGTATTATCCCCCTAATTACAATTGGAAAACCAAGAGGCAGCTAAGGTGAGATTTGAACCAGAGACGTCCCACCTCCACCCTAGGAAGTTTTGGGGAGGGAGGCTCAGTAGTAGAGCATCTGCTTGGCATGCAGAAAGTCCCAGGTTCAATCTCCAGAATCTCCAGCTAAAAGGATCATGGAGTAGATATTGTGAAGGACCTCAGCCTGAGATCCTGGAGTGCTGCTGCCAGTCTGATTAGACGGTCCTGATCTTGATGGACCAAGGGTCTGATTCAGTATAAGGAAGTTCCATGTGTTTAATTTTTTTTGGGAGGGGGGTCCTTGACTCAGTGGTAGAGCATCTGTTTGGCCTGTGGAAGATCCCAGAGTCAATCTCTAGTTAATATAGCATCTCTAGTTATTATAGGATCAGGTAATAGGTGATAGAGAGCCCCGTGGCGCAGAGTGGTAAGCTGCAGTCGGTTTCAGATATCCGGAACAAGGTTGACTCGGCCTTCCATCCTTCCTAGGTCGGTAAAATGATTGCTGGGAGTAAAGTGCAGATGACTGGGAAAGGCAATGGCAAACCACCCCGTAAACACACTCTGCCTAGTAAATGTCGGGATGTGAGGTCACCCCATGGGTCAGTAAAGACCCGGTGCTTGCACAGGTGACTACCTTTACCTTTTTTAAATAGGTAATAGAAAGCGTGCTGTAGTGGTTCAGCTGTTGGACTAGGATCTGGAAAACCCAGGTACTAGCTGGAGATCTCCTGCTATTACAACTGATCTCCAGCCAATAGAGATCAGTTCCCCTGGAGAAAATGGCCGCTTTGGCAATTGGACTCTATGGCATTGAAGTCCCTCCCCTCCCCAAACCCTGCCCTCCTCAGGCTCTGCCCCAAAAACCTACTAGACAAGTAGGTGATGTGAAAGACCTCTGCCTGAGACCCTGGAGAGTTGCTGCCAGTCTGAGTAGACAATACTGACCTTGACGGACCAAGGCTTTGGTTCAGTAGAAGGCAGCTTGATGCATAAGCCCCACTCTCCCCTTGGTTCAACGGCTGCAGCTCCATATCTCCAGGCAATCTTGTCAGAGCCATTCATCATAACCGTAATCAGGTATTGGAAAAGGGGGCTCCAGCCGCACACGTGAATGACGCCTGCCCTCCCCTCCAGCATCCCGCCGAGGGTTTTAGATTCCCTTGTGTCTCTCTCTTTCCAAACTTGGCTTCTCCCCATAGACTCCTCGGCACCTCGGCCTTATAAAGTGGACGTCCGCAAGTGTGAAGCTTAAATAAAGAATGCGTTCGGTTGGCAAGCCCAGGCCGGCGGTGTCTGCTGCCCGCCTGCCTGCTCTGACAGGGGACACCGCAGCATCTTGTTACAGAGACGCTCAACCTCTCGTCCGTCCCTCCTCCTGGTGAACACATGAAGCTGCCTTATATTGAATCAGACCTCAGTCCATCAAAGTCAGTATTGTCTACTCAGACCGGCAGTGGCTCTCCAGGCTCTCAGGCAGAGGTCTTTCACATCACCTACTTGTCTAGTCCCTTTAACTGGAGATGCCGGGGATTGAACCTGGGACCTTCTGCATGCCAAGCAGATGCTCTACCACTGAGCCACAGCTTTTACCTGCCCCAAATCCGTGAGCTTCTGGGGCAAGTGTGAATAAATGTGAAAAGGGGCAAAGCGTGTTGGGAGGAGGCTTTCTCTTTCCTTTAACAGCGCTTCAGGGCCTTTCTTGTTACATTAGCCTTTCCTCCTCGTATCGTATAATTTATTACGGTCACGGACCATCAAATGAAAGATGCTACATAATATATAGTAAAATCACAAATATTCAGGATAAAACACAAATTCAAATATGTGAAACCATAGACATTACTAAAATAATCAATACAGAAAAATTCATAGGGTTAAACAATCTATAAGATTCCAACCCGTATTCACCCCATACTTCCATAGCTATTGTATAGATTTGGTCCAGCAAATCTAGCAACCCTATTGGTTAAAACCTCACTTGTATCTGATAGTAATAATTTAAGGCATTGTTTCCTCTGTGCCCTAGGACATTCTACAAGTAATGGCGTTAATAGTCCTGTACGTAGATGGTCCTACAACTTACATTCAAATAGTATGTGTTCAGTTGTTTTGAGTTCACCTTCTTTACGTGTTTCCATTGGAAGCCTGTTATATTTCCCATCTAAATACTTACGCAGAAACTTGTCTTTAGTGTGGGAAGAAGAACCAAGAGGAAGAGAAAACAGAGCAGGTGCTGAGAGCCAGTGTGGTGCAGTGGTTAGAGCGTCGGGCTAGGATCTGGGAGACCCACATTCGAATCTCCACTGCCATGGGTTTGCTGGGTGACTTCAGGCTGGCCGCATGTTCTCAGCCTGACCAACTTTGCAGGGTTATTGTTCTCAGCCTGACCTACCTTGCAGGGTTATTGTGAGGAGAAAACGGAGGAAAGAAGAACGATGTCAGCCCCTTTGGGGAGAAAGACAAGGTATAAATGGAGTGAATAAATAATAGATAAAGCTAAAGACTTGGGGGGGGGGCAGAAAAAAAGAAAAGTTGGTAGGTGAGTGGGAAGGAGAGATGGGAGCACAGAAAGGGGAGAGAATATGGCGCTGCCAGGAGAGAAAGAAGGAATAGTAACTCACATGGGTCACTAGCTGTCTTTAGCTGAGCCCTTTCCTCTGTTCTGCCCTCCAGTAATGGCAGGTCGTGATCTGTAAGGGCTGGATTCTGAGCGAGCACATGGAAACAGGCAGCTCTCCATGTCACGTTGCCAACCTCCAGGTGGTGGCTGGAGATCTGCTATTACAAGTGGCCTCCAGCCGACAGAGATCAGTTCCCCTGGAGAAATTGGCTGCGTTTGCAATTGGACTCTATGGCACTGAAGTCCCTCCCCAAACCCCGCACTCCTCTGGCTCCGCCACCAAAACCTCCAGCCGTTATCAAAGAGGAACCTGGCAACCCTATCAAAGAGAAACCACTGCAACCTCTTAAATGGAGAATTGGGGGACCAGAGTCCTACCTGCACCATGGGTTTATTGGCTTCATAGCAGTTTGGGTGTCGTAGCGTCACTCAAGGAGTCCTGGGAACTGAGCTGATGAGCGTTGTGTGGTCCAGAGGCCTATCCTCTCCCACCCAATTTTCCCTTCTCACGCCACCGCTACAACTCCCAGGTTTCCCTTGGGGGAAAGAATGATTATTAGTCTAGTTTACATTTGTTATGTGGGTAGGTCTCAGGTCGAGATGACTCTGCTCCGGGCGCCTTCTGCCTCAGTACAGACATAACCCTGACTCGTACATTTGGCTATCGGGGTTGCGGGGAAGCCGGTAGCACGCAGGGGTGGGAGAGTCAGTCTAGCGCAGTTTGAGGTTCTGACAAAAAATGGAGGAGAGGGAATCTGGGTGTGCCTCCCTTTGCCCCTTGGAGAAAGGATAGGATAGAAATGAGACAGAGCAGTACAGAGACGTTCTTCCAGCGCATCGAATCACCCCAGCACACTCACAAGCAACGTACTTATACACACTGCGGTGCCCTTGCCAGTCAAGGCGCTGGAAAGAAACCGTTATGCGACCAGTCTTGATAGCTGAATTTCTGCTTTGAATGGGGGAACGGGGTCCCATGATTCCCCTTGCCTGGTTTGCTGAAATAGGGGGAAGCCACAGCTCAGTGGTAAAGTACTTGCTTTGAATCCAGAAGGTCTCAGGTTCAATCCCTGGCATCTCCAGTTCTATCTGTCTGTCATCTACCTCTCTCTCTCTTCTATCATCTCTCTCTTTCTATCTCTATCTACCTACCTACTTATCATCTATCATCTACCTCTCTATCATTTATCTCTCTATCCTATCTATCTATCTCTCTGTCCTATCTAGCTATCTATCTAATATTTGTATGCCACCTTTCCACCCCTCAAGGTGGCAAGCAATTACGAGAATAAAAATCAACCTTTAAAAACAACAGGGGTAGATCCTTCCCCTGTCCTACAACTTCACTGAGCAAAGGTTATTATTATTATTTTTAAAAAAAAATTATTTAAATATTTATATCCCACGTTTCCTTTTGGCTCAGGGTCCAGTATCAGAGGAGCATGCCTATTATATTAGGTGCTTTGGGACACAGGCAGGAAGGTGCTGCTGCAGTGGTCTTGTTTGTGGGCTTCCTAGAGGCCCCTGGTTGGCCACTGTGGGAACAGAGTGCTGGACTTGATGGGCCTTGGTCTGATCCAGCAGGGCTTTCCTTATGTTCTTAAGTTCTTACACCTACCTCCAGTCTAAGGAGCTGTCCAAGTGTCCTCCAACTTAAAGGGCTCTTCCGCTGGAGGAAAAGATGCCTAATTTGGAGGAAGGCTCTTGAGGCTGGAGGAAGGATAATTGGAGTACAGTTAGATCAATAGATCCTCATCCTCATTATTTCTCACCTGGCCAAATCTGTGGACTTAAATCCAGAGACTGGAGCCGTGAACAGACAAGACAGGTCTTTCTACAGAAAGCCCCAGGTTTTCAGAAAAATCTGAAATCTAAAAAAAATGTACTGAAGGATTAAAAAAAACACAAAGTAAGATAAACAGCACCTGTTGCTTTAAGAAACAACAGTATTACCAGTTGGTTTATGTCAGTAAAAGGCAGGTAGGAAAGGAGCAGGGTCCTTTCCAGGGCTGTTAATAGCCTCTGAAGGAGACTCATAGGGTAAGGCCCAGCAACAACCATGATAACTTACACCACACAACTTCCATCATTCACGTAGGCCTGGCTGCAGCAGCCACCACCTGGAGGTTGGCAACCCTTATTAAAACCAGTTCCCAAAAAAGATGCCTCCCCATGCTTGGAGGAGATGCAACTATTTCTCCTCTCTTTCTCCAATCGTGGGTGTTATTTTCTTTCCTTCGGTGGATCAGCTTAATACAGGCGTCATCCCAGGCATTTCCATGGCAGGTTCTGTCTCTTTCTGTCAAAGGCTGGCAACAGCGGAAAAGGTTGCAAGGGGAAATGCCACTCCGCCCAGGCATGCCCTTGCTCTGACGCTTTCCGTTCCCCTGGCTCCCGGTTTCTGCTGACCTGAATGCACCCACTAGACTCCGCGGCACCTCTGCCTTATAAAGAGGATGCTCTGTGTGGGTCTGAGAGAGAGAGAGAGAGAGAGAGAGGTTTCAGAGGGGGAAAGGAGGCTGCTGGTTGCAGCAAGCTTATTACTAAGGTAGATGCAAATGTGTGGGGGGGGATTACGGGACTTGTAGAACAGAAGGAGACCCAGATATTTTGCTTTTGTTCGTCTGTTTCTTCATTTAGGACCCTTGCGACCCTGACTTTTCACTTAACGCTGCCCAAAGCGGCTTGGGAAGAGAATTTTTTTAAAAAATCAACAGCAAAACAGTTCATAAGAACCAAAAAAATTGGAAAGAACCCCCCCCCCTCAAAAGGCAGCATAAAACTCGGCAAAAACAAAACGACGAACCAGTCAAACGGCAGCATCAGAGCAGATTCCAGTGCAACAAAATTCTCTCCTGTCCTTGCAAGAGACTCGCATCTTAACCTGACGTCTGAAGGGGAGAAGTGAAGAGCTGGGACGAAGACTTTGAGGCTTAGCCTGGGAGCAGTTACTTCAAAAATCCTCTCCAGATACACACCCTCTATGCTTCCATCCCTGTTGACATATTGAGTAGGGCCTCTGCTAAGGCTGCCAACCTCCAGGTAGGTCCTGGAGATCTCGAAGAATTACAACGGATCTCCAGTCTACAGAGATCAGTTCTCCTGGGGGAAATGGCAGCTTCGGAAGGCGGACTCTGTGGTATACCATAGAGACTAGGAGAAACTGAAGTTTTAGAGTGACTTCACATCACCACTGAGTTCTCTGTGCTCCCCAAATGTCATTCTCCCCAGGCTCCACCGCCAAATCTCCAGGAATTTCTCAACCCCAAGTTGGCAATCCTAAACCCCAGCAGAAGATATTTAAGGTCACGGAGTGGCCCTTCATGTAGCTTGGTCCTAGATTATTTAAGACTATAATGAAGAAATGATCACAAAATCCTATCAAATTGGGGTGGAAGAGCATTCAGTCATGTACCATGACCCTCAGTTTGTGGCGGATGAAAGTGCCATCAAGTCACAGCCAATTTATGACAACCCCCTCATCGGGTTTTCAAAGCCAGAGATGGTGATCTGCCATAGCCTGCCTCTGCATAGCAACCCTGGGCTTCATTGGTGGTCTCCCATCCAAGTATTAACCAGCGCTGATCCTGCTTAGCTTCCATGATCTGATGAGATCGAGCCAGCCAGGGCCAACCACGTCAGGGCAAAAGGCATACAGAGGTGGTTTGGCATTGCCTATTTCTGCACAGCAAACCTGGACTTCCTCGGTGGTCTCCTGATAGGGTTTCCAGGTCCCTCTTCACCTCTGGCAGGAGATTTTTGGGGCGGAGCCTGAGGAGGGCGGGGTTTGGGGAGGGGAGGGACTTCAGTGCCACGGAGTCCAATTGCCAAAGCTGCCATTTTCTCCAGGTGAACAGATCTCTACGGCTGGAAATCCGTTGTAATAGCAGATCTCCAGCTAGTCTCTGGAGGTTACAACAACCAGCAAGTAGGCTCAAATTTAAGATATGTGGTGTACAAAATAATATACCACTTAATGTACTCTATAATAATAAACACAAACTGATTTGAGATTTAAAGGAAATTAGTGTTATTGTCGCATTTAATATTCGAGATTGGTGTAAAACTCACACACATGTCAATATCATATTACATATGCATGATCCCAATTTGGGATCATGTATATGTAATATGATATTGACATGTGTGAATTTAACACCAATCTAGAATATTACGTGTGACAATAACACTAATTTCCTTTAAATCTCAAACCAGTTTGTGTTTATTATTATAGAGTACGTTAAGTGGTGTATTATTTTGTACACCACATATCTTAAATTTGAGCCTACTTGCTGGTTGTTGTAACCAACTTAGTTATTTCAGCATAGGTCATTGTGTTTTTGCTAAGTACCTGGACGTTGGCAACCCTAGCTGGCCAAGCACCTCCTGCCATGCGGCAAGGCAGAACCCAGGCGAAGGCTGTGGAACAGCACCTCGTTTAAAACGGGGCCAAATTCTTGGTGTGTGGGTGTATGTTTCATAGTAGCATTTGTGTCCCTGTTTCCTTTTGTCTGGCCTTCTGCTGTGAGCTCGCAGTTCCTTGAAAAACTGTCCCAATGGTGTTGCGAGCACATTGCCAAGAACACGCGAGGCAAGACTTTTAACCGTTCTGCATTAATTTGGGAGCCCCACGTCCCTTGTTCTGTAGGCACCACCTTTTCTCTCCCCCGCCTGCATATGCACGCCCCATTTCCTCCCCCTACCTATTGGGAGCCTCTGAGCCCGGCTCGCTTACATCTGGCAGCAGGCTGGCTTTTCACACTGCAACGCAAGCTCGTCTGAGAAGCCTTCCCAGAGTTTCAGCTGCCTCCCGAGGGGGGTTCGTTTTGGCATTTTCCCCCCTTTAAACTTTACAACAAAAAAGGGTTTTAAGCAGTGCTGATTCTATGACCTTAGGCAGTTCATGAGAGGGAGGGCAACTTGGCCATCTTCTGGGCATGGAGCAGGGGTCACTGGGGGTGTTTGTGGGGGAGGTAGTTGTGAATGTCCTGCATTGTGCAGGGGGTTGGACTAGATGACCCTGGTGGTCCCTTCCAACTCTGTGATTCTATGATTCTAAGTCGTCGGCATCAGCAGCATGGCTGTGAGCCTACAGAATGACCGTGCGTGGATTTCAACACATACGGTTTCATGACTTGGATTGTCATCTCCGGGGTTGGGAAATACCTGGAGATTTTGGGAGCGGAGCCTGAGGAGGGCTGGGTTTGGGGAGGGACTTCAATGCCATAGAGCCCAGTTTCCAGGAAAAGTGTTGGCAGGCACCATGGCACCCACGGGCACCGCGTTTGGGCACCCCTGCAATAGATCCTTCTAAAATCTACGCATAACTGAGTTAAGCAGGCCATGGAGACAAGTGTGAAAACAGGAGAGGGGGATATATATGTCAATATACAGCAGGCAGCAATCTGAAACTCTTCATTATTCGAATTCATCATGTATTTTCATTTTTAGAATCACATCCCTGCAAATATAGATACAAATGTGTAGAGATAAGATTTCGATATGTATAAATAAAGCTTACAGTTTCTCAAAACCTTCCCATTATTTAGATGTTTCTGATGCTCCTCAGCCATTGAAGGGGGGAAATGTTGTTGTGTTTTATTGTATTATTAGGGACGTTAGCTTTGAAGGGCTTTGTTGGCATGGAGGGGAGCTCAAAATAAAGGGAAGCCGACAAAGGCCGCTGGTGTTCTCCACAGTTCACATATCCTTGGCTATCTGGCCGGCTTCACTGTCTCTTCTAAACACCCCCAGTGTCGCCTTCTTTTCGCCAAAGGCAGCCCACGCTGCCAGCGGTAAATAAGGAAAGGTGTATTTTCTATTCAAAGCTGTTGATCTGGCAACAAACCCATCTCTCTGACCATAGTCAAAACATAAAATCTCCAGGAGTTGGTTAGTAAAGAGGAAAAGCATGCCCAAGTGAGCTTTTTATAAGGCTCGGTTTCTTGACATTATTAGAGAAGGACTGGCCTGTTGAGAGAGGGTTTTAAAAATACCAAGCTTGAGTCAAGATCCAGCCTCTGGGAATCGCTTGTTCAGTAGGAGAGTGTAAAGCACACACTTAAGCTCCATAGTCTGCATTGCCATCTCTCCGTGGTTTTCTCTCCTTCTGTGTTAAGTGCCGTCAAGAAGCTTCTGACTCATGGCGATCCTATGAATCAATGTCCTCCAAAATGTCCTATCTTTGACAGCCTTGCTCAGATCTTGCAAACTGGGGGGCGTGGCTTCCTTTATTGAGTCCATCCATCTCTGGTTGGGTCTTCCTCTTTTCCTGCTGCTGTTATCTTTTGCTAGCATGATTGTCTTTTCCAGTGACTCTTGTTTTCTCGTAATGTGACCAAAGTACAACAGCCTCAGTTTAGTCATTTTAGCTTCTAGGGTCAGTTCAGGCTTGATTTGATCTATAACCCACTGATTTGGTTTTGTTTGTTTGTTTTTTTGGCAATCCATGGTATCCGTAACACTCTCCTCCAACACCACATTTCAAAGGAATCTACTTTCTTCCTATCAGCTTTCACATCCATGGCACTGCAGTAGGGGGGTTAAAATGTGCTCAGATTTGCCTGGATCTGACCTTGTACATTTCCAGTTTTTGTATCATAGAGTTGGAAGGGGCCATGCAGGCCAGTTAGTCCAACTTTCTGCTTAATGCAGGATCAGCCTAGACTGAGCATCCCTGACAAGTGCTTGTCCAGCCTCTGCTTAAAGACTGCCAGTGAGTGGGAGCTCACCACCTCCCGAGGTAGCCGATTCCACTCTCGAACAACTCTTAGTGTGAAAAAATTCTTCCTAATACCCAGCCGGTACCTTTCTGCCCTCAATTTAAACCCATTATCAGGAGTCCTGTCCTCTGCTGCCAACAGGAACAGCTCCCTGCCCTCCTCTAAGTGACAGATCTTCAAATACTTCAAGAGAGCAATCGTGACCCTCTTCATCCTCCTCTTCTCCAGACTGAACATTCCCAACTCCCTCAGCCTTTCCTCACAGGGCTTGGTATCTTGGAGAGATACGGTGCTGAAGAGACTGTCTCCCCTGTCATAGAGTTTCTGGCAATTCCTAGAGTTGTGTGATGTCTCTGTCAGAATGGTTTGCTGGCGGGAAGAGAAGAAGAGTTGGTTTTTATACGCAGACTTCCTCTACCACTTAAGGAAGAATCAAACCGGCTTGCAATCACCTTCCCTTCCCCTCCCCACAACAGATGCCCTATGAGGTAGGTGGGGCTGAGAGAGTGTGACAAGCCCAAGGTGACCCATCTGGCTTCATTTGTAGGAGTGGGGAAACAAACCCGGTTCTCCAGATCAGAGTCCACTGCTCCAAACCACCATTCCTAACCACTACACTATGCTGGCTCCCCTCCCTACAACCCTGCCTCACACTCAAAACATACTTCTCCCCTGTCCTCCCTAACCAACCAGAGGGCTGCAGTTCTTCCCCATTGCTCTCTTCCTTCCTTTTTTCAAACCAGATAAAAAGATCTGTTCCTTCACACAACACATAGTTAAATTGTGGAACTTCCTGCCCCAGGATGTGGTGATGGCTGCCAACTTGGAAGGCTTTTAGAGGGGAGTGGATATGTTCATGGAGGAGAGGGCTATCCATGGCTACTTGTCAAAATGAACACTAGTCATGATGCAGACCTATTCTCTCCAGGATCAGAGGAGCAGGCCTATTGTATTAGATGCTTTGGAAGACAGGCAGGACAATGCTGCTGCAGTCGTCTTGTTTGTGGGCTTCCCGGAGGCCCCTGGTTGGCCACTGTGGGAACAGACTGCTGGACTTGATGGTCCTTGGTCTGATCCAGCAGGGCCTTTCTTATGTTCTTATGCCCTGACCTGGATGGCCCAGACTAGCCTCATCTTGTCAGATGTCACAGAGTAAAATTGTGGATCTCCCTGCCCCAGGAAATGGTGATGGCTGCCTACTCGGAAGGCTTTAAGAGGGGAGTGGACATGTTCATGGAGGAGAGGGCTATCCGTGGCTACTAGTCAAAATGGATACTAGTCATGATGCAGACCTATTCTCTCCAGGATCAGAGGAGCAGGCCTATTGTATTAGATGCTTTGGAAGACAGGCAGGATAATGCTGCTGCAATCATCTTGTTTATGGGCTTCCTAGAGGCGCCTAGTTGGCCACTGTGTGAACAGACTGCTGGACTTGATGGTCCTTGGTCTGATCCAGCAGGGCCTTTCTTATGTTCCTCCTGACACCTCTCACTGGTGGTGAAGTTTCGCCGGCACAGACATCCTGCTGTATCCATGGCAGACAGGCAGAGAACTTTCCATGCAGGTGCCATTTGGGTGGTCGACTTACGACGAGCTTAAGGTATAACCAGGCTCTGACTGACTCACACCGGTAGACCCAGGCAAAAGTCTTTCCCATTTAAAAAATTAATTATGGGAGTGACTCACTGGTGAATTGCATTCTGCAGCAAACAACCCAAACCAGATATCTCTGAAGCTTTCCCATACATACGACTTTTAAAATTATTATTTAAAAATAAATTACAGCTAATAAATAGCGCAAATTGCTGACAAATAATAAACAGTTTGTTGACAGAGGCATGTAATTACAAACGTCTCCACGCATTAAGTTAAAATTACCTCCAGTAATGTCTCATCATTGCCCAGTTTTTTAATATATGAGCTGTGTTCTGCCTTAATGTATGAACACATGAAGCTGCCTTATACTGCATCAGACCCTTGGTCCATCAAAGTCAGTTTTGGCTACTCAGACTGGCAGCAGCTCTCCAGGGTCTCAGGCAGGGGTCTTTCACATCACCTACTTGCCTGGTCCCTTTAACTGGAGATGCCGGGGATTGAACCTGGGACCTTCTGCATGCCAAGCAGATGCTCTATCACAGAGCCGCGTTCTACCTTTAAGCAAGCTTTTGCATGAAATAAATAAATATAAACATTTCCTGGTGCATTTCTATGAACAAATGCAACATCAGAATTGACCTCGTTGAGGGGGAAAAATGTTAATTATATTTTTTCTTTCTTTCCTTTCCCTTTTTGTCCTATTTATCGTCTTGATGTAATTTTGTTGGCAATAAATTTAAATTAAATTAAATTAAGAATTGACCCCCTTGGGGCATGGGATAGTTTCTCCTTAGCTTTTCTCTGGTTTTGACTCTAAGCATCACAGTTCTTGAGATGGTGGATTATAAAAGCTGCAAATGAATGCATGCCCTTTCAGCCCCATTTGTTTTGGCATAGCTGCCTCAGTTTGCTGTCTAACTCATGATCTTGCGTCTACCCAGTTGACCTGAACAGCCGAGATCATGCCTCGGAAAGGTTGAGGTGCCTCACAACTTCCAAAGCCTGTTGATGTAGACCATTGCAGGAAACAGCAATGCAGGGATAATTGTTTTAACTAGGGTTGCCAGGTCCCTCTTCACAACCGGTGAGAGGTTTTTGGGGCGGAGCCTGAGGAGGGCGGGGTTTGGGGAGGGGAGGGACATCAGTGCCAAAGCGGCCATTTTCTCCAGGTGAGCTGATCTCTATCGGCTGGAGATCAGTTGTAATAGCAAGAGATCTCCAGCTAGTACTTGGAAGTTGGCAACCCTACTAACTGATAATAGCAATGCTGTACAAACTAGACTCGTACTTCCCCCCTGAATTGAGGGGGGAACTCCAAAGGAGTCGCAGATAAGGGCTGGCATCAGCCCAGAAGAAGAAGAGTTGGTTTTTATACCCCACTTTTGCTCTGCCTTTGAGGAGTCTCAAAGAGGCTTACAATCACCTTCCCTCCCCTCCCCCACAACAGTAGGGTTTCCAGTTCCCCCCTTTTCCCCGGCAGGAGATCTTGGGGGCGTGGAACACGATCCTATCACTTCCGTTTTACTTCAGGAAGCACCCCAGCACCCATTGCGCCTCTTCTATAATCCCATTGCCATTCAAACCCCCATGTGAGTTGCAAGTCATCCCGTCAGCCTGCAGCAGTAATCCGGAAGTTACGGGATGACATTGCTCATGGCCGCGCGTGCATGCAGTCCTAGCTGTCAGCCAGCAGATGGATTGGCTGGCAACTCCAAGCCACCTGGCAACCCTACACAACAGGCATCTTGTGAGGTACACATGAAGCTGCCTTATACTGAATCAGACCCTCGGACCCTCAAACACAGCATTGTCTACTCAGACCAGCAGCGGCTCTCCAGGGTCTCAGGAAGGGGTCTTTCGCGTCACCTACTTGCCTCGCCCTTTTAACTGGAGATGCTGGGGATTGAACCTGGGACCTTCTGCATGCCAAGCAGATGCTCGACCACTGAGCCACGGTAGGTGGGGCTGAGAGAATTCAGAGAGAACTGTGACCGGCTCAAGGTCACCCAGCAGGCTTCATGTGTAGGAGTGGGGAATCAAACCTGGTTCTGCAGATTAGAGTCCGCCACGCTTAACCACTACACCACGCCAGCATACCTTGAGGTGGAGCAGCTGTCGGGCCCCAGGGCTTCTTGCAGGGCTACTGCCAGTGACCACTGCCCACGGACTTCCCCTGCTACCCACCTGCTTGCTTGCAAGATATCTGCCATCCGCGCTGCCCGCTGTATACACTGCCCAGCATGGTCCAGGAACAGGCATCTGTGAGGGCAGGTGGTGAGAGGGATTTTGATGAGGAAAGGAAAGGATACATAGGGGTGTAGGTCAGCGGGTGGGAAGGGAGGCAGGAGCGGTGGACTCTGATCTGTAGAACCGGGTTTGATTCCCCACTCCTCCACATGAGCGGTGGACGCTAATCTGGTGAGCCGGGTTGGTTTCCCCACTCCTCCACATGAAGCCAGCTGGGTGACCTTGGGCTAGTCACACTCTCTCAGCCCCATCTCCCTCACAGGTTGTCTGTTGTGGAGAGGGGAAGGCGATTGTAAGCCGGTTTGATTCTGCCTTAAGTGGTAGAGAAAGTCGGCATAAAAAAACCAACTCTTCTTCTTCTTTGCTGATATGGATGTCTGTCACGTCCATCAGGAAGCCTGGCTCGGGCTGCCAGTGAGGAAGAGGGGCCAGCTGCCTCTTCTATTCAGGCCATCCTCGGCTTTCCCTTTGTTTCGGTTCTTTGTGAGCTGCCGCCCTGCCCCCAGGCACAGTGATTTCATTTTGCTTGATGCCCTCTGTTGCCCGTCTCTCTTTTTTCCCCGTTTCGCTTTGCTTCGTTTTGTGCAGAAAGACTTTACGAGGCGAGAAGAGCTGCAGCAGAGCGACGTGGAGCGCTGGCTGGGCTTCATCACCTTCCTCTGCGAAGTGTTCGGCACCATGAGGAGCAGCACCGGCGAGCCCTTCCGAGTCCTCGTCTGCCCCATTTATACCTGCCTCAGGGAGGTAACGCCCTCGTTCCGTCCCTTCCGACCGTGTTGGCGCGAGACGTCTTTTGCCCCATGTGACAAACTCTCTTTCGAGAAGCTTCCTGCAGTCATTCCTTGCCTTTTACAGCAGGATTTTATGTATTTATTTTTATGAGGTTTTACAAATTGCTTTTGCCTCCTAGTTGATGTGGGATGTAGGGTTGCCAGCTCAGGGCTGATGGAGATCAGTTCACCTGGAGAAAATGGCCGCTTTGGCAGTTGGACTCTATGGCATTGAAGTCCCTCCCCTCCCCAAACCCCGCCCTCCTCAGGCTCCGCCCCAAAAATCTCCAGGTATTTCCTAACCGGAAGCTGGCAACCCTAGTTGTCTCGTTTGGAAGCAAACACCAACGTGTTCCCCACACACACACACACACACGCCGCCCGCCCGACCCTGGGTGGTCTCCATAGAAGGTGACCCTTTGGGGCTCCCATAATTGTTGGGCTCGTTAATAAAAAGGGTCCAACAATTAGTCACCCCGGCTTCTTACGGGAAGCACCCTAAGGAAGGTCTGCGCCCTCCCTCAGTTTACAAGTTTGAGACTATTGAAGACAGTTTAATTAGTGACTAAACAAGTGTATCTAATCCTGGCCATTGAAAACTAGAATAACACAGCCGGCCTTTCAAATAAGGAAAAGGGCCTTGCAGGATTATCTCAAATAACACCAGTTACCGAGAGAGGTATTCTGCTCCTCCGCCACTCTAGCCAAGAGGTGGATTAGTAGCCCATCCACTTGGCCATTCAGTTTGCAGTACTTCTCAAAGGGAAAAGCTTTTTACCCTCCCGTTTGATTGCAGAAAGCCGGCCAAATGGCCAAACGTAACATTTCTACAGGGACACGGTGCAAAGGGCTTCACATACATTTATTTATTAATGTATTTACTTCATTTCCACCCTGCCTATACCCCGGTGGGGATCCAAAGCAGCTTATGCCAGTAGTTTCAAGGGGCCAATATTATAACTCTCATGTCAAGGATGGGAAGTTCTCAGATTTGTCTAGCGGCCAAGACTCACAGTGCTCCTTACTCGCAAGTCAGAGAAGCTATTGTGACATACGGTGCAATCCTAAGAAAAGTGACTCCAGTCTAAGCCCTTTGATTTCGATGGGCTTAGACCAGAGCACTCTGTGGCAGAGTGGGTTTTCGAACGCAGGACTCCCAGATCCTAGTCTGAAGCTACAGAACAACAAAAAAGGGAGGAGGGGAACCTCAAAGATTGAACTGCAGACTATACACTATAAGAAAATAATTACATTTATTGCAAGGCGTACATTATAAATTATTTAAAACACAGGGCCTGGAATACAGGCTGTGTGTGTGTGTGTTAAATGCCGTCAAGTCGCTTCCGACTCATGGCGACCCTATGAATCAACGTCCTCCAAAGTGACCTATCTTTGACAGCCTTGGTCAGGTCTTGCAAATTGAGGCCTGTGGCTTCCTTTATTGAGTCCATCCATCTCTTGTTGGGTCTTCCTCTTTCCCTGCTGCCCTCAACTTTTCCTAGCATGACTGTCTTTTCCAGTGACTCTTGCCTTCTCATAGGCAATACAGGCTACATATGAAAATATCAGTTATAAAATTCTTATACACAGTTGATATACAATCAATGTAAAATGACCAATGCTAGGCCAGATGTGTTTCAGCCTGAGTAGGCTTTCTTCAGTGGTCATAAATACAGAAAGTTAAAAAAACACATCCGGAAATAAACCTTATGAGATATTTTTATGTAATATTTTGTGTGGGATGATGTAACGCTTAACCCAAATCGTGGGCCTTGCCATGGGGACAGTTGCTCATGCAATCCGGTTCTGAATTAACAATGCTTCCGTATGTGTGTGGATCTAATTATTTTTAACAATTTTATAGTGGCCCTCTTGCAATAAACGTAATTTATTTTGTTACAGTGTACAGTTTATAGCTCGACCTTTCGAAGCTCACTCTAACCACTATGCCACATTGCCGCCACACTACGCCATCACGAATCACATTCGCAAGATCCCGTAGGGGAGTCCCATTGTAGTTGTTGAACCCCACTTCAAAAAGCAAGCACAAGGACGATAGCTGAAGATCACATTTCCTTGGTATCTGTCACCCCAGTTTCTGAGAAAAGCCTGGCTATCTCTTTTGCAACATTTTTTTTAATATGAAGGGTATACAAAAGGAGGGGAAATAGGGATATCAACAGTGAATCTAAATAAAAAACACCAGGAAAAAGAAAAGCAAATCAAACAGATTACAATGCCATGTTATTCAACACATTCTTACGGCTGAAGTAACTGCCCTGCATAAAGAGGGAAATTTTAACATCACTAATCTTACAGCCAAATGCTAATCGTGTTATTAAAAATATACATCTAATGTATTATTCTATTGCGATTATTGTTATTATTATTATTGAACCTCAATATGCTTGATTATTATAATTAAACCTCAATATGCTGATAAAATAATTTCCATTTTTCATGAAACTGCTCATAGTTCTTGTTGCTATTTGCCATAATACTCATTTTAGCCATAGCTGCATATTCCTCTAGTTTTCCCTTCCATTCTTCTACATCTGGGAGGGGTGCCTGTTTCCATTGCCTTGCTAGAACCATTCTTGCGGCTGTTGTGTATTTAAACAGATCTTGCAATAGTAGGGATAGATCTAATGGTGTCATACCTAACAGCATGTTCTTAGGATCTAAGGGGAATTTTTGTTGGAACATTTTTCATCTTCAGTCTAAGAAAATATCCTCCTACTCCTGTTTCTTTTTCTAAATAGCCAAAGGGTGGATAAATAAACAAGCAAATTTTCTAGTTTCATGAATCAGAGCCTGATGGGATTTCCTAAAACGGCATCTCTTGTCTTTTTGTTTGCTTTCGTTTTCACAGTTGTTGCAATCTCAGGACATAAAGGAAGACGCCGTCCTGTGCTGTTCCATGGAGGTAGGAAACTCGGCTGTTCTTCCCCATCCTGCTCCCTTAGGACCCCAAATCTAGGCAGAGGGATTTTTAAACAGGGTCACTGAGTTCAAAGAGTGAGGAATGATTTAGCCACATCTACTTCGCAAAGGTGGAAATAGGGTCCAGTGTCCAGCCGGGGCCCTCCACAAAGCAGATTTCTCCTCCAGATTAGTCAAGCTAATGATCTCCTAATACTCATTCCTATTCACACAACCAGCAGGCATGTAGAAGAAGAAGAAGAGTTCATTTTTAAATGCCAGTTTTTTTCTACCCTTTAAGGGGAATCAAACCAGTTTACAATCTCCTTCCCTTCCTCTCCCCACAACAGACACCTTGTGAGGTAGGTGCGGCTGAGAGAGTCCAGAGAGAACTGTGACTAGCCCAAGGCCACCCAGCTGGCTTCATGCGGAGGAGTGGGGAATCAAACCCGGTTCTCCACATCAGAGTCCACCACTCCAACCCCCGCTCTTAACCACTACACCACACTGGCTCTCCCAGTTCTCCCAGTTCTGAGAAAACTGTGACTAGCCCAAGGTCACCTCAGTCTGGAAGACCTGAGAAAGGCTGCTAACGATAGGATGTTTTGAAGGTCATTAATTCACAGGGTTGCTGTGAGTCGGAAACGACTTGATTCCACTTAACACACACATTTTCATGGGGCAGGGGTTATTTGAGGTTTTCTTGTACTGGGAATGTTTTAAAATTTGGAACAGTGAGCGAAAGGCAGGGAATAAATATTTTAATAAATAAAATAATTCGATGCAGCGGGGCCGGGGTGCGCCTTGCACTCTCGAGCACGCTGCCTTTGACGCACCCCCCACCCCGTGTCTCTCGTTCCCGACAGCTGCAGAGCACCGGCCGGCTTCTGGAGGAGCAGCTGCCCGAGATGATGACGGAGCTGCTGGCGACAGCCCGGGACAAGATGCTGTGCCCCTCGGAGTCCATGCTGACCCGGTCCCTCCTCCTCGAGGTCATCGAGCTGCACGCCAACAACTGGAACCCCCTGACGGCCACCATCACACAGTACTACAACAAGACAATCCAGAAACTGACGGCCTGAAAGGGAGCCGGGGACGAGAGAGAGAGAGAGAGAGAGACAAAAGAAAGACACGCACTTTAAAAACAAAAATACGCCAAGGGGGTGGGGGACACGGATTTGGGAAGGAACTGAACTGCACAGCATCCCGAGAAGGGACCCCAGAGACCCTTTATGATCCGATCCCCACAGAAGACAAACCCCCAGCATGCTTTAGAATACGTTCGGGGGGGGGGGGCGAAGCATGTTTCCTTTTCAGCCATGTCCTCAAGTGCCGCCGCTGCCGCCGCCAGCCCCCCTTCTCTCTCTCCCTGCTGTGTTTTGTTTTAGGGGGTCCCCTTTTCATTAAACCCATTGCTTGTTCAGCTCCGTACCCTGCCGGGTCATTGTTTGGGTTCAGAAAGAACACGGAGGGCTTGAATAGCCAGGCGGAGAGCGGGCGCGGATGGCTTTTAGGGCATTCTCCTGGCCTGCACCGGCCAACTGGCGGGAAGCGGCTCGCAGCAGATGTCTTGGGGGGGGCGGGGACAAAGACAGACACGTTCCACGCCAGACGCTGGTAATTGACAGCTTTTGTCAAGCAAAGAGACCCCCCCTTCCCCCACCACCACCCACCCTTTCTTCCACTCCTCTCGTTGTCACGAGTTTGTCTCCCTCCCTCTGGCTTCCTACCTTGAAACCCATTCCAGGTTAGACGTTCGTAAAGGATGGGTTGGTTTCTCTCTCTTTATTTTAAAAGAAAATTTGCACTGGTTTTTTTTTTCTTCATTTTATTTTATATGCATATGTATACGTATATCTCCTATGTACGCAAATCGACAAATTGCTATCAAATTTTTTTGAAAAGCAAAGATAATGGCAACCTGAGCTTGAGGAGGTTTGCTCAAGGATCCTGAAGCGAGGAAGCGAAACGCAAAAAAAAAACCACTTTGGAAGTATTAGCACTGCGAAACGTCTTGCCAAGAGCCTGTTCACAACCCCGTCCGTATGTATGTTTATCAGCGACCGGTTCCATGGTATTCCCTTGGAATCACTTCCTAGAATAAGGGCCAGTCTGTAAATTCTGATTACTGAAGGAAATGCAAGCGTTACACATGGCAAATGCGTCACATGTAGCTGCCGTTGGCGTGCACACATGCATCTTTGAAATCCTTGTGGCATTTCTTTCAGAACCCTGGCCTAGTCAGGTTTCCCAGTGGAGCAGGGTTGCCAGAAATCTAGCTCTGGCAGGAAGTTTACTGCCAGCAAACTTTCTTGCCCGCCACCAGCAGGAGAATTTTTTTAAAGAACAGCAATGCCCTGTATGTAGGGTTGCCAGCCTCCAGGTATTCCAACTGATCTCCAGCCGATAGAGATCAGTTCTCCTGGAGAAAATGGCCGCTTTGGCAATTGGACTCTATGGAATTGAAGTCCCTCCCCTCCCCAAACCCCGCCCTCCTCAGGCTTCCCCAAAAACCTCTACCGGTGGCGAAGCGGGACCTGGCAACCCTACCTGTATGCCGTGAGGTCACCTCCGGCAATTCCTAGAGCTACCTGACGTCACTTCCAGGTTTCCCCGGAAAATACATCATGGTGCACGCAATGCTGTGTTTCCCATGTCCCCGACCTACAAACCCCTGCCCATTCCCAGCTGGGGCCTGGAGTCCCGTTGAAGTTACTACAGAGATCAGTTTCCCCTGGAGCAAATGGCGGCTGCAGAGGGTGGACTAGGATATCTCATCTCTGCTAAGCTCCCTCCCCAAATTCTGTCCTCTGCAAGCACCACACCCAAGCCGGAGTCGGCAATCTTGCTTCCCAGACAGTCGTTCAAAGATGCACGTATACGCACATCTTAACAACGACCGGATATGTTTGCCACGGGACAGGCTGGCGTTTCTCACAGCAGTCATGACAATTGCAGTGGCCTTAGCCGTGCATAGGATGGTGGCTAGAAAAGATATACCGGTTGCTCTCCAAAGCAGCCGTCCTGTGGCTGGTCTCTTTGAAGGCTGACGCATGCCCAAATAAAAGTTCAGCCTTGGTGATGGGGAGGGGTAATACTTTTGTTGTTTACAGGTGGGTTTGTAATTACAGTCTTGGTTCTTATATAATTAAGTCGGGCCCACTAAGTTCGGGCCTACTAATGATACAAGTGGGGTAGGTATGGGTAACGAAGACTTGAAATTGTTCTTTAGAAGCTGGGAAATAGAAGGCGACGCCGTAGGTGTTATTTGAACAAGGATAGCGGGAAAGAAAAAGGAAGGAAACCCCTCTCTCGAAGCAACCCAAGTTTGAAGGAGACGCTGCTGACTAGCAAGGTTTCCTACCCAATGTTTACATATGCTCGGGTCGCAGAGAACTGAAGGGGGAACATGCCGCTGGTGTTCTGTATAACTTTAGAACGTCACTTTATGACTTGCCGAATTAATAAGCCGCTCAAACAAGGTGAAATGAAGCATTAAGAGGCAAAGAAGGTTATTTTTGTCATGGGAAGGGTAGTAAGTAGGGTTGCCAGGTCCCTCTTTGCCACCGGCTGGAGGTTTTGGGGGCGGAGCCTGAGGAGGGCGGGGTTTGGGGAGGGGAGGGGCTTCAATGCCATAGAGCCCAATGGCCAAAGCGGCCATTCTCTCCAGGTGAACTGATCTCCATCGGCTGGAGATCTGTTGTAATAGCAGGAGATCCCCAGCTAGTACCTGGAGGTTGAGGAAACAATAGTACAAGTCTCAATCAATCATTTGCAAAAACATATATTGGACAATTACAATAGTGAAAGTGCAGAAGGTGCTAAAAAGGAAACTTATCTACAAATCTAACAACGATGATCTTAAAAGTTAATAAATATCATTCATTGAAAGGTCATTTAGACTCTACAAAAGTTCATAATAAATATATTCTTTGCTTGTTTAGGAAGAACGGAAGACGGGAGGAGACGGAACGCGGAACTTCTGCACTTTCACTATTGTAATTGTCCAATATATGTTTTTGCAAATGATTGATTGAGCCTTGTACTATTGTTTCCTCAGCCAGACTTGTTAGTACTAGTACATATTTCCCTCAGCAGTACCTGGAGGTTGGCAACCCTAGTAGTAAGGTAAAGTTCCCAATCATTATGACATAAAATGAGTCCTGACAGTCATAAACCTTTTGTTGTTGTTTGGTTTCTGGATCAACCGTGCAGTGTTTGCGGTAGTATCAAGACTGGTTGCACACAAGAGTATGCCAGTCGATAACCCTGGTCATATTGCACAGGGGATGCCAGGCAATGACCAACCCTGTGCTCCAGGATTCAGTTTTGGCCTTTGGACCAACTCCAAGGCTAGGGTTGCCAACCTCCAGGTGGTGGCCGGAGATTTCCCGCTATTACAACTGATCTCCAGCCGATAGAGATCAGTTCTCTAGGAGAAAGTGGCTGCTTTGGCAATTGGACTCTATGGCATTATACCCTAAACTACGCCTTCCTCAGGCTCCACCTCCAAAATGTCCAGGTATTTCCCAACCCAGAGCTGGCCACCCTATCCAAGGCTGAAATCCCCAGGAGATCCTCAAGTTGCAAGATTACCAGTAGACCAACTGTTTGGATTAGTCCGGGGGTGGGGGGCTGTTGGGCTATAAAGGCCCCCACCCCACCCTTCAGTGCTGCCTTCGCTCAGGGATTTTCAAGCACCTCATCCCGATGGGAGAGAACTCTTTCCGGACTTCCCCACCCAGAAGAAACAAGGAACAGGCTTTTAAAGTCTGTTTAGGTGTCGTGGCTTTCCTGTACAATCACTGGTACTGTCAAGGAATCTCCCAGCCCTGCCTAGGGTGGCCAACCTCCAGGTGGTGGCTGGAGATCTCCCGCTATTACAACTGATCTCCAGCCGATAGAGATCAGTTCACCTGTAGAAAGGGCCGCTTTGGCAATTGGACTCTATGGCATTGAAGTCCCTCCTCTCCCCAAACCCCTCCCTCCTCAGGCTCCGCCCCAAAAATCTCCAGGTATTTCCTAACCCGGAGCCAGCAGCCCTAATGAGGGAATGTTGGGATACCTAAAATTGGCATTGCCAATATAGTATATAAATAGGGTTGCCAACCTCCAGGTACTAGCTGGCGATCTCCTGCTATTACAACTGATCTCCAGCTGATAGAGGTCAGACCGCCTGGAGAAAATGGCCACTTTGTCAATCGGACTCTATGGCATTGAAGTCCCTCCCCAAAACCCGCCCTCCTCAGGCCCTGCCCTAAAAACCTCCAACCGGTGGCAAAGAAGGACTTGGCAACCCTAGCCCTGCTACTGGGCAAGGTGAAGTGGCCTGCCTCAGGCAGCTGTTTTGGAGGAGTGATTAAAAGACAGAAAATCAATTTATTTAATTTGTTACTATTATGATGATGCTGGGGAGTAGAGGGCGGACTATATGGATTTTCTCTGTCAGGTGCCAAAAATGTCTTTGGGCCTACCCAGGTGGATGGGTCTGGGGAGAGAACATTTGAAGCTGTTCTTTAGAAACCAGTATATAGAAGGAAATGCGTACGTGTTATTTGAGCAGGGATAACATGTCAAATGCAGGGGGTTAGATCCTGCCACCTTGCTTAACAGTGCTTCAGTTCACCAGGAGAAAATGAAAATGGTGGCTGGAGATCTCCCGCTATTACAACTGATCTCCAGCCGATAGAGATCACTTCACCAGGAGGAATTGGCCGCTTTGTCAATTGGACTCTATGGCATTGAAGTCCCTCCCCGAACCCCGCCCTCCTCAGGCTCCACCCCAAAAACCTCCCGCTGGTGGCGAAGAAGGACCCTGGCAACCCTAAGAAGAAGAGAGATGCCCTTGTCTTCAGACAGGGCTATGGGCAATGGGGACCGGAAGCCTAAATCCTGTGGATAAACGATGGTGCCCTTTGACCTCGATGCCACCGCTGGAGCCCAGAAAGCAAGGAGACAAAGAGTCTCCCCAAGATCTCAAACTGCCATCAATGGGCAGAGGGGACTGATAGAAATGCTCGGAAGAGCTAGGATGAAATTCAGGGAGGACCTCACACCTCCCTTAGAAACTGGCCAAGTGAGACTGACCTCCAGGTTTCAAACTCACAGCCTCGGTTCCGGAAATGTAAAAATGTCAGCATACCCAGGATGTGGTGGACGGAAGGAGATCTTTCACATCACCTTCAAACGGGAGATGCCAGGGGTTGATCTGCATCCCAAGGAGATGCTGTACCTCTGAGCCATGGCCCCTTTGAGGACTCATGAATTCTATGGGGCGACCTCAAGTTCTAGGCTTAATTTCAACTTGGACGCATCTTTTTGTGTCTCTTGGAATCAGAGAAGTTGACTCTATCTACAGCAGAATACTGGTCCCCGGTCCTTCAGTATTACCAGAGAATTGGACTAGGCCCTGGCAGGAACATCTTCTCTGGTGCTAACTGGAGGAGAAGAAATAGGATTTACAGAATGAGAAATGCACATTATGTGTATGAACTGGACTTCTGGTGGCATTGTGTAGTGATTAAAGCAGCTTAAATCCATTGTGGACCCCCTCCCCAAATCTCAATCCATTGGGCTGAACTCAATCCCCTGGTTTAGAAGAGTAACGCAGCAATGAGCTTTCAGAACCGGTACCTGGAAATGTGTTTGCAAAGGGTATTCTGTCAGGTATCAGATGACATAGCATCATTCTTCCCTATGTGTTTTCATTCTCTGCTTTAAGAACATAAGAAAAGCCCTGCTGGATCAAACCAAGGCCCATCAAGTCCAGCAGTCTGTTCACACAGTGGCCAACCAGGTGCCTCTAGGAAGCCCCACAAACAAGACGACTGCAGCAGCACTGACCTGCCAGTCTTCCAAAGCACCTAATATATTAGGCATGCTCCTCTGATCCTGGAGACAATAGGTATGCATCATAACTAGTATCCATTTTTGACCTGCAAAAACAATTTAAGTGAATAGTGTTGCCTGCCTCCAGTTGGGGCCCGGAGATCTTCTGGGATTAAGATTCATCTCCGGACAACAGAGTTCAGTTCCCCTGGAGAAGATGGCTGTTTTGGAGGGTGGATTATCTGCCATTTTAACCTGCTGAGGTCCATGCCTTCCCCAAACTCCACCCTTTTCAGGCTCCACTTGTAAAATCTCCAGTAATTTCTCCAGCCAGGGTTGGCAGCCCTAGAGGGGAGAGACCCGTGCCAGGGACAATTGGTATATCACTTTGAAAAGACCCAAATTTTCACCTAATTGCTTACAATTTTCTTGGAGCACGAAGAGGCAAAGCCACGCCACATGACCGTAATTCTGTTAAAGTGCTTTGCTGCCGTCAGAGCTGGCCTTTTAGCAGAGATTGCTTTTGACTAGCAGCCATGGGCCCAAGCGTACGGTCTTAATGGATCTGGCCCCATTACTTTGTCCTGCAGGCCAGGGGGGTTCCTCCTGATCTCTGGATGACATCTGTGATCTTCTAGGGATAAGGGCGTCCATTGCCTTCTCATGCCTGTGATTTATATGCCTCATCCTTTAATTTCATTTATTTCAGCCATTAACCTGATTATGTAATCTGATATTCTGATTGCTCCGCTCATCTGTGGAAATCTGAGCAAAACAGCCCTCTTCCCAAGCATTTCAACAAATCGTACTGAATAATAATACTCATTTTTAGGCCCCATTTCAGATCTAAGGTTGTGACTGATGGTCCCCCAAATTGGAATGAAGTTCTGCAAGTAGCCATGATAATTTAATGGATCCTCTGGGTACCAAAGAAGTATAACTTCCCTGTCTCCAGTCCCCACAGATAAAGGAAAAGCCATCATACCCTGACTTGGATGGCCCAGGCTAGCCTAATCTCATTTGATCTCAGACGCTAAGGAGAGTCAGCCCTGGTTTGTATTTGGATGGGAGACCTCCAAGGAAGTCCAGGGTCGCTATGCAGAGGAAGGCAATGGCAAACTACCTCTGTTAGTCTACCTTGAAAATCTTATTGGGTTGGCATAAATTGGCTGCGACTTGATGGCACTAGGCACACGGCTCAGACTATGCTCTGACCTGAATGGCCCAGGCTGACCTGATCTTGGAAGCTAAGCAAGGTCTGCCCTGGTTAGTATTTGGATAGGAGACCACTTAGGAAGTCCAGGGATGCTACGCAGAGGCAGGCAATGGCAAACCACCTCTGTCTCTTGCCTTGAACACTCAACAGGATCATCATAAGTTGGCTGTCACTTGATATCACCTTCCACCATCATCACCTTCATGTCCTAGTCGTGAACTTCCCAGAAGCATCTGGGTGGCAGCTGCTGTAAACAGAAACCCGGACTCGGGGAAAAATTGGGTTGATCCAAGTTCTAAAAACTCAGTGAGTTTGCACAAACGGATCTCCTCCTTGCTGGACCACGGTGGCTGAGAACAGGTGAACACTTAGAAGTTTTGGTTCAGCACTGGTGTTTCTTGAACCAGACTGAAAAGAAATTTTTCAGACATAGAGGATATGACACCCTGAATTCTTCAAGAATTCTTAAGACATTTATGCATGGTCAATTTTGATGCTCACTCAAAGCTGTTTTTTTTTTTTAATGCAACTTTTAAAATGCCTATTCATGGTCCCGAGACAACAGGAGAAATTCCACCACCCCCACTCGCCTTCTCCTTCATTCCTGTTTACATGGCCATTAGCATGTGCATAGCTAATGCGCCGCTGTTATTTTGCATGGTTTCTTCAGGGGATTCTCGGCGGGGGCGGAGCAAACACCAAAGGTCGAGTTAAAGGGGCTCTTAAGTAATACGAAGCAGATATGCGCTGGCTTCGCAGTCACTTCCGGAATGAGGGTTCAGTGTGAAATTTTTTAAAAATAAATATGCGGGGCAATTCAGCCTGAAACGCACTGCTAATTACCATGCATAAATGGCCTTAGTAGGCTTCTGTTAAAGAGTCTTAAACTTTTCCCCACAGGTTGTTTTTAGTTTAAAGAGTCTTAACTAGGATTGCCAGGTTCCTCCCCCAGCCACCGACATGGGATGTGGGGGGTAGGGTTGCCAGATCTGGGTTGGAAAACTGGAGATTTAGGGATGGAGCCTGGGGAGGGCAGGGATCTCAGTGGGGTACAACGCCGTAGAGTCCACCCAACAAAGCATCCATTTTCTCCAAGGGAACTGATCTCTGTAGTCTGGAGATGAGCTGTAATTCCGGGTGATGCTCAAGTCCCACCTGGAGGCTGGCATACCTAGTCTTAACCCTTTCCTCACAAGTTGATCAAAATCCCCCCCAACTGCATTTTCTTCTGCAAGAAATAGTTCTATGGGTCTACTGTGCAACCCGGTTTTCTTTAAGGAGTCTTAAACCAGCTTACAGTCGCCTTCCCTTCCTTCTCCCCACAACAGACACCTTGAGAGGTGGGTGGGGCTGAGAGAGTTTGGAGAGAACTGTGACTGGCCCAAGGTCACCCAGCAGGCTTCATGTGGAGGAGTGGGGAATCAAACCTGGTTCTCCAGATTAGAGTCCACCACTCTTAACCTCTACACCACGCTGGCTCTCTTACCCATGGTTCATATAGAACTGGCTGAATTCTGTATTCTTGAAGCCATAATATATTGTTGCTTGGCCCAAAACAACCTGATCCCCTCAAAGGTGGACAGGCAATATAAATCAAAAGAGTTTCTGTCTAGACATTAGGAAGCATTTTCTAACAGAGCGGTTCCTCAGTGGAACAGGCTTCCTCAGGAGGTGGTAAGCGCTCCTTCCCTGAAGGTTTTTAAGCAGAGGCTAGATGGCCATCTGTCAGCAATGCTGATTCTATGACCTTAGGCAATTCATGAGAGGGAGGGCATCTTGACCATCTTCTGGGCATAGAGTAGGTGGTGTATGGGGGAGGTAGTTGTGAATGTCCTGCATTGTGCATGGGGTTGAACTAGATGACCCTGGTGGTCCCTTCCAACTCTATGATTCTATGATTCCTCTATGAAATACAGTTGGTATCGCTTCGCACTAAGAGCTTCATGGGTACAGAGCATGTGTGCTTGAAGGATATGAGGTCGTCAGTTTGGACAGGGGAATGAATGGGTTTCCTGAAAGATCTGTCTTCCCCAGGGCAGAGTGACAGTGGTCTTTGGCCTGCCCAAATCAGGGCAATACCCAAAAAGGTTGATATGTAACCTCGGAGACTCATTGCTTCTTTTCCCTGCAACTGAAAGCCCATTAAAAATGTTTTCCACACCTTGGTTAAAAATTGGCAGAGCTACCGGGAACCAGATGAAGGTTCTTTCAGGGTTGCATCTGGCCCGTAGGCCACCAGCTGAAATAGACAAAAGAGTAGCTAAAGAGTATTTAAGTGGTTCTGCGAGCAACCCCGACGTTTCCTGTTTCCATTGTGATCCTATACAAAATGCAATGGATCCTCAATATGCACAAGACTGCAATCTTGGTTCTTTTTCCCCTTCCCCATTTGTGTCTGTTTTTATTTAATGCTGACCACCTTAACTAATGATTAATATTTAGTCCACATGGATATATCTAGGGTCTTTGGAAGAAGTTAATGTTTAAACTGTTGAAATCCTGTGTCCAAAAAGAGAGAGAGAGGGAGAACGGAGCATTGTTTTTTCTTTAGAACACAGAGTTTGTGCTAATGATGATTTTTTTTAATTGCAAAAAAGTATTTATTTTGTTTGAAAAAACAACAACATTTAATTTAATCATTTATCATATTTGTTTTCCAAAGTGCTTTTGTTTAAAAAAAAAAAAGTTTAACAGGAAAAAAAACATTCTGGAACTGGGGTGACTTAGATGTTTGTAATATGGAGAGGACTCCCGTCGTATTCAGCATTTAATAGACTGTTAAGGGAAGGGAGCGGACAATTTCTTCATGGCAATTCAGTTTTGTTTATGGAACATCCCGAACCGCTGTATGCTATAAAATGCATCATCTGAGTAATAAAAGTTTCAAGCTTGTCTCTTTGCCATCTCTCTTGATATGCGGTATCAGTTATGGTGGTCTGAAAAGACTTCTCCAGTCTGTTTGGTTTGGAAGGAATATGGAAGGAAAGATGACGTTACAAAAACAGGCATTTCGCTCCAAATCATAATTGCAACCTCTCCCCCCCAGTGTCTGTATAAACCATAAAGGACCGATGGAGGATTTGTTTCTCATTAATAACTAGCAAAACGAGCTGCCCTTAAGTTGGATCTTGCTGGCCGCACCATCCTCTGTTTCATTCCCACGTTCTCCAGTCACTTCAAAGTCTTACGCAAGTAATTTACAGTGCAATCCGAGGCAGAATTTCTCCATTCTAAGCGCTTGATATCAACAGGCTTAGTCTGTGCTATTGGGATCGGATAGGATTGCACTATTCACGGAAGGTCTTTTGAGGCTGGTGAACTGGGCAGGCTTCAGCACACATTACTGAGATTCTTTGATCAGCTAACGGGTTTAGTATGCCATGCCACTGGTTGAATGTCAGACAAATAAATACAATTTTTCCAAGTAAAAATGCTGATGCGTGCCTTTCTTAATGCACCAGTATTCTTAGAAGAGGCATTCCCTCCTGTTTAAGGGAGAAGGGAATGTTTATTGTCACAATAATATTCTTAACAGAGGCGTCCCCTCCTGTGTAATGGAGAAGAGAATGCTTAGAGATTTCAGATTGGCAATTTTATCTTTAGTTTTAATTGAAAATGTTTGTAACTATTATTATACGTGACCTTGAACCACAAGGGCAGGCGGGATATAAATGTCTTAATTAATAAATACAATGAATTTGTGTTGCAACAGTGTTCTTAAAAGAGGCATTCCTTCCTGTGTAAGGGAGAAGGGCATTCTGTTCATTGCAACAATGTTCTTAGAAGAGGCATTCCCTCCTATGTAAGGGAGAAAGGCATTGTTTTCATTGCAACAGTGTTCTTAAAAGAGGCATTCCTTCCTGTGTAAGGGAGAAATGCGTTATTTTCATTGCAACAATATTCTTAGAAAAGGCATTCCCTCCTGAGTAAGGGAGAAATGCATTATTTTCACTGCAACAATATTCTTAGAAGAGGCATTCCCTCCTGTGCAATGGAGAAAGGACTGTTTAGAGTGTTAGAGCTGAAAGGGACTTGGGAGGCCATCTAGTCCAACTCCTTGCTCAGAGCAGGAATACACAACCACAGCATCTCTGACAAAATAGAGTTTGGCTTCAGTTTCCAAAGGGAGATCAGGGGTACAGGGCTACCAAGCGAGGCTGCCAGGCCCAGAAACATAAGAATGTTTATGGTGAAGATGGCAGTGCAAAGTTGTGATGCACCCACCCAGGATGAGCTTAGCACTTTGCGCTCTCTCTCTCTCTCTCTCTCTCTCTCTCTCTCCCCCCTGTTCCTGAACTGAGCCTAGAAGCAAAAATGACTCAACTGAGGCTGTCGTACTTTGGTCACATTATGAGACGACAAGAGTCACTGAAAAAGACAATAATGCTAGGAAACGTTGAGGGCAGCAGGAAAAGAGGAAGACTGAACATGAGATGGATGGACTCTCTAAAGGAAGCCAAGGCCCCCAATTTGCAAGACCTGAGCGAGGCAGTTAAGGATAAGACATTTTGGAGGACATTGATACATAGGGTCACCATGAGTCAGAAGCGACTGGATGGCACTTAACATACATACAAGATTTCGAGACTCAAAGCTCTCTTCTTTAGAGCTTTGGGCAGTGTCCAATGCATAGGGATCTCACTCTGTCTCTTTTAGCTAATTGATCATTTAATCAATCGATTGAAGAAAAAGAAGTTGTTTTTTTATACCCCGATTTTCTCTACCTTTAAGGAGTCTCTGCTTTTCCCCCTCAATGGGTACCCGAAGCTCTCCTCTATTTTATTCACCCAACAACCCTGTTCATTCTCCTCTCCTCTATTTTATCCTCACAACAACCCTGTGAAGTAGGTTAGGGTGAGACTGTGTGACTGGTGGGAGGTCATCCAGCAAGCTTCCACGGCAGAGTGGGGATTTGAATCTGGATCTCCCAAAGCCTAATCTGACACTCTAACCACTACTCCACACTACACCACATCAAAATCTAGGGGGCGGTGCATTTTCTCACCCACCTTTCCACAGTGCTCAGGGTGAGATTTGTGTCTGGTAGCAGCCTGATTTGAATGAGATCCTGGGCACGTGCAAAGTCCAGAGGACACCTGCTTTTCGGTTCCACCGCATCATGTTTAAATCAAGCCGTGCCAAATGGACACCCGGGCTCCAGTGCCAGGTTTTGAAGTGCTTTCGAAAGCTGCCGCCCTCTTTCGTTCTGAAGCTGCGTCCTTCCGCCCCAGAGTAATCGCACTTGAAACCCAGCAGCAGATAGCCTTGACCTCCCGCCGGTGGCGAAGAGGGACCTGGCAACCCTATTTGCAGGTGTGAAGTACACCTGATAAGTCCAACCTCACCGGGCAGGTAAAGCCGGTGACTACTGAGCTGAGCCGTTTGCAAAGGCACGCGCCAGCCACAGAAGAGAAGTCGGGCCTAGTTATTAACAAGAGAGCGAGAGATCTGCCTGCAGCTGTTCCAGCAATATTGATCAGGTTCATTTATTCATTTCATTATTATTTTTTTGGTATCATCTCTCCCCCCCCTTTTTCGATAGGGGTCTCTCTTTCGCGTGTTCCCGAGCTCACAGCGCTATAACCTTTCACCTTGGTCTAGACGCCACGGAGCATCGACTGTCGCTTTTTAATGAGAAAACCCAGCCTCCTGTGGTCTTTCTGGTGGGGCGGCGGAGCCAGCCAGATTTCCAGGAACAGATGGTAGGATATTTCTGACGGCACCGAGACCACAACCTGGCGGCTCCCTCCAAACTGCCCAAGTTAAATTATTAAAGACGCAATTTCCTTTCATCTTTCCAGTAAAATCTATCTTTGCTCCGTAATCCTGTGCATTAGAGTCACTGCGGAGCCCGGCACAAACAGCCTCCCTCCGCTCCCTTTAGGAAAAGACCCACCAGGACTTTGTGTTCTTATGGGGAGAGCCCTGAGAAGGAACGCCTTGCGGGCAGGAGGCGTATCTTGAGGTCACGGACTTCTGCCTGTCACTGGCCAAGTTCAACAGAGACACTGTCTGCTCCTAACACCGTAGGTCAGGGGTTGAGCATCTGCTCGGCATGCAGATGGTCCCAGGTTCAATCTCGGGAATCTCCAAACTGGACCAGGGTGATGACAAAGAACCTTTGTCTGAGAAACTGAAGAGCTACTGCTGGTCTGAGTAGGTAGTACTGACTTTGATGGAGCACGGGGATGATGATGATGATGATGATGATGATGATGATGATGATGATGATGATGATGATGATGATGATGATGAAGAAGAAGAAGAAGAAGAAGAAGAAGAAGAAGAGTTGGTTTTTATATGCCGACTTTCTCTACCACTTAAGGGAGGCTCAAACCGGCTTACAATCACCTTCCCTTCCCCTGCCCACAACAGACACCCTGTAAGGTAAGTGGGGCTGAGAGAGCTGTGACTGGCCCAAGGTCCACCAGCTGGCTTTGTGTGGAGGAGCGGGGAAACAAATCCAGTTCACCAGATTAGCCTCCGCCGCTCATGTGGAGGAGTGGGGAACCAAACCCGGTTCTTCAGAATAGACTCCACCGCTCCAAACCACCGCTCTTAACCACCACATCACGCTGGCTCAGTATAAGGCAGCTTCATGTCTTCATGTGCTTATGCATCAGCTCCCTAAACACAACATTAAATTCTGTGGAGGGGACCTGGAGAGCTGCCACAGGTATGACCACCAAGAGGTGAGGGCTAAGTACAAAGTTCCCTAGGCCAAGGTTTTTCTATGGGGGCCAGAGATGTCAGGCCGTTCTCCTGACCCCTTCAGGGAGGGGGCTGTAGCTCAGTGGCAAAGCATGTGATTTGTATGCCAAAGGTCCCAGGTTCAATCCCCGGCATTTCTAGTTAAGGAACATGCAGTAGGTGATGTGAGAGATCTCTCTACCTAAGACCCTGGAGCAGGGCCAGTTCCAGGTTTCAGAGGGCCTGTCTATTGATTTCTGTTGAGAAAGATATTTTTATTAGGAAATTTCAACGTATTTTTAAAAAAACCTTACCTGTTGGATTGAAACCTGTTACATTGTGATTACTTGTTTGCTGGAACAACTTTTTCGTCTACATTGTGCATATCCTATTGTATATATTGTACATATTTATTTGCTTTTTGTCACTTTATGAGCACTTTTTTGACACTTTATATAAAATTTGCATTTATATTTTTGTGCTGTTCTTGTTTACCCATACTTACTTCACAGCACAGAGCCTTCTTTTTTGTTGGTGAACCTCCAGGTACTAGCTGGAGATCTCCTGCTATTACAACTGATCTCCAGCCAATAAAGATCAGTTCCCCTGGAGAAAATGGTCCCTTTGGCAATTGGACTCTATGGCATTGAAGTCTGTCCCCTCCCAAACCCCACCCTCCTCAGGCTCCACCCCCAAAACCCTAGGAATTTCCTATGCCAACGTTGGCAACCCTGTTTCTCCCAGCGTGGTATAGTGGTTAAGAGCGGTGGACTCTAATCTGGAGGACCATGTTGTTTTCCCCCCACTCCTACACATGAAGCCAGCTGGGTGACCTTGGGCTAATCACAGCTCTCTTTGAGCTCTCTCAGCCTCACCTACCTCACAAGGTCTCTGCTGTGGGGAGGGGAAGGGAAGGTGATTGTAAGCTAGTTTGATTCTTCCTTAAGTGGTAGAGAAAAGTGGGGTATAAAAACCAACTCCTCTTCTTCTCTTGCACCTAGGGTTGCCAGCTCTGGACTGGGAAATAGCTGGAGATTTGGGGTGGAGCCTAAGAAGGGTGGGGTTTGAGGACGGGAGGGACTTCAATTCCATAGAGTTCAATGGCCAAACTGGCCATTTTCTGCAGGGGAACTGATCTCTATTGGCTGGATATCAGTTGTAATAGCAGGAGATCTCCAGCTACCACCTGGAGGTTGACAACTCTACCTGTACCTGATCCCCCACACTAGTGTGTCCTGACCCAAAAGTGGGTCATGAAGCCTATAAAAAAGGCTGTTGCAGTTGTGTTGATTTGTGCGTGCCTGTTTTTTTTTTTTAAAGGGGTCACCATATAGGATTGCCAGCACAGCCTGGCAACTGGTGGGAGACTTACTGGGACAGGCCCTCACCAGCAACGTCATGACATGGCTGGCAACATGCTGATGCCACTTCTCATACACCCAGAAGTGATGCCAGTGCATCGCTGAGGACATCTGTGGTTTACCGTAGAGTTTTTGGAGAATGCTAGAGTGCCCCTATGTTACTTCCAGGTAAAACCAGAAGTGACACAGTGTCAGGCTGCTATCTCGGTTTCGTTATTGCCTCTGTCTCTGTGCTGTATTGTCTGCCCCCCAAGGTCGCATGCCTAAGCCTGGGAACTCAGCTCCTGGGAAACTGTATTCCTGCGTGTAATCTCCCGCCTTTCCTGCCTTATAATATCTCCCAGCTAGTGAGCCTTTCATAGCTGTCATTTTATTCGTTTGCACTGTATGCCTATTTGATCAGTAAAAGCCATCTGTTTGGACTCTATAAGACTTTGTGGTGATTTCTGGTTCTGTGGGCCAAGGGCTGACATTATGACAGCTATATCTTCACCGTTCTCCTAGCCAGGCTGGAGCCCAGGGGGGGTTCGCCTGCCACTTGGATGGGAGCTGTGCAGCTCTCCAGGTGATCTACTACCCTGGAGCCCTTCTCAGAGGACCCTACTCTGTTACAGGACTTAATCGCTGAACTTTTCCGGACGAACCGAGAGGTTTGCCGCTTGAGGGGACTGGTACACGCGCAGTGGCAATCTCTTACAGGACGTCTCTGGATGTTAACATCGGAGGATACTGATGCTCGTTTAGATCTTCAGGACTTGGATCAATTACTGGACGATGCCCGATTGGCGACTGAGGATTTACAAATATTAACTGGACTTTTGGATAATCTTATTTCTCGACAAACTCTTTCTACCATGGCGGGAGCCCCGCCGGAGGGTTTTTCCCTGATCCCGGATGCGGCCAGCTGCCAGGCTGAGGCCAAGCGAGTCGCTATTAGCACCGCTCTTCTCCTTGTAGAATGTACAAAGGACACCCCGGTAGCCACCTTGGCTCAAGTTTTGACCCCGACGTTTGGAGCCGAGGCATCCGCACTGGCGGTTCGAGTACAACCTCTGCTGGGCGGGGAACCTGACCCCATACTCTTGCTCCTCGAGACAGAACTTTTGCCGCGCATTACGGCAGAGGCTGCCCTAAGACTTGAGAACGCCAAAGTCCTTGCGGATCAGCAAGCCGCCGAAGCGGCTAGGGTCGCAAGAGAGAGAGAGGCGGCGGAAGCAGCCAGGGCGGCTGCAGCAAGGAATCAGGCGAACGTGGACACGCGCCCCAAGGACTATGTACTGGGACTATCAGGTCTAACTTTTTCCCCGGCGTTTGTCCCGTCGCGTGCGACCCAACGCGCACGCCGTTTGGCTGACCGACGTCGAGACTCAGATGAGTCTGAAGACGAGGATTTATATGGGGATAGCTCTCAATGGGCCACGAGCTTCCGAACCAGTAAGCCTCATCTTACTGGTGGCCCAAGTGAGGAGGTTCATCTTTTACGAGCCCAGAATCGGGAGCTCTCCGACCGTGTTGATCAACTCCAAGAAGTAATGGAACTTATGCTTCACGAGAACAGGCAATTACAACAAACCCTGATAGCTCAGAGACAGCCCGTTCCGATACCGGGTCAGGGGGTACCCGTACAACCACCCGCTAATGTGCCTGCTCCACCCTTACCTCCTGGAGCTCCTGTTGCTCCTCCGCCCGGACCACCCGTGCAACCACCTGCTAATGTACCTGCTCCACCCGTGCCTCCCGGAGCTCCTGTTGCTCCTCCGCCCGGACCACCCGTGCAACCGGGTCAGCCCGCGCCCGGTCCTTGGAAGCAACTCAAATTGAGGACTACGTATGACGGATCTCTTGAGACTTTGCCTTGTTTCTTGCATCAAGTGGACAGTTATATGCGAGAACAAGGTCAACTTTTCCCCACGGAAGATAGCCGGGTGCGGTACGTAGCTTCCCTCCTGACAGGCAAAGCGGCTGACTGGATGGTCCTCCAGTTTGACACCCGCTCTCGTGCGATTCGTTCCCTCAACAACTTCATGACTGCCCTGAGAAGGAGGTTTGAGGACCCCTTCCTGGGAGAAAGAGCCAAAACGGAACTCTTACAATTAAAACAAGGCTCTGCTACAGTTCGGGAATTTGCCGATGAATTTCAGCGACTAGCAAGTAAAATTGTAGGTTGGCCCGAGACCACCCTAATCCATCATTTCAGGGAAGCCTTGCATCCTGACATTCTGAACTGGTCTTACATGCGGGGCGATCCCGATACCCTCGAAGGCTGGATCCTATTAGCCGAGGAAGTGGAAAGCCGCCGCCGCTTTATTTCTCTCGTCCGTCAAAAGCACAAGGAGAAGGGTACCCAAAAGCCTCAACCCAAGGCACCACTGCTCGTCCCACGAAATCCCCCACGTCCGCTCCAGGAACGTGAAGCCCGATTTCAGAGGGGTGCCTGTCTTACATGCGGAGAAATGGGCCACTTTGCAGCCGTTTGCCCACGCCGCCAGGAATTATTTCGTCCCAGCACGACAACCCGCGCCCGAGGTCGTCCACCACGCAGAGGCACCGCGGCCACCCGCAGCGCAGCTCCGGGAAGGCCCACACCCTCTGCACTCCATGCCGGGGACCCAGCCTCCCTGCCTGCTTCCAACGACCCCGCCGGGTCTCGGATTACAAGTGCCCCATTGGGGGACAGCTTTCCCTCTTCGGATGAGGAAAACCCTTGGATTTCTCCAGCCTTAAACCTGGAATCTCCCCTCGACTTGTCAAAAAACGGCTCCGGTCTGTGGTGAATGGAGCATCTCCACAGACCTCTCAGGATCTTCCTATCAAACCGAATGCTCCTACCAAAATCAAAGAAGTGGACTCCACCGTCTACGTAGATGCAGTTTTACAACAACTTAACGGAGGTCCACAAATCCCCGTCAAAGCACTAATTGACTCCGGTTGCTGTCGCACTCTCATAAGCGAAGCCACGTTTGCTGCACTCAGAGCCGACTCAGAGGCTTTACCCGCCCCCGTCCAATTTGCTCAAATGGACGGGAGCCAATTCCAGGGGGGTCCAGTTGATCATCGCACCATAGGGGTGGCAATGGGAATTGGTTCCCACTGGGAACAAATAGACTTCACTATAGCCCCTATCCGATTTGAAGTGGTCTTGGGAATTAACTGGATTAAAGGACATAGTCCCAATATTGATTGGGAAACAAACACTATCTCTTTCGCTAGTCCCACCTGCGACCAGCATCGGCAAAACTTTGCTCTGCCATTTCCGCCCGTTCCAGCGTTAACCTCTACTGCCCCAGTACCACCGGCTCTACCCGCTGTATACCGGGACTTTGAAGATGTCTTCGACCTTAGGGAATGTGATGCCTTACCCCCCCACCGGGCCTCAGACTGTGAAATTGAAGTAGTAAAGGATTGCACATTAACCAAAAGTAAGATTTACCCTATGAGCGCTTCCGAGCGCACTGTCCTCCGGGACTTTTTGGACAAAAACCTCGCCAGAGGGTTCATTCGCCCTTCGAATGCCCCAAACTCGGCCCCCGCGTTTTTCGTCCGGAAAAAAGAGGGCGACCTTCGCCTGTGCATTGACTTCAGAAAGCTCAATGCGGTTACCCAGACCAACGCCTATCCTATCCCATTAATATCGGATATTTTGGGACAATTACAGGAAGGCCGTGTGTTCTCTAAATTAGACTTGGTGGAAGCCTACTACCGAGTCCGTATCCGCGAAGGAGATGAACACCTCACTGCCTTCTCTAGCTGTTTCGGAATGTATGAATTCCTTGTAATGCCGTTCGGATTAAAAGGGGCCCCGGGGGTCTTCATGCAACTCATCAATGAAATCCTACATGACCTTCTATATCGTGGGGTGGTGGTCTACTTAGATGACATTCTCATTTATTCGAAAACTATGGACGAGCATGTGACTCTGGTCAGGGAAGTTCTACAACGCCTGCGTAACCATCAACTGTTCGCTAAACTAGCTAAGTGTGAATTTCACCAAAGCAAACTCACGTTTTTGGGATACATCATCTCCCACCAAGGTCTTCGCATGGACCCCGCCAAAGTCCAAGCCGTCCTCGATTGGACTCCCCCCACCAACCGTAAGCAAGTACAGCAATTTCTGGGATTTGCAAACTTCTATCGGGGATTCATCCCTAACTTCGCCCAAGTGGCTCTACCCATTACAGACCTACTGAAAACTAAGGGAAAAGTAAGCTCGGCTGCCTTGCCCTCCGCAAAAATCCTATGGACTGAGCAATGCCAAGCCGCCTTTCTGGCCCTCAAACGCCTCTTCACTTCGGAGCCGGTGCTCCGGCACCCAGACCCAAATCAAATGTTCATTGTGCAAGTCGATGCTTCCGATGTAGCCATGGGAGGGGCTCTCCTCCAGCAAGGATCGGACGGTCTTCTTCACCCTTGCGCTTACTTTTCAAAAAAATTTGTGCACGCTCAATTAAACTGGCCCATCTGGGAGAAAGAGGCCTCTGCAGTTCATCATGCACTGACTTTATGGCGGCAATTCTTGGAAGGGTCTAAAGTACCCTTTGAAGTTTGGACCGATCACAAAAATCTAGCTGCCCTCACGGGGTCCCATAAGCTATCGGCGAAACAACAACGGTGGGCGGAGTTCTTTGCTCAGTTCCGTTTCACCCTGAAGCACGTCCCTGGGAAGCAGAACGTTCTCGCGGATGCCCTCTCCCGTTTACCACAATATCCGGTAAAACTCGAAAGACCTACCAACTCTCTGTTCACCCCTATGCAACGTGGGGCCCTACCTATGCTGGCTGTGCAAACCCGATCCCAGCATCAACACACCTTCCCTAACTCGCAAGCTCCGCCAACCCAACCGGCTGCCCAGCCGCCACCGCAACAGACCGGAGTTCCCGCCCCTCCTACCCCTCCGACCGCTCAGCCGCCTGCAGTCTGCGCGCCGCCGCACGTAAGCACTAACCCTATAACTATTCCTCAGATCTCCAGAACCGACGGGGGGGCTCCCTCCAAAATCCCCATCTCCGAATCCTTTTTAACTGTCCTTCGGGACCAGTGCCTTTTAGAACGTTCCGCTCATACCCTACCTCCTGGTGTTTTGGAACAAGGGGGGTCCTGGTACAAAGACTCAAAATTGTATGTACCCAAAGCTCTCCGGAAGGACGTTTTACATTTAGCTCATGGAGCCAAAACAGCTGGGCACTTTGGGTTTCTGAAGACCCTTCACTTATTGCGCAGACAGTTCTGGTGGGGGGGAATGCGTTCCGACATTGACTCCTTCATCCGCAGCTGTCCCGTTTGTGCCGCTGCGAAACGATCGCAGGGCAAACCCCCGGGACTGCTACAACCTCTTGAAACGCCCAGCAGACCTTGGGAAGTGATTGCTATGGACTTCATGACTGATCTCCCTCTCAGTGGGGGTAAAACTGTGTTGTGGGTTGTTACTGATTTGTTTTCTAAGCAAATACATTTGATTCCATGTGCAGGGATCCCCTCTGCTCAGAAACTGGCCCGCCTCTTCGTGACGCATATATTTCGTTTACATTCGTTTCCGCGTAAAATAATTTGTGACCGCGGAAGTGGTTTCGTTTCTAAGTTTTGGAAAGCTTTCCTCAAGTTGGTGGGGGTGGAACAGGGATTATCTAGTGCATACCATCCTCAAACTGATGGTCAAACTGAACGTGTCAATGCTGTACTTGAATGTTATTTGCGTTGTTATGTTAACTACCACCAGGATAACTGGGTGGAACTGTTACCTTTAGCAGAATATGCCTACAATAATGCCATGCATCAATCCACAGGTTTTAGCCCGTTTTTTGCTGTGTATGGACAAGATTTCAGTCCCATCGTTCCTACAGATGATGTAGAGGGGGAGGGGAACCCCGACATTGCTTCCTGGGCACACGCCCTCCGTACCACTTGGCCCTGGCTCGTTAGCAACCTCGACCGGGCCAAACGTAAATACAAAGCGCAAGCTGACAAACATCGCTCCCCCGGGGGTGATCTGCAAGTGGGTGCTTTGGTTTACCTTTCCACCAAAAACCTCCGTTCCACCCAACCGTGCCATAAACTCAGCGCCAAATTCATTGGCCCTTTCCCCATTACGCGGGTCATAAACCCTGTCACAGTGGAACTGGCTCTCCCCAAATCCTTGAGGCGTGTGCATCCTGTTTTCCACATAAGCCTCCTCAAACCCCATGTTGCTTCTCCACGGTGGCATCCGAACCCACCGCCTGCACAGCCCATCATGGTGGGGGGGGAAGAACACTTCGAAGTCTCCAAGATCCTTGACTCCCGTATTCACCATGGCACTCTCCAATATCTAGTTCGTTGGAAACATTTTCCCCCTGCCTATGACGAATGGGTGCGCGCACGGGATGTCTCCGCCCCCGACCTCGTCGACGCCTTTCACATTGCTTACCCGGACAGGCCAGCCCCCTTGCGAACTGGGAGGGGGCCTTGAGGGGAGCAGAATGTCAGGCTGCTATCTCGGTTTCGTTATTGCCTCTGTCTCTGTGCTGTATTGTCTGCCCCCCAAGGTCGCATGCCTAAGCCTGGGAACTCAGCTCCTGGGAAACTGTATTCCTGCGTGTAATCTCCCGCCTTTCCTGCCTTATAATATCTCCCAGCTAGTGAGCCTTTCATAGCTGTCATTTTATTCGTTTGCACTGTATGCCTATTTGATCAGTAAAAGCCATCTGTTTGGACTCTATAAGACTTTGTGGTGATTTCTGGTTCTGTGGGCCAAGGGCTGACACACAGGTGAGCTGGCACAATTCTGGCAAGCCAGGCCTTTCCTCCCACAAATTTCCTCCCGCCCAGTGCATCAAAGGGAATTGCTGGGAGACCTCCCAGCTCCCACTGTAGCTGGAGGCCAGCGTGGTGTAGTGGTTAAGAGCGGTGGTTTGGAGCGGTAGACTCTGAGCTGGAGAACCAGGTTAGTTTCCCCACTCCTACACAGGAAGACAGTTGGGTGACCTTGGGCTAATCACAGCTCTCTCCGCCCCACCTACCTCACAGGGTGTCTGCTGTGGGGAGGGGAAGGGAAGGTGATTGTAAGCCGGTTTGATACTTCCTTAAGTGGGAGAGAAAGTCAGCATAAAAAAAACAACTCTTCTATCACCTTATCAAGTACATTTGGACTTCTAGGTCACCATACTAAAAAGGTTGGCCACCTAGGGATGCCATCCTCCAGGTGGGACCTGGGGAGCCCTCAGAATTACCCCTCATCTCCAGACTACAGATATCAGTTCCCCTGGAGAAAATGGATGCTTTGGGGGGTGGACTCTATGACATTCTACTCCACTGAGGTCCCTGTCCTCCCCAGGCTCCACTCCCAAATTTCCAGGAATTTACCAACCTGGATATGGCAACCAGTGGCCAGAGGGGACCTAGCAACCTTATCTATTCTCTGCCATGTACCCTGCCCTAAAGTCCTAGTGGCTTGTTTACACAGGCGTGTGCATCTTAAATCACGTATCAAACCATCTGCCCCATAGCATCTCTCCCCTGCTCTCAGCAAGCTAACATTTTGCATGGTACCTTTGCATCCTGAACTCCCTCTTAGCAACGCCCCTCCCCCTTGCTAGCTAGGGTTGCCAACCTCCAGGTAATAGCTGGAGATCTCCTGCTATTAGAACGGATGACCACCATATAGAGATCAGTTCCCGTGGAGAAAATGGCCCCTTTGGCAATTGGACTCTATGGCATTGAAGTCCCTCCCCAAACCCCGCCCTCCTCAGGCTCCGCCCCAAGACCTCCCGCCGGTGGCGAAGAGGGACCTGGCAACCTTACTGCGAGCTCAGGGATCTCTGTTCCTACTTGTATCTGAGGAAGGGAAATTTGACTGTCAAAAGCTCATACCCTGGAAATCTTAGGTCATTTATGCATGGGTACTTCCACTCATGTTTTCCCCCGGTCTGTCTCGGTTGTTCCTTGGAGTTATGCATGAGTTTTCCATCCATTAGAGATGACCTCGCTGCCAGCCCTCACAAATCTCAGGACTTCCCGTTCCTCTGTTAACCCGATTCTTCCCTCTCCCGTGAGCTCAGCCTGGGTGAAATCCCCAAGCATAAGGCAAAGCACGGGACACAGAAACTTGGCTTCTCTCATAGACAATTACAAAGCAGCGTGTAAAGAGGCGGGGATTCAAATGCTTCCTGCTTCCTCAGAGCTCTTTGTGAGCGGAAGAAAGGCTTTTTAAAAATGAGGCTTGGATTTCTCCCCACCCTCCTTTCAGATTGCTCCGTTTTTTGTGTTTTTTGTGTTCTTAAAATGCTTTTTTATGCAACAATTGGGTTTTTTAGGGGGAATTTTCTCTCACAGTAAGCTCTGCAAAGTAAGCCAATTACAAAGCAGCATTTAAAGGGGCGGGGACCTGATTTGAGCTTGGAGGCTGCTGGTGCAGAGATTCCCAACAGGAAAGTGGGGGTCCAGCAAGCAACGAACCTCAGGTCAAACTCCCAGGCATAAATGACCTTAGTTGCTTCTGGACTTGAATCTAGCTCAGATCATCTAATTTCTCAACTAAATGTGCAGACTTGTTCTGTGGAAAACGGTGATACAGAAACTCTCTTGCTCTCATTCATACCCATGCTTCTTGCTGCAATCAGTGAGTGATGAAACGCATGCGCAAATTGCCTCCAGAAGCCGCCGTTTCCCATGGATGAAATGGCCCGCAGTGATTCAGCCGAAGCGTCACTTCTGGAACGCATCTGGGCACATATTCCCTCCAGTAACATTTCTCTGTTTCAAACAGAAAACCCCCAGGAATGTTGGGTGAAGAAAGCTCCTTTGCTTCCTCCATATGGCGTTATAAGTGTGTGTTTCTCAAGACACCATCTTGACGGGAAATTCCCTGAGCTTTACGTCACGACCGCTTTGTCTTCCACATTAACCTGTAATTATCAGAAAGTTTATTGCTGAAGGATGATGTGTAGATTTTTGCCTCCCCCCCAAACTGAATGTGATTCTGACAGCATCTTGGGGGAATGTGCTGTAGGGGTTGGATGTCATTTCCGTGAACGGGAACCCTCGAGTGAAGAATCCCTCTCCCAGAATGCATCCAAACAGTGACTTATTTCCGAAGTATTTGCAGATGGTTTGGGACTTTGCAAACAGGAATGATTCAGCGTTCTTGCCCACTCCAAATTGAGTTTCCTCCCCTAGGTGATTGGGGAAGGGCTGTGGCTCAGTGGTAGAGCATCCGCTTGGCATGCAGAAGGTCCCAGGTTCAATCCCCGGCATCTCCAATTATAGGGACCAGGCAAGGAGGTGATGTGAAAGACCCCTGCCTGAGACCCTGGAGAGCCGCTGCCGGTCTGAGCAGGCAATACTGACCTTGATGGAACAAGGCCCTGATTCTGTAGAAGGCAGCTTTGTGTATTCATAAGAATGACAATACTGTCCGTGATGGACAAATGGCCTGGTTCAGTATAAGGCAGCTTCATGTGCTCCACCATGTGTTCATGTGTTTCTTGACGTGATCTGGCTAGTTCAACAAACACTCCCTAGCATGTTCTTGTTCTTCTGCCTATAATATGTATAGCCATTGTGGTGCAGTGGTTAGATTGTCAGACTAGAATCTGGGAGAACCAGGTTCGAATCCCCACACTGCCGTGGAAACTTGCTTGGTGATCTTGGAGCCTGACAGTCTCCCACAGCCTAACCTACCTCGCAGGATGGTTGTGAGGATGAAAACCAAAGGAAGAGAAATGATGGTGTAAGCCACTTGGAGTCCCCATTGGGGCAGTTGGGGTATAAATGAAATAAAGAAATAAAAATAAATGGCTTTGTCTCTCACTGCCCTGGAAGCAGGTCCTTGCCCATAGTTCGAATGCCTCAGGCTTAAAGAAGTGTGCGTTGAGAGGAGCTGTGGCTCAGTGGTAGAGCATCTGCTTGGCATGCAGAAGATCCCACATTCAGTCCCCTGCACCTCCAGTTAAAAGGCCCAGGCATTAGGTGATCATAGAGTTGGAAGGGACCACCAGGGCCATCTAGTTTAACCCCCTGCACAATGCAGGAAATTCACAACTACCTCCCCACACACACCCCCAGTGACCTCGACTCCATGCCCAGAAGATGGCCAAGATACCCTCCCTCTCATCATCTGCCTAAGGTCATAGAATCAGCATTGCTGACAGATGGCCATCTAGCCTCTGCTTAAAAACCTCCAGGGAAGGAGCACTTACCACCTCCCGAGGAAGCCTGTTCCACTGAGGAACCGCTTGAACGGTTAGAAAATTCTTCCTAATATCTAGACGGAAACTCTTTTGATTTAATTTCTACCCGTTGGTTCTGGTCCGACTTTCTGGGGCAACAGAAAACAACTCTGCACCCTCCTCTCTATGACAGCCCTTCAAGTCCTTGAAGATGGTTATCATATCCCCTCTCAGTCTTCTCCTCTTCAGGCTAAACATACCCAGCTCCTTCAACCTTTCCTCATAGAACTTGGTCTCCAGACCCTTCACCGTCTTTGTTGCCCTCCTCTGGACACGTTCCAGCTTGTCTACATCTTTCTTAAGATAATGTGAAAGACCTCAGTCTGAGACCCTGGAGAGCCGCTGCCGGTCTGAGTAGACAATATTGACCTTGACAGACCAAGGGTCTGATTCAGTACGGCAGCTTCATGTGCATCAGCTGTGACTTCTCTGCCCCTCCTACACTGCCCCCTCCCTTTCCACTGGACTACAACTAGAATCTTGTCGCCTGGCCAGTTTCAAGCCCAGGGGATGGACTCACCGTGAAACTGACCACATTAGCAGCCTCAAGGTATTCCAGGGTTATTCTCTGGCTGGTGCACTCGCAAATGGCTTTGAGGGGAGGGGATGGGTAAGGGGTTCAGACACGTGGGAGGGAGAAGCTAGAATGGGCTTGGAAAGAAAAACCCAGAGTGACAAGTATGCACAGGACCAGCTTTCGATTTGGGATCGAAGCAGGATTTAAACTTGGGGTAAAACAGCATCTTCAAAACTGAGGAGGAGGAAGAGGAAGAGGAGGAGGAGGAGGAGGAGGAAAACAGCATCTTGAAACCTGGGGAGGAAGAAGCAGAAGTAGTAGCAGCAGCAGAGTTGGTTTTTATATGCCAACTTTCTCTACCACTTAAGGGAGACTCAAACCGGCTTACAATCACCTTCCCTTCCCCTCCCCACAACAGACACCCTGTCAGGTAGGTGGGGTTGAGAGAGTGTGACTGGCCCAAGGTCACCCAGCTGGCTTCGTGTGGAGAAACAAATCCAGTTCACCAGATTAGCCTCCGCTGCTAATGTGGAGGAGTGGGGAATCAAACCCGGTTCTACAGATCAGAATCCCCCACTCCAAACCACCGCTCTTAACCACTACACCACGCTGGCTCTCCAGGGAGAGCGAGGCAAGTTCTGAAGCCCGGAAAATACATGCATAAATAAAACAAAGCCCTGAAGTAGTCAGGGGGTGACCGCGATGGGAACAACCCGTGCATGAAAGGCCTGGGTTGCCCTAAGTCAGCTGTGACCTGATGGCACTTTACACACACACATGTAAAAACTGGTTATGAGGAAATCATGGATTCTCCGTTATTTCTCGGATGTCCTCTCTAGAAATACAGCAGACTCACCCAACAAGGAAAACTGACTCCATCGTGTGAGGGGGAGACCAGGAGAATCAGCATTTCCACACTCCCCTCGGTCTTTCTCTCTGAGTGAGTTTTCCACTGGAGTGACCCAGGCAGAGTGGTCCCATCCTGAGAACTTGACCTAAAGCCAAACTGAAGATAACAGGGGAGGGGCTGTGGCTCAGTGGTAGAGCCTCTGCTTGGCATGCAGAAGGTCCCAGGTTCGATCCCCGGGATCTCCAGTTAAAGGGACTAGGCAAGTAGGTATGTAAAAGACCTCTGCCTGAGACCCTGGAGAGCCGCTGCCAGTCTGAGTAGACAATACTGACTTTGATGCACCGAGGGTCTGGTTCAGTAGAAGGGAGCTTCATATGTTCATATAATCAGTTTCCTTTTAAAATGCCCAGCCTTCTTCATGCCCCATCCTATTTAAATAAGGATGGGATTTCGGTTGTCTTAGGAACCCTACTAGTGTGAGTGTGCTAAGTAGGGATCTGGGAGGCGTGGGTTCAAATCCCTGCTCTGATGTGGAAGCTCACTGGGTGACCCTGGGCCAGTCCCACTTTCTCAGCCTAACCTACCTTACAGGGTTGTTGTGAAAATAACATGGCAGAGGGGAGAAAACTAAGCTACTTTGGGTCCCCATTGGGGAGACAAGCAGGGGGGAAATTTCCAAATTACTAAATAAATATAGCCCCATGCTTGCTGAGATAAACTTGGCCCTTATGGAAACCCCTGATTTGGGATTGTTTTCAGGATTACAGAGATAACATCATGTGATTGGCTATGAATTTATTTATTTCATTTATACCCCACCTGCCTCCCCAGTAGGGGCTCAAAGTGGCTTGCATTGTATTCCATATCATCTCTCTTCCATTTCATCCTCACAACAACCCTGTGAGGTAGGTTAGGATGAGAGTCAAGGTCACCCAGTAAGCTTCAATGATTGAGTGGGGATCCGAACCTGGGCTTCCCAAATCCTAGCCGGACACTCTTAACCGCTGCCCCACACTGGATCCTCCTTTAGGGATCAGGGTAGTCAGGCTTAAGGGTGGTCAGGGTGACCAAGGGAGAAACGTGGGTCACATCGTGAGAAGACAAAGCTCACTGGAAAAGACAATAATGATAGGAAAAGTTGAAGGCAGCAGGAAAAGAGGAAGATGTCAGGCTGCTATCTCGGTTTCGTTATTGCCTCTGTCTCTGTGCTGTATTGTCTGCCCCCCAAGGTCGCATGCCTAAGCCTAAGCCTGGGAACTCAGCTCCTGGGAAACTGTATTCCTGCGTGTAATCTCCCGCCTTTCCTGCCTTATAATATCTCCCAGCTAGTGAGCCTTTCATAGCTGTCATTTTATTCGTTTGCACTGTATGCCTATTTGATCAGTAAAATCCACCTGTTTGGACTCTATACGACTTTGTGGTGATTTCTGGTTCTGTGGGCCAAGGGCTGACATTATGACAGCTATCTCACATCTTCACCGTTCTCCTAGCCGGGCTGGAGCCCAGGGGGGTTCGCCTGCCACTTGGATGGGAGCTATGCAGCTCTCCAGGTGATCTACTACCCTGGAGCCCTTCTCAGAGGACCCTACTCTGTTACAAGACTTAATTGCTGAACTTTTCCGGACGAACCGAGAGGTTTGCCGCTTGAGGGGACTGGTACACGCGCAGTGGCAATCTCTTACAGGACGTCTCTGGATGTTAACATCGGAGGATACTGATGCTCGTTTAGATCTTCAGGACTTGGATCAATTACTGGACGATGCCCGATTGGCGACTGAGGATTTACAAATATTAACTGGACTTCTGGATAATCTTATTTCTCGACAAACTCTTTCTACCATGGCGGGAGCCCCACCGGAGGGTTTTTCCCTGATCCCGGATGCGGCCAGCTGCCAGGCTGAGGCCAAGCGAGTCGCTATTAGCACCGCTCTTCTCCTTGTGGAATGTACAAAGGACACCCCGGTAGCCACCTTGGCTCAAGTTTTGACCCCGACGTTTGGAGCCGAGGCATCCGCACTGGCGGTTCGAGTACAACCTCTGCTGGGCGGGGAACCTGACCCCATACTCTTGCTCCTCGAGACAGAACTTTTGCCGCGCATTACGGCAGAGGCTGCCCTAAGACTTGAGAACGCCAAAGTTCTTGCGGATCAGCAAGCCGCCGAAGCGGCTAGGGTCGCAAGAGAGAGAGAGGCGGCGGAAGCAGCCAGGGCGGCTGCAGCAAGGAATCAGGCGAACGTGGACACGCGCCCCAAGGACTATGTACTGGGACTATCAGGTCTCACCTTTTCCCCGGCGTTTGTCCCGTCGCGTACGACCCAACGCGCACGCCGTTTGGCTGACCGACGTCGAGACTCAGATGAGTCTGAAGACGAGGATTTATATGGGGATAGCTCTCAATGGGCCACGAGCTTCCGAACCAGTAAGCCTCATCTTACTGGGGGCCCAAGTGAGGAGGTTCATCTTTTACGAGCCCAGAATCGGGAGCTCTCCGACCGTGTGGATCAACTCCAAGAAGTAATGGAACTTATGCTTCACGAGAACAGGCAATTACAACAAACCCTGATAGCTCAGAGACAGCCCGTTCCGATACCGGGTCAGGCGGTACCCGTACAACCACCCGCTAATGTGCCTGCTCCACCCTTACCTCCTGGAGCACCTGTTGCTCCTCCGCTCCAACCACCCGTGCAACCACCTGCTAATGTGCCTGCTCCACCCTTGCCTCCTGGAGCTCCTGTTGCTCCTCTGCCCGGACCACCCGTGCAACCGGGTCAGCCCGCGCCCGGCCCTTGGAAGCAACTCAAATTGAGGACTACGTATGACGGATCTCTTGAGACTTTGCCTTGTTTCTTGCATCAAGTGGACAGTTATATGCGAGAACAAGGTCAACTTTTCCCCACGGAAGATAGCCGGGTGCGGTACGTAGCTTCCCTCCTGACAGGCAAAGCGGCTGACTGGATGGTCCTCCAGTTTGACACCCGCTCTCGTGCGATTCGTTCCCTCAACAACTTCATGACTGCCCTGAGAAGGAGGTTTGAGGACCCCTTCCTGGGAGAAAGAGCCAAAACGGAACTTTTACAATTAAAACAAGGCTCTGCTACAGTTCGGGAATTTGCCGATGAATTTCAGCGACTGGCAAGTAAAATTGTAGGTTGGCCCGAGACCACCCTAATCCATCATTTCAGGGAAGCCTTGCATCCTGACATTCTGAACTGGTCTTACATGCGGGGCGATCCCGATACCCTCGAAGGCTGGATCCTATTAGCCGAGGAAGTGGAAAGCCGCCGCCGCTTTATTTCTCTCGTCCGTCAAAAGCACAAGGAGAAGGGCACCCAAAAGCCTCAACCCAAGGCACCACTGCTCGTCCCACGAAATCCCCCACGTCCGCTCCAGGAACGTGAAGTCCGATTTCAGAGGGGTGCCTGTCTTACATGCGGAGAAATGGGCCACTTTGCAGCCGTTTGCCCACGCCGCCAGGAATTATTTCGTCCCAGCACGACAACCCGCGCCCGAGGTCGTCCACCACGCAGAGGCACCGCGGCCACCCGCAGCGCAGCTCCGGGAAGGCCCACACCCTCTGCACTCCATGCCGGGGACCCAGCCTCCCTGCCTGCTTCCAACGACCCCGCCGGGTCTCGGATTACAAGTGCCCCATTGGGGGACAGCTTTCCCTCTTCGGATGAGGAAAACCCTTGGATTTCTCCAGCCTTAAACCTGGAATCTCCCCTCGACTTGTCAAAAAACGGCTCCGGTCTGTGGTGAATGGAGCATCTCCACAGACCTCTCAGGATCTTCCTATCAAACCGAATGCTCCTACCAAAATCAAAGAAGTGGACTCCACCGTCTACGTAGATGCAGTTTTACAACAACTTAACGGAGGTCCACAAATCCCCGTCAAAGCACTAATTGACTCCGGTTGCTGTCGCACTCTCATAAGCGAAGCCACGTTTGCTGCACTCAGAGCCGACTCAGAGGCTTTACCCGCCCCCGTCCAATTTGCTCAAATGGACGGGAGCCAATTCCAGGGGGGTCCAGTTGATCATCGCACCATAGGGGTGGCAATGGGAATTGGTTCCCACTGGGAACAAATAGACTTCACTATAGCCCCGATCCGATTTGAAGTGGTCTTGGGAATTAACTGGATTAAAGGACATAGTCCCAGTATTGATTGGGAAACAGACACTATTTCTTTCGCTAGTCCCACCTGCGACCAGCATCGGCAAAACTTTGCTCTGCCATTTCCGCCCGTTCCAGCGTTAACCTCTACTGCCCCAGTACCACCGGCTCTACCCGCTGTATACCGGGACTTTGAAGATGTCTTCGACCTTAAGGAATGTGATGCCTTACCCCCCCACCGGGCCTCAGACTGTGCGATTGAAGTAGTAAAGGACTGCACATTAACCAAAAGTAAGATTTACCCTATGAGCGCTTCCGAGCGCACTGTCCTCCGGGACTTTTTGGACAAAAACCTCGCCAGAGGGTTCATTCGCCCTTCGAATGCTCCAAACTCGGCTCCCGCGTTTTTCGTCCGGAAAAAAGAGGGCGACCTTCGCCTGTGCATTGACTTCAGAAAGCTCAATGCGGTTACCCAGACCAACGCCTATCCTATCCCATTAATATCGGATATTTTGGGACAATTACAGGAAGGCCGTGTGTTCTCTAAATTAGACTTGGTGGAAGCCTACTACCGAGTCCGTATCCGCGAAGGAGATGAACACCTCACTGCCTTCTCTAGCTGTTTCGGAATGTATGAATTCCTTGTAATGCCGTTCGGATTAAAAGGGGCCCCGGGGGTCTTCATGCAACTCATCAATGAAATCCTACATGACCTTCTATATCGTGGGGTGGTGGTCTACTTAGATGACATTCTCATTTATTCGAAAACTATGGACGAGCATGTGACTCTGGTCAGAGAAGTTCTACAACGCCTGCGTAACCATCAACTGTTCGCTAAACTAGCTAAGTGTGAATTTCACCAAAGCAAACTCACGTTTTTGGGATACATCATCTCCCACCAAGGTCTTCGCATGGACCCCGCCAAAGTCCAAGCCGTCCTCGATTGGACTCCCCCCACCAACCGTAAGCAAGTACAGCAATTTCTGGGATTTGCAAACTTCTATCGGGGATTCATCCCTAACTTCGCCCAAGTGGCTCTACCCATTACGGACCTGCTGAAAACTAAAGGAAAAGTAAGCTCGGCTGCCTTGCCCTCCGCAAAGATCCTATGGACTGAGCAATGCCAAGCCGCCTTTCTGGCCCTCAAACGCCTCTTCACTTCGGAGCCGGTGCTACGGCACCCAGACCCAAATCAAATGTTCATTGTGCAAGTCGATGCTTCCGATGTAGCCATGGGAGGGGCTCTCCTCCAGCAAGGACCGGACGGTCTTCTTCACCCTTGCGCTTACTTTTCAAAAAAATTTGCGCACGCTCAATTAAACTGGCCCATCTGGGAGAAAGAGGCCTCTGCAGTTCATCATGCACTGACTTTATGGCGGCAATTCTTGGAAGGGTCTAAAATACCCTTTGAAGTTTGGACCGATCACAAAAATCTAGCTGCCCTCACGGGGTCCCATAAGCTATCGGCGAAACAACAACGGTGGGCGGAGTTCTTTGCTCAGTTCCGTTTCACCCTGAAGCACGTCCCTGGGAAGCAGAACGTTCTCGCGGATGCCCTCTCCCGTTTACCACAATATCCGGTAAAACTCGAAAGACCCACCAACTCTCTGTTCACCCCTATGCAACGTGGGGCCCTACCTATGCTGGCTGTGCAAACCCGATCCCAGCATCAACACACCTCGCAAGCTCCGCCAGCCCAACCGGCTGCCCAGCCGCCACCGCAACAGACCGGAGTTCCCGCCCCTCCTACCCCTCCGACCGCTCAGCCGCCTGCAGTCTGCGCGCCGCCACACGTAAGCACTAGCCCTATAACTATTTCTCAGATCTCCAGAACCGACGGGGGGGCTCCCTCCAAACTCCCCATCTCCGAATCCTTTTTAACTGTCCTTCGGGACCAGTGCCTTTTAGAACGTTCCGCTCATACCCTACCTCCTGGTGTTTTGGAACAAGGGGGGTCCTGGTACAAAGACTCAAAATTGTATGCACCCAAAGCTCTCCAGAAGGACGTTTTACATTTAGCTCATGGAGCCAAAACAGCTGGGCACTTTGGGTTTCTGAAGACCCTTCACTTATTGCGCAGACAGTTCTGGTGGGGGGGAATGCGTTCCGACATTGACTCCTTCATCCGCAGCTGTCCCGTTTGTGCCGCTGCGAAACGATCGCAGGGCAAACCCCCGGGACTGCTACAACCTCTTGAAACGCCCAGCAAACCTTGGGAAGTGATCGCTATGGACTTCATGACTGATCTCCCTCTCAGTGGGGGTAAAACTGTGTTGTGGGTTGTTACTGATTTGTTTTCTAAGCAAATACATTTGATTCCATGTGCAGGGATCCCCTCTGCTCAGAAACTGGCCCGCCTCTTCGTGACGCATATATTTCGTTTACATTCGTTTCCGCGTAAAATAATTTGTGACCGCGGAAGTGGTTTCGTTTCTAAGTTTTGGAAAGCTTTCCTCAAGTTGGTGGGGGTGGAACAGGGATTGTCTAGTGCATACCATCCTCAAACCGATGGTCAAACTGAACGTGTCAATGCTGTACTCGAATGTTATTTGCGTTGTTATGTTAACTACCACCAGGATAACTGGGTGGAACTGCTACCTTTAGCAGAATATGCCTACAATAATGCCATGCATCAATCCACAGGTTTTAGCCCGTTTTTTGCTGTGTATGGACAAGATTTCAGTCCCATCGTTCCTACAGATGATGTAGAGGGGGAGGGGAACCCCGACATTGCCTCCTGGGCACACGCCCTCCGTACCACTTGGCCCTGGCTCGTTAGCAACCTCGACCGGGCCAAACGTAAATACAAAGCGCAAGCTGACAAACATCGCTCCCCCGGGGGTGATCTGCAAGTGGGTGCTCTGGTTTACCTTTCCACCAAAAACCTCCGTTCCACCCAACCGTGCCATAAGCTCAGCGCCAAATTCATTGGCCCTTTCCCCATTACTCGGGTCATAAACCCTGTCACAGTGGAACTGGCTCTCCCCAAATCTTTGAGGCGTGTGCATCCTGTTTTCCACATAAGCCTCCTCAAACCCCATGTTGCTTCTCCACGGTGGCATCCGGACCCACCGCCTGCGCAACCCATCATGGTGGGGGGGGAAGAACACTTCGAAGTCTCCAAGGTCCTTGACTCCCGTATTCACCATGGTACTCTCCAGTATCTAGTTCGTTGGAAACATTTCCCCCCTGCCTATGACGAATGGGTGCGCGCACGGGATGTCTCCGCCCCCGACCTCATTGACGCCTTTCACATTGCTTACCCAAACAGGCCAGCCCCCTTGCGAACTGGGAGGGGGCCTTGAGGGGAGCAGAATGTCAGGCTGCTATCTCGGTTTCGTTATTGCCTCTGTCTCTGTGCTGTATTGTCTGCCCCCCAAGGTCGCATGCCTAAGCCTAAGCCTGGGAACTCAGCTCCTGGGAAACTGTATTCCTGCGTGTAATCTCCCGCCTTTCCTGCCTTATAATATCTCCCAGCTAGTGAGCCTTTCATAGCTGTCATTTTATTCGTTTGCACTGTATGCCTATTTGATCAGTAAAATCCACCTGTTTGGACTCTATACGACTTTGTGGTGATTTCTGGTTCTGTGGGCCAAGGGCTGACAGAAGACCCAACATGAGATGGATTGACTCAATCAAGGAAGCCACGGCCCTCAGTTTGCCAGACCTGAGCAAAGAGAAAGTTTTGGAGGTCCTTAATTCATACCGTTGCCATAAGTCGGAAGCCACTTGATGAGACATAACACAACACTGAGTTGGAGGGAAACCAGAACAGGGCAGTAACTTACTCTGGCTTCTTTTAGAGCAGCAGCAGCAGCAGCAGCAGCAGCAGCAGCAGCAGCAGCAGCAGCAGAAGAAGAAGAAGAAGAAGAAGAAGAAGAAGAAGAAGAAGAAGAAGAAGAAGAAGAAGAAGAAGAAGAAGAAGAAGAAGAGTGTCTGTTCTGGGGAGGGGAAGGGAAGGTGATTGTAAGCCATTTTGATTCTTCCTTAAGTGGTAGAGAAAGTCAACATCTAAAAACCAACTCTTCTTCTTCTTCTTCTTCTTCTTCTTCTTCTTCTTCTTCTTCTTCTTCTTCTTCTTCCTGCTAGTACCGAAAAAGAAAACAAATTTCCCTGCTGGAAATCTAAGAAGGCACCATCCAGAGAGCGTCTTCTCTGCTTCGACCCTCAGCGTCTGCGCTGTGACAGTAACTGCCTGTAATTAAAATTAAATGGCTAAATTGAGGCCTGTCGGAGCTTTCCCTGTCTGCCTGTCTAGGGAGGCAGGTGTCAGAGAAAAGGGCGGAAAAAAAATCATTTTGTGTCATTACCTGAAGATTCTCCCTGGATGATCCCAGCGCATTACCGACGTGGCAGACAGACGCGGGCCCCGAGGAAAGGGGCTCCTCTTTGATGTCTCTCCGCTGCAAGATCATCTGTCGCGGCCCTTTCATTCAGCAGAAGTTCATTCGTGGGAAATTTCCAAAGCCTCTTGTCTGGAGACTGCGCCCCGAACAAAGGAAAGTGTCCAGGGCTGTGTTCTGTCTCCCATTCAGAGTCCCCAGGTGAGGGAAAGGGCAGAGGGAAATGAAACAGCCTTGGGCCATGATTTGCCATTTGGGGATGAGTCGGCAGCCAGGTTGACAAGGGGGCACGAGTGACGTTGACGTGGAGGGGGAAACAAGAACTCGCAAGTCGTAGGGTTGCCAACTCCGGGTTCGGAAATACCTGGAGGTTTGAGGGTGGAGCCTGGGAGAGTGGGGTTTAGGGAGAGGAGGGACCTTGGTACTGATGTAATGCCATGCAGGTAGGGTTGCCAGGTCCCTCGTTGCCACCGGCGGGAGGTTTTTGGGGTGGAGCCTGAGGAAGGCGGGGTTTGGGGAGGGACTTCAATCCCATAGAGTCCAATTGTCAAAGCAGCCATTTTCTCCTGGTGAACTGATCTCTATTGGCTGGAGACCAGTTGTATAAGCAGGAGATCTCCAGCTAGAACCTGGAGGTTGGTAACCCTGCCAGAACTGGAATAAAAGTGGGAAGGAAGGAAGGAAGGAAGGGAGGGAGGAAGGAAGGAAGGAAGGAAGGAAGGGAGGGAGGGAGAAAGAGAGAGAGAGAGAGAGAAAGAGAGAAAGAAAGAGAGAGAGAGAGAGAGAGAGAAAGAAAGAAAGAAAGAAAGAAAGAAAGAAAGAAAGAAAGAAAGAAAGAAAGAAAGAAAGAAAGAAAGAAAGAAAGAAAGAAAGAAAGAAAGAATTTGTGTAATCTGGAGATCAGAATTCTAGATCTCCATCTCCCCCCACCTGGAGGTTGGCAACCCTTACTGTGTGCTTGCTGGCTCTCAGGATTTGGCCCTGAAGCTTGGATTTTGGGCCATCTTGTGAGCTAGGCAGGAGGTTGGGATCTCAGAGCCATATGCTACCCGTCACTCTTGACAACTTCTTTGAAGGTACCATGTATGCTGTATGTGGTATAGGGTTGCCAGCTCTGGGTTGGGAAATTCATACCAATTTGGGGGTGGAGTCTGAGGAAGAAGAAAAGTTTATACCTGGATTTTCTTTACCGAAAGTAGTCTCAAACTGGCTCACAATCGTCTTCCTTTCCCCTCCCCACAACAGACACTTTGTGAGGTAGGTGGGGCTGAGAGAACTGTGACTAGGAGGCTTCATGTGGAGGGGAATCAAACGAAGTTCTCCAGATTAGAGTCCACCACTCTTAACCACTATGCCACACTGAGCAGGGTTTGGGAAGGGGAGGGACCTTAGCAGGGTATAATGCCATAGAGCCCACCCTTCAAAGCAGCCATTTTCTCCAGGGGAACTGATCTGTGTAGTCTGGAGATCAGCTGTAACTCTGAGAGATCTCCAGGCCACAGCTGGAGGTTGGCAACCCTAATGTGCCAAAAATCTGGCCCTTAAATTCTCAAGCTATATTTGATGTTTATTTTTTTATTTTTTTATTTGATGTTTAGTGCACAATTTATGTCCATGGTTTTGTTTAGTTGGGTGTGGTTAATACTCCATCTCTTCAAAGCAACATGATTGTCATGTATACATTCACAAATACCATGTGGTATTATTCCTAGGGGTTCCATGGCAGGACTACTGCTAGTATTAAAAGGTAAAGGTAAAGGTCCCCTGTGCAAGCACCGGGTCATTCCTGACCCATGGGGTGACGTCACATCCCGACGTTTACGAGGCAGGCTTTGTTTAGGGGGTGGTTTGCCAGTGCCTTCCCCAGTCATCTTCCCTTTACCCCCAGCAAGCTGGGTACTCATTTGACCGACCTCGGAAGGATGGAAGGCTGAGTCGACCTCGAGCCGGCTACCTGAAACCAACTTCCGTTGGGATCGAACTCAGGTCATGAGCAGAGCTTGGACTGCAGTGCTGCAGCTTACCACTCTGCGCCACGGGGCTCCTACTGTTAGTATTAGGGTTGCTAAAACTGGCTCTGCACATGCTGGAAGATTTTGAGGGCGGTTCCTGGGGAGGGAGGAGCTTAAGGGATGTAACGTCACGTCTGGGGGACAAACCATAGAGACCCGGGGAAATTCCTAGAGGGTCACTATGGAAGCCATTTTTCAGTAATTTCTTTCCTGCTCCTCAATTTCTCAAGGGCAGGGCCTTGTTTGCCAAGGGTGGTGGAAGTTTACCCACCACAGGCTGGCAAATGGCAAGCCTATTTAGTATTGGTATTGAATGCGACATCACCCTGCCCATCAAATGACATCACTAGCCCCACTCCATGAGTCTCAGGGTTTGGGTTGCTGGATCATGCGAAGTGATGGTATCGCTTTACTCTGCTCTGGTTAGACCTCGCCTATAGTACTGTGTTCAGTTTTGGGCACCACAATTTAAGAAAGATGTAGACAAGCTGGAACGTGTCCAGAGAAGGGCAACAAAGATGATGAGGGGTCTGGAGACCAAGTCCTATGAGGAAAGGTTGAAGGAGCTGGGTATGTTTAGTCTGAAGAGGAGAAGACTTAGAGGGGATATGATAACCATCTTCAAGCACTTGAAGGGCTGTCATATAGAGGAGGTGCCGAGTTGCTTTCTGTTGCCCCAGAAGGTTGGACCAGAACCAACGGGTTGAAATTAAATCGAAAGAGTTTCCGTCTAGACATTAGGAAGAACTTTTAACAGAGCGGTTCCTCAGTGGAACAGGCTTCCTCGGGAGGTGGTAAACTCTCCTTCCATGGAGGTTTTAAGAAGAGGTTAGATGGCCATCCGTCAGCAATGCTGATTCTGTGACCTTAGGCAGATGATAAGAAGGGAGGGCATCTTGCCCATCTTCTGGTCACTGTGTGTGTGTGTGGGGGGGGGTGTTGTGAATTTCCTGCAATGTGCAGGGAGTTGGACTTGACGGCCCTGGTGGTCCCTTCCAACTCTATGATTCTATTCTATTCTAACTTGGCAGTGTTACGCAGAAAAGTGGTTTGTGGAGCCTTGGAAGCCAACTGCTTACTCCAATGGTAAACCTGTGTTTCCATTCAGTGGTTGACTGGTGGAAAAGAAAAAGAATATTCCAGTGCATGGAAAACTAGACTGTCATGGAGGATAGGGCTATTCATGGCTACTAGTCGAAATGGATACTAATCATGATGCATACGTATTCTCTCCAGGATCAGAGGACCATGCCTAATATATTAGGTGCCGTGGAACACAGGCAGGACAATGCTGCTGCTGTCTTGTTTGTGGGCTTCTTAGAGGCACCTGGTTGGCCGCTGTGTGAACAGACTGCTGGACTTGATGGGCCTTGGTCTGATCCAGCATGGCTTTTCTTATGTTCTTATGTAGTTAAATTGTGGAACTCCCTGCCCCAGGATGTGGTGATGGCTGCCAACTTGGAGGGCTTTAAGAGGGCAGTGGACGTGTTCATGGAGGAGAGGTCTATTCATGGCTACTAGTAAAAATGGATGCTAGTCATGATGCATACCTATTCTCTCCAGGATCAGAGGGACATGCCCATTATATTAGATGCTGTGGAACACGGGCAGGACAATGCTGCTGCAGTGGTCTTGTTTGTGGGCTTCCTAGAGGCACCTGGTTGGCTACTGTGTGAACAGATTGCTGAACTTGATGGATCTTGGTCTGATACTGCATGGCCTTTCTTATGTTCTTATGTCAGGAAGAAGACTAGCTTGGAACCTTTCCGTCTGACATCTCGTTTTCTATATGCAGAGGATTTCATATCAATGAAGAGTGCATCCACATATCGCTGGATATCATTCTATTATTGAACTATAAAAATCATGTGCAACTTGGTTCTCCTGTGAGAGCGAGACAATTTTGCTTCAATTGATTGCTTCAGCGTAACTATGGCATGGTATCCAAAGAGGTGAGAAAGTAGCTATGATGAGACCACACAAAGTCCAAACTGGGGAAGTCCAGGCATGGATTCATTGCCAAAGCGAACACTAGGTCCATGTTAAGGTAGCTCTCCAACTCTCCTCATTCACAAGCAGTGGTCTTCTGTCTCTCATTTCTGAGACCTGGGATTCATTTAGTTATTTATACTCCACTTCTCTCCCCAGTGGGGACTCAGAGTGGCTTACATAATCACTCTCTCTCTCCTTCTGTTTTTATCTTCACAACAACCCTGAGAGGTAGGTTAAGCTGGCCCAAGGTCACCCAGTTAATTTTCATAGCAAGGTGGAGATTTGAACCTGGGTCTCTCAGGGCCTTATCTGACACTCTAAGTGGTACATCACACTGGCTCCATTCAGGAGACGCAGTTGTCAAGTTTGACAAGAACACGAGAGACATGACCACGTAGGGATGCTAGCTCTGTGGGGAAATACCTGGAGATTTTGGGAGTAGAGCTTGAGAAGGGCGTGGTTTAGGGAGTGGAGGGACCTCAGCACGGGTATAATGCCATAAAGTTCACCCTCCAAAGCAGCCATTTTCTCCAGGGGAACTAATTCTCTGTAGTCTGGGGATCAGTTCTAATTCCAGGAGATCTCCAGGCCCCACCAGGAGGCTGGCAACCCTGGGTAACAGCCATGCCACCCTTCTACCCTGGACCATTTTTGCCATAGAGGGGTTGTTTGTCTTGCTGCCAATTCCAAAAGACATTTGGAGAGGACAGTTGGAAGAAGAAGAAGAAGAAGAAGAAGAAGAAGAAGAAGAAGAAGAAGAAGAAGAAGAAGAAGAGTTGGTTTTTATATGCCAACTTACTCTTCCAAGGAAGACTCAAACCGGCTTACAATCACCTTCCCTTCCTCTCCCTATAACAGACACCCTGTGAGGTAGGTGGGACTGAGAGAGCTCTAAGAGAGCTGTGACTAGCCCAAGGTTATCCAGCAGGGCTCATGGGGAGAAATTGGGAAACAAAAACAGTGTACCAGATTAGAGTCTGCCGCTCATGTGGAGGAGTGGGGAATCAAACCCGGTTCTCCAGGTTAGAGTCCATCGCTCCAAACCACCACTCTTAACCACTACACCACACTGGCTTCCCCTTCCCCTCCAGAACATTGGTTCTCTCTCCAGCCCCAGCATCGCCATTTTCATCCTACGTTCTCCTTTCAGCAAGATCCAAATCTGGAGTTGGTAGAAAATGCCAAGAAGACAAGGTTTTAACAGGGTGATTTCAGTAAAGGGGGAAGAGTTAAGCATCCCTCTTCCCACCTGCCCTTCTCCTCTGCAAATGCCATCCCCCACAGCAGCAAACACACCTTTGGGAAAGGCGCATTTGCCAAGCTCACATGTCCTTCCACCTAACTTTGTGCTTTCCACAAGAATTCCAATGGGAACACTCGGCAGCTGGCCGCTAGGGTTGTTTGGGCAACGTCTCCGTCTGGGATATTCATACGCAGCAACTTTGGAGGCATTTTACTTTGCCTCGCTGAGCATCAAAGAGCCCCACAGTCTGTCTGGTGACTTTCAGCGGCGACAATAATAAGAGGAGTAATTATGAAGATGTTTCTCTCAAGCAATATGCGCGGTTGTTTTCATCGTAGGAAGGAATTCTCCTCTCGTGCTCCAGGACAAGGGCTCTCAGGGTGTGTCGCAGTCAAAGGACAACAAAAAAACAACTAGACCTGCATCTTCTTTCTACTCTTGCCTTTAGGATTGCCAACCTCCAGGTGGCGGCTGGAGATCTCCTGCTCCTACAACTGATCTCCAGCCAAAACGGCCACTTAGGCAATTGGACTCTATGGCACTGAAGCCTTCCCCTCCCCAAACCCCACCCTTCTCAGGCTCCACCCCAAAAACCTCCCGTCGGTGACTTGCTACCATGCAATCTGAGCAACTCACCCAGGTGTGGCAGTGGCTATGACTTGATGCCACCCAACTCACCTGGGCCCAGCAGCAGCGTCTGCACTACATGGCCAGCCATGGCAGTGGCTACCACACAACTGAACTGAGCAACTTGCTACTGCACAAGTTTTGCAACTTGGACAAGTTTTTCCAGGAAGAAGAAGAAGAAGAAGAGTTGGTTTTTACATGCTTTCTCTACCACTTAAGGTAGAATCAAACTGGCTTACAATCCTCTTCCCTTCCCCTCCCCACAACAGACACCCTGTGAGGTAGGTGAGACTGAGAGAGTTCTAAGAGAGCTGTGACTTGCCCGAGGTCACCCAGCTGCCTTTGTGTGTAGGAATGGGGAAACAAATCCAGTTCACCAGATTAGCATCCGCCGCTCATTTGGAGGAGTGGGGAATCAAACCCGGTTCTCCAGATCAGAGTCCACCCCTACACCACGCTGGCTCTCCAGAGGCTGACAGGGGGAGGGATGAAGGAAAAGCTAAGAGTGTTATAACGGTTAGAGTGTCAGACTAGGATCCAGGAGACCCAGGTTCGAATCCCCACTTTGCCATGGAAACTGCTGGGTGACCTTAGGCCAGTCACCCACTTTCAGCCTAATCTACCTCCCAGGACTGCTGTGAACATAAAACAGAGGAGAGAAGAATGACGTAAGCTGCTTTGGGTCCCCATTGGGGAGAAAAGTGGGGTATAAATAGTGAAAATAAATAATAAATAAAGCTAAAAGCTTGGGGGCAGATAAAAGAAAAGTATAAATAGTGAAAATAAATAATAGATAAAGCTAAAAGCTTGGGGGCAGATAAAAGAAAAGTTGGTTGGTGAGTGGGAAGGAGAGAAGGAAGCATAGAAAGGGGAGAGAATATGGGGCTACCAGGAGGAGAGAAAGAGGGGAAAGTGTGGGGAAAGTGGGTACAGGGGAAAAGAAAGGGACCTCTGCAAATCCTTATGGGTACCCCGTTTGTAACGTCTATAATAATGAAAGTTTTTTTAATGTGCAAGGATTAGAGGTTGTTCATGCAGAAAGATGCATGTGATGTGGTTACTTGGAGAACACTGTGCAACCGAGTACAGCTTTAGAAAACCTGTTGTTTTACAAATAACACCAAACAAAGGTGAATTCACATTTGGCAGGCACCCTGGCTTGGATTTGGGTGGCCAATAGAATGATGTGAAAGCCAACCGAATGGAATCAAAAGAAAGCCACTGAAAATATCAAACAAAGAACCGACTGGTTTTGATGTCCCAAAACGCATTTACTGGGAACGATGTATTGCGGGTGTGACTTGAAAAGGACTCATTGGTGTGACTCAGAAATTTGGACAAAAGAATCCCTGCTTTCAAAGGGCAAAATTATGGCTTCAGAAGGGAACGATTCTTTTGAAGTCAGCAGGTAAGCATTTAAGCACCCACCTTGGGACTTCTATGTAACAACTTCCAATAACAACATCTGCTATATCGACTGTGGCAGAAGGTAATAAATTGCAGCCCAGGGCAAGGTTGGGAGGAATCCAATAGCTGATTCTTACTGAAGTCTAGCCAGTCACACACGTTCAGCTTGGCCTACCTCACAGGGTTAATGTGAGGATGAAATGAAGGAGAGGAGAACAAGCCCTAGGGTTGCCAGGTCCCTCTTTGCCACCAGCGGGAGGTTTTTGGGGTGGAGCCTTAGGAGGGCGGGGTTTGGGGAGGGGAGGGACTTCAATGCCATAGAGTCCAATTGTCAAGGCAGCCATTTTCTCCAGGTAAACTGATTTCTATCGGCTGGCAATCAGTTGTAATAGCAGGAGATCTCCAGCTAGAACCTGGAAGCTACCAACCCTAGTAAGACCTTTTGACTCAGGGTGGACTCTATGCCACACCAGCCTACACAATCACCCAGGGGCACATCCGTGTAAAAAGGTGGGAGGGGTCACCTCTGGATTCTGTTTCCACTTTAAAAAAAAGACATGTAAATTGGCCTCCTGAATGTCTCCTAGGAGGTGGGGAGGGGCTGTGGCTCAGTGGTAGAGCATCTGCTTAGCATGCAGAAGGTCCCAGGTTCAATCCCCAGCATCTCCAGTTAAAAGGAGTAGGCAGTCAGGTGATGTGAAAGACCTCCGTCTGAGACCCTGGAGAGCCACTGCCAGTCTCAGTAGACAATACTGACCTTGATGGACCAAGGGTCTGATTCAGTAGAAGGCAGCTTCATGTGTTCATGTGTTCACTCCCCTGCCTCCGTTTGTAGACAATGAATTAACAGTTTTATTCAGCTGGACGAATATCACCCACCCCATGGAACAGTTGCTGTCAATTCCCGCTCGCAAAGAGAAGTAAAGGTGGATGAAGTTTACGCTTTCTGTAGAGAGAACGTTATCCCTTGCCCCCCCCCCCCCATTAAAATTATATTGTAAAGATTCTTCCCTCCTCCCCTATTTGGTCCAGTATATTATCCAAGGCGGTGCAAAAATCACTATAGACCCTGTTAGTCGCTCAGCTCCAGACGTCGAGCATTTTTCGCTTGTGATTTATCAGCCCAGAGTTATATGGTTCAGACCTATTTTACTGCACGCTGCAATTACATCTCCACAGCGTTACCTTTGGAGAGCCCCTGAGCTGTGCTATAATTTACGGAGTGGCGGTATATCATTAGAAGATTTAGGGCTGATTACGCTGGAGTCTTGGTACAATGCGAGATTACTGTCAGCAGCAGGGAAAGATTGATATCAGATCTCCAAGCTTTTCGCCAAAAACAAATTTCGCAGGAGAGTTGTCCAGGGCCAGTTTGGCACGCCAGCTGTCACCCTGGATCTCTTGTTCACACAACCCCTAGGATACAGGCCGCAGCAGGTCATAATTAAACTCAGATGGCTTCCCCCAACCTGTTCCCAAGAGTTAGGGCAAACTTAGTTACATCATTGGGTCTTTACAACAACCCTGGCAGGAAGGCTGGAGGAATGGAGACTCATCCAAAGCTATGATTTGGCTTCATGACTGAGAATGGATTTGAACAGGGATCCAGAATGTGGAGATTTATCTACCGCTGTAGAAGAGGAATGCAAGATGTCTAGATGAGATTTAAATACACCGGCCTTAGACTCTGGAGACTCAGTCCTAAGAAGCTACACAAAACTATCTGGAACCAATAGACTCTTCCGTTTCTGGAAAGGTATGAGGAACATTAATAGTGGTGGAAAGTGCCATCGAGTCACAGCTGACGTATGGTGACCCCATAGGGTTTTCAAGGCAAGAGATATTTGGAGGTGGGAGGAGGAGGAGGAGGAGGAGGAGGAGAGGAAGAAGAAGAAGGAGGAGGAGGAGGAGGAGGAGGAGGAGGAGGAGGAAGAAGAAGAAGAAGAAGAAGAAGAAGAAGAAGAAGAAGAAGGAGGAGGAGGAGGAGGAGGAGGAGGAGGAGGAGGAGGAGGAGGAGGAGGAGGAGGAGGAGGGTTTTATACGCCGACTTTCTCTACCACTTAAGGGAGAATCAAACCGGCTTACAATCACCTTCCCTTCTCCTCCCCACAACAGATAACCTGCGAGGTAGGTGAGGCTGAGAGAGCTCTTAAGAGAGCTGTGACTAGCCCAAGGTCACCCAACTGGCTTCGTGTAGAGGAGCAGGGAAACCAACACAGTTCACCAGATGAGCGTCAATCAAACCTGGTTCTCCAGATGAGAGTCCATTGCCTGCCTCCCTGTGGGCTGAGAGAGTTCAGAAAGAACTGTGACTGGCCCAAGGTCACCCAGCAGGCATCATGTGTAGGAGTGGGGAAACCAACCCAGTTCTCGAGATTAGAGTCCACTGCTCTGAACCACTACACCACGCTGGCTCTCTGATCTTGGAAGCTAAGCAGGGTCGGCCTTGGTTAGTGCTTGGATGGGTGACCACCAAGGAAGTCCAGGGTTGCGATGTAGAGGTAGGCAACAGTAAATTGCCTCTGTTGGTCTCGTGCCTTGAAAACCATACAGGGTCGCCATAAGTTGCCTGCGTCTTGATGGCACTTTCCACTACAGGAACAAGTTCAGAAGCTGGCCTTTTGAGCCTCTAAGCCTGGTCTTGACACCGTTGCTCTCTCTCAACTTTAGGAAAGTTGCTTAATGTCTATGCTTAATTTCCCTCACCTGTAACGTTTAGATAATCGTTATCTTCGGGTGCCAGACTGAGGTCCTTCCGGGTCTCTTGGCTGTCAGTGTCTAGGTGAGGGCAGTCTAAAGCCTGCTCGCATTTACACTGGGGAGTCATTCACAAAATGCAGACAACAGACATCCGTATTGTCTGCACAACCCAGTCGCCAGTCTGCTGATAAATATCGTGCCAATTCAGCCGAAGAAAAGGAAGAACTTGGCATTCAACCTCCTATCTTTCATAACCTTTTCTTCCACCACCACCCGCCCCCCCTGTGAGGCCTTTGATGTTGTATTAATTGTGCCAATTTGCCAGGCAGGGAAGGGAAGCCGTAGGGATGCCCAAAACGTCTTGCTACAAAAGAGCCGTCACCATTCCGTGACCTGGAAAGGTGGAATGGGCTAATAGAGTAGCTCATGTTCCACCTGCAGACAGGAACAGGAACAAAACCATCCAGCACAGACTGGTCTACACATGAGGTGGAACAATCCGGAGATATGGAGGAGGAGGAGGAGGAGGAGGAGAAGCAGCAGCAGCAGCAGCGTGGCTCAGTGGTAGAGCATCTGCTTGGCATGCAGAAGGTCCCAGGTTCATCCCCGGCATCTCCAGTTAAAGGGACTAGGCAAGCAGGTGATGTGAAAGACCTCTACCAGAGACCCAGGAGAGCCTCTGCTGATTCAGTATAAGGCAGATTCATGTGTTCAAGAAGAAGAAGAATTGGTTTTTATACCCTGATTTTCTCTACCTTTAAGGAGACTCAAACCAGCTTACGGTTGTCTTCACTTCCTCTCCCCACAACAGACACCTTGTGAGATAGGTGGGGCTGAGTTTGGACAGAACTGTGACTAGCAGTGTAGGAGTGGGGAAACCAACCTGGTTCACCAGATTAGCCTCCACCGCGCACGTGGAGGAGTGGGGAATCAAACCTGGTTCTCCAGATCAGAGTCCACCGCTCCAAACCACGGCTCTTAACCACTACACCACGCTGTCTCCCAGAAAGACATGGTTTTTATATGCTGACTTTCTCTACCTTTTTAAGGAGAATCAAACCTGCTTACAATTGCCTTTCCCTCTTCTCCCCCCCAACAGACACTTTGTGACGTAGGTGGGGCTGAGTTCTGAGAGAGCTGTGACTAGCCCAAGGTCACCCAGCTGGTTTCATGTGCAGGAGTGGGAAAACCAACCCGGTTCACCAGATTAGAGTCCACCACTCTTAACCACTACACTATACTGGTTCTCACAAGGCACCCAAATGTCTCCTCTTCTGCTTTGCAGTACTGCTGAGGGACCAGGAGTGTGTGTGCATGTGGGGGGAGAGAAAGGACACCCCAATTCTCAGAGAGCCCAGCTGCTGCCCTAGCTGAAGTTTTTAGGACCGCTGGGGATCTGCCTTGGATCTATGCGCAAAAAGGCAAGATGTAAAAGTAGCTACCCAGCAAGGATGCCCACTGGAGAGGGGGCAGCCCACCATTCCCCCACCTTCTCTCCTCCCCCAGCTCTCCCGGCTCATGGCTTTACAACTGCTGTTCCTCCTCAGGAGGGGACACAGGCCCCATTTGTTTGGAGCCCAGGGATCAACCAACCAAGAGGACGTTCTGTTCTGTCTGTAAACTTGAAATTGCAGGTTCAAGCATGGCCTCAACTCGCCTCGGGACGAGCAGGAAAAGGAGCGATGGCTTAACCCTTCAACCGCCACCCCACCTTTGATTTTGCATAGCGTTTTATTATTTTCTCCTATAAAACGTCAGTAATCTTGCCATGAAACCCCCCCAAAAAAGGGGTCACCGTAAGTCGGCTGCGACTTGACGGCACTTTACACACACACACAAAACACAGAGAGCCCTGATTTGAAGAGCGAAACCAAGAGGTTTGCCTATTATATTAGGTGCTGTGAAACATAGGCAGGATGTTGCTGCAGCCATCTTGTTTGTGGGCTTCTTGGCCGCTGTGTGAACAGACGGCTGGACTTGATGGGCCTTGGTCTGATCCAGCATGGCTTTTCTTATGTTCTTAGGTTCCCCTCCCTTCCTTGCATGCATGATGCCAAGACAAACTGAGGCTACAGAGAGCCTGCAATTTGCATTTTTATAGAGATCATCCTCACTTCAGAACCTGGCCTAGCATGCCACCCCCTCCACAAGGAGGAGTTAAGGATCTTGGGTTACAGTACCCTAGCCTGGCACGCCATTAGGTGACTGGCATGGTGCAAAATACCCGTACCCAGACGGAGAGCAGGACTGACCCTTATGTTGTATCTTCTGTGTTATATTATTCTTGCAGCACTGCCTGAGAGACTGGTTTCTGCTACACGGATACCTGTAATTTCAAAATGCTGGTTCCTCACTCTGAACACCAGCTCATCCTGGAAAAACAAGCTATGCATGGTATTAGACCAAATATGTGTTGGTTTTGATGGACTGTGTTCCTTTACAAAAGCATTCCAGCTGGAAGGTTTTAAGTAGAGGCTAGATGGCCAACTGTTAGCAATGCCGATTCTGTGAAAGGCAGTGCATGAGAGGGAGGGCAGGAAGGGTTGCGTCAGTGCTTGGCTCTCGTGGCCCTTCCTTACATGCCCCAGGAAATGCTGATCGCCACTTTGGGGCCAGGAAGCAATTTTCCTTCAGGCCAGTTTGGCCAGGGATCCTGAAGGATTTTTTTGGCCGTCTTCTGGACATGGAGTAGGGGTCATTGGAGGTTTCCTGCATTGTGCAGGGGGTTGGACGAGATGACCCTGGTGATCCCTTCCAGCTCTATGATAGCATCCATGAAAGTGGAGAAAAAAACACGCCAAGCTTGTGTTTTTATCGGTTTTTTTTTTAATTTGGCATTTTGTTATTTGCATTTATATTAAAGCAAAGTGCATCTTTTTCTTATTTTTTCTTGTTTATACACATTGCACAATACATAAATAATGATGCTTATAAAACGTCTTTATATTTACAAGTAATAATATATTTATATATAACATAAAATACAATTTTTTCTTTAATAAATCTCAGGGGTTTTTTTCAGGAGTCTCTTTTTTGTTGCTGTTTTATTTCCGAAAGCACTTCAATGCTAAAATTCCAATGAGAATGCTTCTCTTGTTCACTTAAACCTTTTATATTTAGAAAAATAGCTTATGTTAAAGGTCTAAACATGCTCATTGAGCTAAGAACAGTGTAAAATCATCATACTAAGTGTATGAATTCAAGAAGAAAGAAATGAACTGACTGCAAAATCTGGATGCAAACAGTACTATCGTAATAAACCTGAACAGGCCAGGCTTCAAGGAGATAAATACTGAAAATCCTTTTCGTCCTTTGGGGGAGGAGGGGAAGAAAAGAAAAAGAATAAGTCTGGATCTCAGATGAACTTGAGAAACGTAGGCCACGCACCCTTATCGTTTTCTTGGCAGCATGGATGACCACAATGCGCGAAACACAGGCATGCTTTCTGCCTCACACTTCCTTTCCTATGTGTGAGCACCGTTTTCTTCCACAGTGACACAGATGTGAAACGAAGGAGCCGGAGGTGTGTGCAATGGCCAGGGGTGGGCCGGAAAGCAGGACAGATATAGAAAACTAAAGAAGTCATTGGCAAAAAAGGGTGTGTGTGTTACTTTTCTGCATTTGCTCCCCCAAGCCGTCTCTGCATGTATGAATGCATGTTGCATACATTCGATCTGTGCCACTTGACCGTGAGGGGTTTCTCACTGCCCCCCCCAAGGGTCGGCTTCCTTCCTACCAGCAAAGGAACTGGCGTATTTGCAAGGAACAACAGCTGGAATGATTCACCGTAAGGCAGATGATACAGCACGACGGAGTGGTGTGGGGGGGACGGGGATGGTGATATTGGGTAGGCCTTTGACAGTCGTGGACTCGTATGAATGATTTAGCACCAAGCTGGTGAGGAACTTGGCATTAGCTCATTCATTTTATTGTGGGGGGGGGGGAGGTTATCTTGCAAATTCCTTGCAAGCCACAAGAGCTCCAAAGTGCTTATGGAGCTCTTTGCTGTCTGCGGCGGCTCGTTCGTTCCTTTTGATGGAGAAAAACGGATCTCGGTACACGATACCCTTTGTGCGTCAAGATCTGCTCCCTCCGCAACGACGAATGGGGTGGCCCATGTGCACAAGAACTTTGTATCCAATGCAGCGCACACATGCTCCTGGAGCTGTGTGGGTTTAGGAAAGAATTAAAAAAAAACACCAGAAAATCCTTTGTATCCAAAAGAGGGAGATATCAAAAAACCAAGTTGCATCCAATTCCATCCACTGGGTTTGGACAATAAGTTAAAGGGTTACAAAACGATCGGTAACGACACACGTTCAAACGAATTCTCATCCATTCCCCCCTTCCCAGGTGCCTTCTTCTCCCCTTCTGAGTTATTGGTCGTTCACACTTTATTAAGTTTTTTTTAAAATAAAAACTTTATCAAAATACCGAAGCCGGAGAGAGAGAAAGAGATAAATCTTCCCATAAGCTATTTCTCAAAACAGAAACAAACAAAACAAACAAACAAAAAAGTTTGCATGAAAAAGCAAGCACTCAGAAGGAGATATTTTAGCAGCAAAGTAGTTATAAAATGTCATTGCTGAGAGTCCGGGTTCTAGAGTCTCGAGTCATCGGTTATTAAAAATAACTTCCAACCAGCACGGGCAACTGCTGATGAACTGCCTCGTATAGCACTGGCCCCAGCCTTTCACAAAACTGATCTGAACGGTGAAGCCAGTCCACGGCTGCTGCATGAACTCGTGGTCGTTGGGCCGCTGCAAGCTGTACGCCTTCTCGTAGTCGAACGCTTTGATGGAGAAGCCTGGGAACACTTTATGAACCAGCAACGTCCTGGAGTCGGGGTTGTCCAGTGTGGCCGACTTGATGAAAATGGGGTAACTGCTGCGGTTATAAACCCAAACCCCGTCGACTTCCTTGGTCAGCTGGATGCCGTAGCCGATCTTGCTGCGGACTTTCTGAACCAGCTGGCTTTTATTGTCCGAGTTGAGCTGTCCGAGGCAGAAGCCGTTCCCCTGAGGTAGATCATAGAAGATATCCAGGGAGGGCTCTTGGACAGAATATAGCCGACCCACACGTGTCTTTTCTTCCCAGTATGCCACCACGCACCAGTGTGACGGATCCCCCGGCTCTTGAAGAACTTGGGAATCTAGAGGAGAGAGGAAACAAAACAGGTGTTGATCTTGGTACAACAATGCAGCATACTTAGAACTTCTTTTTTAAAAAGCATTTTATTAAATGTATTAAAAAATTACAATAAACAAAATACAGAAAAAGGAACAAATAAAAATACAAACACAGAGACAAGAAGATACTTGTTTCCGCCTCTATAGAATATAAATCTTATTAAGAAATTACAACCTGTTCTCTAGCTCATATACAAAATTACTTTTTAAATTATTCTTACAACTAAAAAAATCAAACTTTTCTCTATCATACCTACACTCTAGATAACGTTATTTTCTCTAACCAAACCAGTCAGTTTGGCCATTTCCACTAATCCCAACATCTTGACAAGCCATTCTTCTATTGTAGGTATATATGGATGTTTCCATTTTTGGGCATATAATATTCTTGCTGCTGAAATCATATATAATAGCAAACATCCATGTCCCACCCCCAACGAGCTATCCATAAAACCCAAAAGATACAATTCTGGTTTCATTTGTATATGAACCTTCAAAATCTTCTGTATTGTAGAATATAATTGTGACCAAATTTTTAAAACTTTTCTACAAGTCCACCATAGCATACTTAGAACTTCTATATGTGTGTGTGTGTGTGTGTGTGTGTGTGTGTAGAGTGCCGGCAAGGCAAGAGATGAACAAAGGTGGTTTGCCATCAGCTTGCCTCTGCGTAGCAACCCTGGACTTCCCTGGTGGTCACTCATCCAAGGACTAACCAGGGCTGAGCATGCTTAGCTTCCAAAATCTGACTTGCCTGGGCCATCCAGGTCGGGCCGAACTTCTATAGAATTTCTACATACCCACAATGAAATGGCAGTGACTCATGTACACATGAAGCTCCCTTCTACTGAACCAGACCCTTGGACCATCAAAGTCAGTATTGTCTACTCAGCCCGGCAGCAGCTCTCCGGGGTCTTTCACATCACCTGCTTGCCTAGTCCCTTTAACTGGAGATGCCGGGGATTGAACCTGCGACCTTCTGCATGCCAAGCAGAGGCTCTACCACTGAGCCACAGCCCCCTCCCCTCATGATGTGTCAGACCACTGGCCCACCACTGGCTAGAGGACGGCTCCTAACTTGGTTGAGCAGAGTGATAGGTATAAGTCAGATTCCAGAAAAGATGATCTGATTCAGCTAACAACTCTTGGAGACTTCATTCCACCATTACATGCCTCAACTGTTAACCAGCGCGTAGGATTCACGTAGACCTGGATGAAATCCACTACGGCCCCTCAGCAAACAACGAAATCTAGGACTAGTAGTAGAGCTGATCTTCGCTTTCTCCACAACTATTTCCCCAGCTTTACAACCTACTTGATATTTATCAATAGGGCCCAAAAGTGGGCCCTATCCATGAATACTGTGGTCAAAGAACTAGTGGAAAATATAAATATAAGACAGTGTCTATTGTGCCGCCCGGTATAATGTGTTTCCTCCTCCACCTCCAAGCCGATCTTTAAATTCTATATGTAGCTATCCAGTTTAAGCCAAGAGTAAATCAATGGCAGATAACATAATACCAAAAGAGCTGCTAATCAGCCACAGACATCTTTTCTGATGTCAAATGTGGGTAAGCAGGACTGACAGCTAGGTATCGTATGGACTAACCAGCTGCATACATCACTGTGTTCTTAAAAGCCAACCCCCAGTTTTGTTTCATATAATAAATTCAACCCCCCCACACATCATTACCAGAGAGAGAAAGAGAGAGAGAGTCATAAAAGGAGAGTTAAACATTGTCGCTTGGGCCAGACAAGAGAGGATGGGCAAAATCGTCTGCTATAATTTACAGGCCTTATTTATGCCTATAGCCAGATCTCTGGTCATAAATGCTGAAGGATGCAGACGTCAGATGAGCTATAAATCTGATTGAATTGCAGTTAGACTGTGGTTTGTGGTAGTGGGGTGGAGACCGGAAGTCTTGCATTTGTTAGCAAAAAATGCAGGGGAGGGGAGGGGGAACGCTTCCCTCTTCCCCCACCAAAGCCTTCCCTTCTCAACTCTTGTCTTGCGTGCTAAAACAGGAGGAAAGACTATTATCCTGATCAGTGTTTAGGGAGGGGGGAATAAAGCATCAACTTCAGATCTTCTCAGAAAAGCTGCCCAAAACTTGCATAACACATCAGCTCCGCTACGATCACGGAAGGGTTCGACTTTGCAAGAAAAAGAAATGTAGCTTGTTCCTGCCTTCCAAATCTTACTAAAACTGGCCCACATTTCTGGTTTCTCAGCAGCAGCCAGGAGTATATAAAACATGTCTGCATTCCAAAACATCCTCTTAACACCTTTCAACCCGCCTGCGCCTGCGCCTTCATTCGCGTCTACTTAGAGCTCCGTTACGAAAACATGGAACTTCGGCCCGTGTGAGATCAACGAAAATCCACGTCCAGAGTAAATGTTTGGGACTGTGGCGTTCAGCTGCTTTCTCCTTCGCGGCATAATACAGTTTAAAGAAATCCTAAATAGGACAGAACTGTTTTGCTAAAATAGCGCCTCTCTGTGGTGGCTTCCACATGACCCAAATCTGAGCTTTTTTTTGGGGGGGGGGTACCCACTGGTACTGAGTACCGGCACCTTTGGGGGAGGTTCTCCCAAGTCCTGAGGGGGGAACAGGTGGACATTGGTGCAACCTTATATATGAGTATCGGCACCTTTTTTGAACAAAATAATAATAATAATACTTTACCAATTCGGCCCTGATCAATGTCACACTGAGAAATAATAATAATAATAATAATAATAATAATAATAATAATAATAATAATAATAATAATAATAATTATGACTCAAAATTATATGAAAACATCCGCTCACATGGGGGTCCCCCCCCCGGATTTCTTTCCCTCTTCAGTGCCAAGCAATCCCTACTGAGGGTCCTCTTTGGTGGAAGGGGAAGGACCTGTATGATTCGGACCATTAATGCGAGTAGCAATTGGTAGCCTAGGAGCCAACTAACCACAGCTTTGTGGTGACAAACATGCCTTCTAAGGTAGCTGGGCCTCGACTACATCACTCACACAACTGCCTTTTCTACACCTTTCTGCAACCGTGGAACTCCCTGCCCCAGGATGTGGTGATGGCTGCCAACTTGGAAGGCTTGAAGAGGGGAGCGGACATGTTCATGGAGGAGAGGGCTATTCATGGCTACTAGTCAAAATGGATACTAGTTCTTGATGCATACCTATTCTCTCCAGGATCAGAGGAGCATGCCTGTTATCTTAGGTGCTGTGGAACGCAGGCAGGATGGTGCTGCCGCAGTCGTCTTGTTTGTGGGCTTCCTAGAGGCACCTGGTTGGCCACTGTGTGAACAGACTGCTGGACTTGATGGGCCTGGGTCTGATCCAGCATGGCCTTTCTTATGTTCTTATAAGTTGAAAGGCTTTAAGAGGGGAGTGGACACTTTCATGGAGGAGAGGGCTCTCCATGGCTACTAGTCAAAATGGATACTAGTCATGATGCATACCTATTCTCTCCAGGATCAGAGGAGCATGCCCATTGTATTAGGTGCTATGTCACACATGCAGGATAATGCTGCTGCAGTCATCTGGTTTGTGGGCTTCCTGGAGACACCTGGTTGGCCACTGTGTGAACACACTGCTCGGCTAGATGGGCCTTGGTCTGATCCAGCATGGCTTTTCTTATGTTCTTATGGAGGATGGGGCTATCAGTGGAAATGGATACTAGTCATAATGCATACCTATTCTCTCCAGGATCAGAGGAGCATGCCTATTATCTTAGGTGCTGTGAAAATGCAGGCAGGATGATGCTGCCGCAGGGGTCTTGTTTGTGGGCTTCCTAGAGGCCCCTGGTTGGCCACTGTGTGAACAGACTGCTGGACCTGATGGGCCTGGGTCTGATCCAGCAGGACCTTTCTTACGTTCTTATGTTCTAACCGCCTTACCAAGGCCAACGCTACCCCCACTCTTTTCGACCTGGAGGAATGTATTCCGCTTCAATTTAGTTACACTTTTCATTTCAAAGAAGAAAAGAAAAAAGGGGAAGGGGGGAGGGAGGGAGGACCGTTTCATACAATTTCCACATTTCGATGCCAGCTAGGAAAATATTTCCTCAGTGGCTTGAGGCTGCCGCTTAAAAAAAAAAAGCACACGCACACACAAAAACCAGCCGAAACTTTTAGCAGTTAGAAAGTTAAAAGTTGACGGCCCCACTCCCTCGGAGGAGAAAAAGAGGGGGACGTCCCTCCCCTGAGGCCCTCTCCCCTGGAAAGAAGAGTCGAGGGCTGCAAAGCGGACTTTGAGCAAGACCCCGATTTTGTCTTTCAGCTCTTTCCCCCACCCCTTTCCAGAGCCTCACAATACTTTGTTTCATATAACTATCCCACTGAAATCTAGCACCACATTAAGGGGGGGGGAGCTGAGTGAGAGGAGGTGGGGGGAGAGAGAAAAGGAGGTTGCCAAGGGTTGGAGGGAGCTCGCGGATCAAATTACTTTTTTAACCGAACTTTCCAAAACTACTTCAACATAGACTTTCGAGGGAGGGGTGCAGGAGGCAATGGGAAGGCTTTGAAAGAAGGGGAGGGGGGGGAAGCAAATGTTTCCTTAAGGGCTATTTTCCCCGGTTAAGAAAGAGGTGAGGAATGAGGCCGCTGCTGAGAACTGAAGGGACGTAGATCTCCTCTGGTGCAAAAAGGAACCTCTCTCTCAAGACTGCAACCACCCCACGGCAAGAAAGAAAATCCCTCAGACTGCATTCTTTCCCCTTTCATCTCCTGGACTTCAACAAGTCCACCCAGCAATTTTGAGACAGACGTCAGGGAAGAGACATTTTCAGATTATGTTAATTGCTGAGCCTGGATAAACTGCAGGCGCTTCTCCCCCACCCCCCCACCCCCCACCCCGTTAAGTGTGCGCCGACTTCTCCATTTGTACGTCCCATAAAACGAAGATCTTACCACATAAAGGGGCTGCCCCTGACAGCTTCAAGAGACAGGCTTCCTACGTGGGTGGCAGGACCAAGAGGATTATGGCAGATTTTCACAAGCATTTGTTGAGTAGTGTTCTGCCATGGCATGGACCCTGCCACGGTTTGGGGATAACCCCTTGGGAAACTGGTCATCAGTTAAGAAGAAGAAGAGTTGGTTTTTATATGCCGGCTTTTTCTGCCACTTAAGGAAGAATCAAACCGGCTTACAATCACCTCCCCTTCCCCTCCCCACAAGCTGAGAGAGCTCTAAGAGAACTGTGACTAGCCCATGGTCACCCAGCTGACTTCATGGGTAGGAGTGGGGTTCGCCAGATTAGCATCAGCCATCCATGTGGAGGAGTGGGGAATCGAACCCGTTTCTCCAGAGTCCACTGCTCCAAACCACAGCTCTTAACCACTACACCACGCTGGCTCTTAAGTGATGACATGGGTGGCAAGACCAAGAAGATCATGGCAGGCTTTCACAAGCATTCATCGAGTGGAGAACTCCTTGGTCAACTGGTAATCAGTTCAGTGGTAAGGGGAATATTATCAATCCCTGCTTCCACAGGTCAGGTGTGGTGAAATTCCCCTTAGTACCTGGGCAGGAAACTGCTGGCGACCAGCTTACCAGATGGCTACATGGCTACCGTAGTAGGCTACTAGTCAAAAAAAGTCACCCCATGTACAGTGTTGAACTTAGACTCAAGGAGGCCCAGAATCTGTGGAACTTCGAACTCGGTGAAGGAAAGAGAACAATGAAATGAAAATTTGAGTCTGGCCTGCATGTTATCTCAATATGGCCTCCTTCACACTACCACTTTATTTTATATCCACAGAGCATGCTTTCTGTCTGTTGTCCTGGTTTAAGTGGAAAGTGAGCTTCCAGAAGCTGACCCAAGCATATTGCCACCCTGTGCAAAAACATGCAATCTACATTCAGGAAAGGTGCAACTGAAGCAAATTGTGAATCTACCACTGGCTCACTCCTACTGCCTCTAAATGAACACACGAAGCTGCCGTATACTGAATCAGACCCTTGGTCCATCCAAGTCAGTATTGTCTACTCAGACTGGCAGCGGCTCTCCAGGGTCTCAGGCTGAGGTCTTTCCCATCACCTACTTGCCCAGTCCCTTTAATTGGAGATGCCGGGGATTGAACCTGGGACCTTCTGCATGCCAAGCAGGTGCTCTACAAACTGAGCCACAGCCCCTCCCCATATGCTTGCACCATTACAGAGGTCTTACTTATCTTGTAATTCCCTGCTAAACGGCTCTCTCGCAACACTGGAAGAAGTTTCCCAACACCTCCGCAGAGCTAACGCTGTCCTGCAGATGTTCCTGTCCACCGGTGCCACGCCTGGCTATCAGAACCAAAGGGCAGATCAGTAACGTATCAGTAGACGATAGCGGTTAATCTGTATTCTCAGCTGCATGCAATTAACCTTATTTGCTTGTCATATTCACGAACACGGCAGGTGACAAACTACTGTTTGCTTGTCCACATGTCGCGCTCCCGTCTGCAGGACATGAGGCTATCAGCCCTTGAAACAACCTGGTAATCCACCAACAGTGAGAACAAAAGCTGATTCATCTAAATATTCATTTGTCACTGTTGTAAAGGAGGGAAATCCATTTTAAAAGAGCTGCAAAACGGCTCTGTGGGTGCGCACGTCCCAAGGACTAGCCAATCAGTGCTGCACACCTCCGTTTTCTGCTGCAATTGGCTCCCCTCTTTCAGAAGAAGAAAAAGAGTTGGTTTTTATATGCTGACTTTCTCTACCACTTAAGGAAGAATCAGACAGGCTTACAATCAACCGCCCCTCCCCACAACAGACACCCTGTGAAGTAGGTGGGGCCGAGAGAGTGTGACTATCCCAAGGTCACCCAGCTGGCTTCATGTGTAGGAAGAGGGGAAACAAATCCAGTTCACCAGATTAGCCTCCGCCGCTCATGAAGGAGGAGTGGGGAATCAAACCCGGTTCTCCAGATCAGAGTCCACCACAGAATTAAAAACAGCATTAAAACCCAGCTAAAACACAGCACAAGCATTAACATGACATGTTAAACGATGCAGAAACTATATAGTAGGGATTACGCTCATAGCAATGAACAGGATGTCCTCTACACGGTAGTACAGCCCACAATCCCTGCCCCTTTACCAAAGAGTTTGATTGTTGTGCTGTTGCATTTTAGATGAGATTTGAAACTAATGTGATCAAGGATGCAACAGAGTTGCTATTTATGCAGTAAACAAGCAAATGGCTATTGCCCCTACCCCACCCCGCATAATCTCCTCTCGATGTCCACATGAGCCACGGTGTCTAGGAAACTGAATCTCCCACGTCCTTCCCATTGTGATTGTACAAAAGACTCCAAAGAAACAGACAGGCTGTGGTGTCAACACTTTCTTAGGGAGTACTTAATCTGTGGATTATTGACACGGCAGACCATAACGTCTCTTTAGGAGCCATTACAGGCGGATTGTGTCAATGGGTGCTTGTGGGGCCTTTAATCCGCGGATTCACACACCAGGCCGTAAATTCGTTTCTGCCTCTAATTAGGAAGTTCTTATTACTCAACACATAAAGCAACCCTGCGAGAAAGCATATTACTTCCAAAAAAAGGAGAGAAGCAATCCCCATCTGACCATGCAAATGGCCTCTGAATGACACTCCTTTTTTTGCTGAGAACAAAAAGGAAGAAACATGGAAACTTCATAAAATTTATTTTCCCCTTAAGGGGGAAACATGGGAATAATCAAATATTTGCTCTTCTAAATTGTAACCAAGCTCAGATACTTGCGATCTAGGGATCAGATACTTGACAGAGAGTTGGTTTTTATACGCCGACTTCCTCTACCACTTAAGGACGAATCAAACCAGCCTACAATCACCTTCCCTTCCCCCCAACAGACACCCTGTGAGGTAGGTGGGGCTGGGAGAGCTGTGACTAGCCCAAGGTTACCCAGCTGGCTTCATGTGTAGGAGTGGGGAAGCAAATCCAGTTCACCAGGTTAGCCTCCACCGCGCACGTGGAGGAGTGGGGGATCAAACCCGGTTCTCCAGATCAGACTCCACCGCTTCAAACCACTGCTCTTAACCACTACACCATGCTGGCTGTTGCAATTGCTAAAATAATGGACTCAGAGAGGAGCGGCGTGCATGGAAGAATCCAAGAGCTTTTTTTGGGGGGGGGGATATTTAAGGGGGGGGAGGCATGCGGGAAGAAAAGTTCTTGAAATTAAAACATGAAAAAAAATAATTAGACTGGGCTGTATACCAAATAACAGCAAAGAGGGCCATTTACTGTAAATATTATGAATGGATTTGGCTGTGTTTCTTGATCCGCGCCCTTCTTCTAAGGTTTTCTTTCTTTCTTTTTTCTTTTCCCTCTCTGCGCTTAAGTAGAAATTCGGCCTTCAGACACCGCCACAGTACTCTATAATTTGCATGGCTGATGAGGCCTTTTTGCCTGGGACACAGGGAAGATGGAGTCAGCTGGCTTTAGTCTTAACCACCAGAGACAGCCAGGCCGGCTTCGTTGTTGTGTGGATCTATGTGTTTTTTCCTAGCTATAAAGCATACTCGGGAGTCCCTGGCTCCTGCCTGCAGGCTTTTAAAGAAAGTACAATTAGACTTTAAAATGGGGGGGGGGCAGCTTCCCCCCTCCTCCTTCCTCTGTGGATCGTTTCTTAGCAGCAGTAATTGATTACTTGTCATAATTAGGCAGCACCAGTGACTAATGAAGCATTTATGAATCAATTCTTTGTTTGCTTTTCAAAGTCTCTCTCTCTTTTTTTTAAAATGCTGTGATTTAGGGGTTTTTTTCTGCAGTGCATCCTTCTCTAACTATACACAGAAAGAGAATCACACCTATAGGCCCATTCGTACATATTGGCAGTACTGGTAAAGTCGAAGTGTGGTGGGGCAACTGGTATCATGCCCGCTGTTATATTCTGGGCACTGGTGTAACTTTTAAAATTTATTTATGTATTTATGCCCCATTTTCCTCCCCAGCAGGGACCCAAAGCAACTTACAGCATCATTCTCACCTCTTCTCTAATCTGGTGAACTGGATTTGTTTCCCCACTCCTACACATGAAGCCAGTTGGGTGACCTTGGGCTAGTCACAGCTCTCTCAGCCCCACCTACCTCACAGGGTGTCTGTTGGAGGGGAAGGGGATTGTAAACTGGTTTGATTCTTCCTTAAGTAATAGAGAAAGTCAGCATATAAAAACCGACTCTTCATCATCCTCACAACAGCCCTGTGAAGTAGGTTAGGTGGGGACAGTGAAGTTATGCTTAACTCTAATAGTAACTTCAACAATTCATGCATAAGCTTTGCTGAACAGATGCCTTTTAGTCTCCATACCAAGTCAGATCTCCAATCAGAAGCCCTGCTGGGCAAAACTAAGAGTTGGTTTTCATGTGCCGACTTTCTCTACCTTTTAAGGAGAATCAAACTGGCTTACAATCACCTTCCCCTCCCCTCCCCACAACAGACACCCTGTGAGGTAGGTGGGGCTGAGAGAGCTCTATCAGAGCTGTAACTTGCCCAAGGTCACCCAGCTGGCTTCGTGTGTAGGAGTGGGGAAACAAATCCGTTCATCAGATTAGCCTCTGCCACTCATGTGGAGGAGTGGGGGAATCAAACCTGGTTCTCCAGATTAGAGTCCCCCTTTAGGTACATTTGGAGTATCCCTTTATACGAGAAGAGAGAGTCTGAAAGTGTGAACAGTAGTAATCTGTCCAATGTCACCCTGTAACCAAGCTGGGATTTGAACCCAAGACTTGCCTGGTGCACCAATCAGTCTTGTCGTATATGCAAAAGAGGGGAAAGGAAGTGAAAATCTACAATATAGGGGCAGGATCAAATCCCTTGTAAGTTGCAGCATTGGGTTTATTTATAGTATTACATTATCCCTTCATGTTTTCAGGCTTTCCTTTCTTTGTGCCAAAATAATGAATAGGATGATATCCACAGAAATAGCCCTGACTTAAAAGGATAGTCCCTCTACTGTTTTAGCATTTCCTAATGTTGTTGCTGACAGCCTGTTAACTAGGACATGTCTAGGGATTTCTCTTACTTCTGGCTTTATGGCTTAGTGGAAGTTGGGAAAAGTCCCCCACCCCCCAGAAGTAGGTGTGATGTGGGAGATCTCATGCTAACATCAGATCTTTGAGTTATTTCAGGCCTGCACAAGTTGGAACCCAAAAAACTGAACACAATTCCCATGCTACTTGCAAATACCTGCATAAGGGCGCTTTCACACATGCTGAATAATGCACTTTCAATCCACTTTAACGATCGTTTGCAAGGGAATTTTGCCATTTCACGCAGTAAAATCCAGCTGCAAAGTGCATTGAAAGTGGATTGATAGTGCATTATTCGGCATGTGTCTTATGGGACACAGTTTGGTGGCTCACAGATGATGCCTGCGTGAGTTATGATAGCACATGC